>NW_024081007.1:1108759-1466132 GCF_003009895.1 Hyaena hyaena
AGGCCTGGAGATAGAAACTATAGATAGGACCCTGTTACCTAATGTTAAAGTTAACTTGTTAGTCGCCGAACAAGACCCTAGGCTCGCTCTGTGATTGGTTGAATTTAAAGGTACTCTAAACGTTGTAATTGGATCCCGCCAAAAGTAACGAATACTCTAGACAATGTGTATGGTCAAACCTGCTGTCAATGATGTTGAATTATTATGATTGGATCACTGTTCCCATGTCACAACTTCTGTAACTCCCCCGTCTCAAACCCCATAAAAACCCTACTCTGCCCTTGTTCGAGGCTCTCAGCACGGACCCATACGCTGGTGAAGTCTGTGAGCCCGAGCTTAAGCCCGTAATAAAGCCCTTTGCCTTTGCATGCGTGACTCGGTCTCCCTGGTGGTCTCTGGTCGGTGAGGATACTGCGATCTGGGTATAACAACAACATAGATTATATATATATTATATATTATATTATATATATAATTCATTGTCAAATTGGCTAACATACAGTGTGTACGGTGTGCTCTTGTTTTTTGGGGTAGATTCCCATGGTTCATTGCTTACATACAACACCCAGTGCTCACCCCAACCAGTGCCCTCCTCAGTGCTCATTGCCCATTTTCCTCTCTCCCCGGCCCTCCCATCAACCCTTAGTATAGTCTCTGTACTTAAGAATCTCTTACGGTTTGCCTCCCTCTCTGTAACTATCTTTTTTCCTCTTCCCTTCCCCCATGGTCTTCTGTTAAGTTTCTCAAGATCCGCATATGAGTGAAAACATGATATCTGTCTTTCTCTGTATGTTGTCAAGTTTTAAGGACCAGTTTACATTTTCCTAGGATAAACTTTTTTTTTTAAAAGCTATTTTGGTCTTCTACAATAGCCAAATATTTGGTTGACTTAGCCCTTCCATTTTTGAATAGTTGCAGAGAGAGTCTCTTCAGTCTGAAATGATTGTCGAGCATTAACACTGGATGCATGGGGGCGGCATATGCTTATCTCATTGCTGATTGTCACCCTGCGCAATGGAGAATAGGGAAATATAAATACATATGGTTTATGGGGTGACAGAAACAAAGAAGGGAAGCACTTCCACATTCATTTCCCTTTGTTCCCCACCCAGTCACCTTCTCAGACTGACTTTCCTTCTCAAGCTGTCTGGAGTGTAAGTGCTGATAAGGACCTAAGTGCAGGAGTACACTTTAGTGCGAATGCCTGCTGACGATCAAAGCTCTATCATCCAGGCCACCAGTTCAAAGATGTTTGACTTCTCTTTTGAGCCTCTCTCTACTCTTCATTCCCCACGCCATCTCCAACCCACTGTTTCTACTTTCAGTCGTGATCCCATTTCGCCCTCTGTTCTCCAGCTTTGCAGGTGGCTGATCCATTTATTATGTCTCCTTCTAAGCGCCACAATATTTACTTTTCATTCATTTTAGGTTCAGTACATTGGTTTGCTGTGGTCTTATAATTATTTCATTTGTATTGTGAACTGGCTGTAAATTCATGTCTTCTCTACAATCTTTTTACGCCTTTCTTTCGTCATCTCTAAACAGAATAAAGAGGATGCTAATACCTCTCAGAATTGTGTAGATTAAACAAAATGATGGATACACAAGAGCCCCTAACATGATACCTGGCATTTGCAGGTGGTCCACAGATGGTAGCTGCCTCCTCTGCCTTTGCTGTTCTCTTCAATGCCCAAGGCAAAGTTTGTTGTCAACTAAGCAATCAGCAAATTCTTTGGGGGCTAATGATTATAACACCCTTAACCGTTCTTCAGTATTGATGTTTGTTTCTGTGTTGAGGAATTTCTATTAGCAGAACACCCTGGCCTCACACACATCTTCCTCAGGAAGGACTGTCTTACGGAGAATACATCGGGGATCAGGAAGTGTGAGATGAGGAAGTAAAGAGATGTGGGATGAGGATGAAGACGAAATAGGTCAGTCCCTTTTTGCCTTGTGTGTATGTGGGGTGGGGGTGAAGGAGTGATGGGGGTAGAGAAGAGATTTGGCTACCTCTGAACACACTCTGGCCTGCTTCTTCACCCTGAAAGCTTTATTAGGGACAAGCTCCTAACTAGGAAGCCTGTGTTTTTTCAGCCTTACATACACCTGCAACAGAGGGCTCATTACTGCACATGTAAGTCCCGTTCTCCAAAAGGAGACTGATAAAAAAATGATTTTTTAATCTCTACATATTTCTTTTTGGTGCCTCTTAAGTGACTCAGAACTTGAGCATGGAAAACAGGGGAGTTTTTTTGTTGTTATTGTTTTTCTTTTTCTTTTTCTTTTTTTTAAATCTGTGTCTGTCTTAGTATCCTCAGCAATCTGTTCTTCCAGTTTGTGTAATAGAACATTCTATCAGTGAAACAGCATCCTGTTTCTGTTATTTAGCTTTTGGAAAGTTTCTTTCAAAGGAATTCACAAGTGTGTCAGAACCAGTGGAAGATCATGAAACGGTTTTTATAATCCAAAGCATCCTTCATTTTCTTGACTCCATGCAGATAAATCATTTTCATTGAGTGTTTTTCTAAAAAAATTTTGGTGCATTTCTACCAAACTGAATTATTAGAATGATGATGGCTCTGTGTGTGTGTGTGTGTGTGTGTGTGTGTTTCATCTTAATTATCATTTTACTTAAAAATCTTCTGCACTCTCATCCTTCTGCAAATGACAAGATTTCACTATGGAACATGGTTAGAGGCCAAAGTTGTCAGCCTCTGAGTGATTATAAATGCTTGGGTGGACTCTTTTATCCATTTCCCTTGGTACTCTGAACCTCTGTGTAGGGTCACAGAGAGGAGCAAATGGGAAGTGGGTGAGCAATTAAAAGGCAGAATTGAAGAAGGTCAGCCAGATTGGCTTGTGACTGGGGATTGGGAGAGTGGGCTGTCCCTGTGGTGGGCTTTTTCATAACCCACTGAGCCTAGGACAATTGGTCATCTCCATGTGACACCAGTGGGGAATGAGTCACAGTAGTTGGAGGGAGGGCAGTCTTTCAAGCAAAAGGATGTGTGGATTCTGAGAGGCAGGCGATGTGCTGTGGGGCTTCAATGGAGAGAAGGTTGGCAATGAGCCACTGACTAGTGTGCTCTACTCTAGGCTAAAGGAAAAACACAGGGGACTTCATTCATTCCCTTTAGAGTTTTAACGGGTTTTGCCTGTGAGCTCGTCTCAGACCTGAGGTAGGGAACGGACTCCAGAGCAACTGGAGTGGTCTGCATTGCTGACAAGTTACTCTTTCAAAACCACAGTCCTGTCCATCACTTAGGAGATCCAGCCACTTGGCTAATGACAGATGAAAGGAACACAAATCACACAAACACTTGGCCTAACCTATAGAGTCCCCTTCCAGATTGTCCCTTCACTGAACCCTGTCCATCGAAAACCAACTGCAGTGTATATTCTTGGGCTCATGTTAATCAGTTAAGTTTATTCATTTGACATTTCTGGACTCCTAGCATTGGACTTGATGATGCAAATAGAAGAAATCCATTAGCTGTGGCTGTTGGTCTGCTCTTGAGGGAACTCATGGGTTGTGGAGGAGACAGACGTGCATACAGATAAACCACAAATGTATACAAATCAAGAACAAAACGCTGTGGGAGCACAGAGAGTGAACAATTGGTCTGTCACATGGCATGAGAATATGTGTGATGTGGCTTTTCTGGGGACAAGGATGATCAGAAATGCGTGCCATTCCTAAAAACTGCCTGTGAGTTGAGAATCTCTGGAATGTGCCCTACCTGTTTTGTGGTGTTGTCTCACCCTGAATAAACTGCACGAGTAGCATCACTGTGAAAATCGTCTGTTGTGGCCACATAATTTTACTATCTCCGCAATCAGCACAAAACTGAAATAAGCATGTCCTAGGAAGATTAATGCCAGGGACAGAATCGCCTGGAAAAAAAGGATGGTGGAATTGTGGTTGCTGGAGGAATTCCACTTTTCAAATGTATTTGTAAACCATGCACAAGCTTATCTGTGCGACCTTCTTGCAAGTAGCAAAGGCTAATGTGAAATTCTGTGGGGTCTGGGAGTGGTGAGGATTCAGTTGTTTAGGTCCGGGAGGAGAAATAGAAGACTTTATTCTCCAGACACTTCTTATCAGATGCAGGGTTGGAAGGATCCTGATAAATCTGGCACCAGTTAAACATCCGCTGAATTATAAGGTCCCATGGGAAAATCCTACCCTTGAGAACTTGGGCTTTTTATTTGTTTTGAGAAGCTCAGCTGCTGAATTGTACAATTCCTGGAAGCATCTTGACAGCATGAATTGATTATGAGGATGGTGTTGGTAGCACTAAAGTTCCGGTGCATTAGGTCATTAGAGTTCTTCCCCATGGAAGGAGTGGTTGGGACATTTGTTGAAAGGATGATGACATGAAAGAAACACCCTTTGCCTCCAGTCTAAGATTCCCGCAGCACCATCTCCAAGCACAACAGAGGTGACTTTTCACAGATCTTCTTGTTATTATTGTTTCCGTAAGAAGCCATTGAGCATGGAGGTGACCTCTCAAAATGCTGTTTTATTTTTGTGGTTGTAAAAATGTGGCACGTCATTATAAACACGAAGCCAGGGTGCAGCTCTGTGATTGGAGCGCCGGGGAGAAAAGAGGAACATCCTTTCATGAGCGTCCGGTGGGTGTCTATGTGCTCTCACAACAACCTGTTACCACTGCTTCCATTTTGCTGCTGAGGAGGCTGGGGCACCCATAAATTAATTGAGTCACAGCAGGAAGTGAAAAGGACACTAAACATTGGGACTTAGAACTTGGAATATAAACCCAACTGTCATTTCTTGGCAATGTAATCTTGGGCAAGTTATTCAGTGTCTAACCTCTGTCTGACATCTCAGCTGAAAAATAGGAATGAACCTGTTACTAATACCAATAATATATTACATTAGTGTACTAATTTATACTTTATGAAGGGCTTTCAAATTCATTGTCTCATTTGTTGCCCACCACGTGCCTGCGCGCCATCTGGAGAGATGGCACAAAAGAGTGGACAGTGCTTTAGTGTGGTATGAGAGAGTCTTGGGTTCAAGTCCCAACTCTGCCTTTGATTTGTTGTTTTGAGAGCCAAACTTTTTCAGTAAGATGGGGCTAAAATCCATACCGTGCAGCACTTTTGAGAGCTCTGAAAAAGAAGTAGGTAAAGTATGCTTAACAAATGGTAGTTTCTGCTAAGATCCCATTTGAAGGCTGAGAAAAATAATCCTCAGATGTTTTGTGAGCTCCTCAGAGTTGCTCACATGAACCCTACAAGGCAAGGAGGTGAGGTGCTAGGGGCATGGGATTAGATGGATTTGGGGTTTACTTTCGGCTTCATTTCTTACAGGCTGTGTGGCATTGGGCAAGCGATTCAGTCTCTCTGAGTTTCATTTTCCTCATATATAAAATTATCTATAAAATAATTACAACTTCATAAGTTCTCAGGTTGAGGGGGATGATAACATTATATAAAGCATTTAGCTCCGTTCTCTCTTCTTTTTTCCTTCCTTCTTCCCTCTTCCTCCCTTTCTTCCTTCTTCCCATTTTTTTAATGTTTTGTTTATTTCTGAGAGAGAGAGAGAGAGAGAGAGAGAGAGAGTGAGAGGCAGTGTGAGCAGGGGAGGGCCAGAGAGAGAGGGAGATACAGAATCGGAAGCAGGCTCCAGGCTCTGAGCTGGCTGTCAGTACAGAGCCCGACATGGGGCTTGACCCCACATACCGTGAGATCATGACCTGAGCTGAAGCTTGATACTTAACCAACTGAGCCACCCAGGCATCCCCCTTCTTCCCATTTGTAATATGGGGCATATTTAGTACATTTGGGGGGGTTGGTGCATGGTCTCTATAAGATGAACCAGCCTGATGTAGTAAAAAGCATACTGGGCCATGGGTGATGTGGAAGACCCACTCTAGCTCAGTGATCTTGGGCAGTCACATCAGCGGTCTGCCTCACAGTTGCTGTTAATAACCTTATCTCATGGGGTCACTGTGAAGAGCACATGAAATGATGGTTCTGATAGTGCTTTGTCTGCCACAGATCTGTTACTAATAGGGAATTTAAGGCACCAGGCAAAGAATTAGTAGATGTTTGTGTGAGTGCAGGGGGCCCAGGTGTCAACAGATTTTAGTTCAGATTGCAAGCCCTGCCTCATGCTGAGCTGAGTAAGGTTCAGCTTTCATTGTGTTGCTTTTATTGTTCATCTCATTGACTCAGCGCTTCTCCACGCCCAGGTATGACCCTGACTTAAGGAATCTGTAAATCCATAGGCATACATATTTTCCCAGCCAATGGATTTTAAGAGTGGAATTATCACTGACAGTCTCATCAAAGTTTCTGATATTAAAAAAGAAGTAACATGACAGGAAATGTTAGAAGCCACTGCACTTGAGTCTGGAGGGGGTGGTGGTCATTCTTTCGTGGTAAGAACTGAGTCTTTAATTATCTTGATATCCTAGGGCCCAGCATAATGTATCAGGAACTTACCAGATGTTCAATAACTAGTGAGGATGAATGAATGAATGTGTTTTCTCATTGACTGAATGCTGGGGCCCAGTTCTCTCTCTTAGAAGTGTCCAGAGGTCAGGTGTGGCCAACGTGACCTCTGGCTTCCTTTGCTTTTTCAAAGGGGTCATCTGCCTCGAGGCTCACAGAACTCTTTGTTTGAAGAGCATCCTGCTCCCCTGCAGTTTGCCTACAGTAGACTTCCCCCCTCCCCCTCCCAGGATGATGATATCACTTGAGAAATTCAGTTCTTAAAAATTCCATCTCTTCCAAAATAGGAAATGAGCTCATCTTGGTGAAGCTGTATACCTGCTATAGTATCTCAGTGATATCCTGACCTACCCTTCCCGTTGTCTTTAGTGTTAGGAAGCAGAAAAGCAACAGTCCAAAATGGTCCACAAGGAACATCTTGGAAGTTTTCAGCACTTAACGTCATTATTATCACCTCTCATGAGACAGAGCCTTAGGCAACATGTGGGAAAATGGCCCCATAAGTGGAAAAAATGAAGAAAGGGGAAAAAATGAGATCAGTGAAAATGAATATAGTACAAAGCTCCAAGTGATTCAACTTTCTAACAAGTAAAGTGATGATAGGTACAGGGAGTGCTATATTGTGGGTTCTGTTCTGAAACCCCAAACAAAGGATTTGGAAAGCTAAAAGGCAAATCTGTCTCTTAAGCTTCCCCAGAGAGACCTTGCAAGGAGAGCTCATATCTGAGGCTTTGTTGAGAAGGTCACCTAGTAAATAAGAAGCTCGTGTGCTGGATTCATGTGGGGCTAGCATGCAAGATCATAGACATTCGTGAGTCAAAATGTTCCTGAATGTGGAGTGTCTAAAGCCAGTCAGACCCTGGTTAAATTTCTGCGGGAATTGGAACATAATCCTTACCTCCACAGCCTCCATGGATGCAACCAAACGCTAGACAGGAACTCTCCAATGATCTAGAATTATTCTGAGTGGGAGGTCCATTTTGTCCCAAGGAATGTTCTTAGGACCAAAGATGTGGATGTCCACATACTCCCTTCTCAGTCAGTGGCTGTGAACAAAGCATGGTATGGTGGTAAAGGTCTAGGAGACTGGTGTTTCTAGAATTTGGTTGGGAACATAGTCAGGAACCCAGGGCCAGTGGTGTGTGATCCAGGGTTCTGGGGGCAGAACGCTGGGACTTCAGTGTTGTGGCAGATAAGAAGAACATGGCTTCAGAATCAGATGTGCCTTCCTCAGTGACCTATTGGTTACATGGCAGAAGACAGTATTTTGGAACCTATTGCCTTGTTTATAAAAGATGGGGACAATAATATCTATATTGTGGGATGTGTGAGGATTAAATTAAATGATGCATGCAAAAAGTATCCTGAACTTGACCCTGGTTAAGTAGTAGACATTGATATCGTTATTCCCCCACTGGAGAGTCAGGAGAGGATCAGGAGCATATAACATTTAAGGGATGACCAAGACTATCCAAACATTATTACAAATGGAATTTGGGTTTCAAAGCAGACACAGAATGTTGCTGAAATAATGTATTTTAGCAACAAGATTTTGTATTTTCTCCTCATTGCCAGTTAAAGTGATTTAAGTTTGAGCTGCTTTAGGAAATTTATCACACTGTTTTTATGGGCAAATAAATTCCAAGCTACAGACAACCGTAATATAACTTATTTGTGTGCCTGCTGCTTTCAGTGCTGGTTACAAGGATTTTAATTGTGTTGGAAATCAGCACTCATTACTTCTGGTGAGATGTGTTTTTATTTTCGTTTTTAATCCTTCAGGACATATCTAGTGCTCTGGCTAAATGGCTGGGAGGGAATCTCGGCATAGAACAGAGGGCTTCTGGCCACTTGGACTTTCCTTCTTCGTCTTCCCTGTTTTGTTCTTCTGTCTCCTCTTCTAGGACCTTGGCCATTTCTCTTGGGCATTTCTCTCAGTAAATGAACCTGCTTGGAAGGTATATACTTTCATTTGGGGCTACTGTTCTGATGCATTTTTTAAAAAGGTAAAAAACATTGGGGGCACCTGGGTAACTCAGTAGGTTGAGTGTCCAACTCTAGATTTCAGTTCAGGTCATGATCCCAAGGTTGTGGGACTGAGCCCTATGTTGGGTTCTGTGCTGAGTATAGAGCCTGCTTAAGATTCTCTCTCTGCCCCTCTCCCCAACTCATGCTCTCTCTCTCTCTCTCAATAAAAGTTAAAAATTGTCAATTTTTATTTAAGAAATATTTTTACAGTAACCCATCTGTCCATGCATAGATTAAGGTTGCAACATTTCCCATCTCTACCATTTCCTCCTTATCCCTACCAGTAATAGGTATTATGTTATTTTGAATTTTTGCCTGTCTTCTAGATCCCAAGTGCTATTTTCATGCATACTTTAAAAAATTGAGATAGAACTGATATATAACATTATATTAGTTTTAGGTATACAACATAATGATTGTTATTTACAAATATTGTGAAATGATCACCACATATGTCTAGTTAATATCCATTATTTCACATAGTTGTGATGAGAACTTTTAAGATTTACTCTCAGTAACTTTCAAATATACAATGCAGTATTAACTATACTCACCATGCTTTCTATACATTACATCTCTATAACATTTATTTTATAACTGGAAGTTTGTACCTTTTGACCACCTTCATCCATTTCACCCACTACCCAACCCCCTCTTCTGGAAACCATGAGTCTGATCTCTGTGTCTATAAGATTTTTATTTTTTGTATTCCACATATAAGTCAGATCATATGGTATTTGGCTTTCTCTGTCTTCTTTATTTAGCATAATGCTCTCAAGGTCCACCCATGTTGTCACAAATGTGAGGATTTCCTTTTTGTTTTTTTTTTTAACAAATAATAATTCATTGAGTGTGTGTGTGTATATATACAAACATTTTCATCATCCATTCATCTATCAATGGACACTTAGGTTGTTTCCTTGTCTTGGCTATTGTAAATAATGCTCCAATGAACATGGGGGTGCGTATATCTTCTCGAGTTAGTGTTTTCGTTTCCTTTGGATAAATACTCAAAGGGTATTGCTGGATCCTATGGTAGTTCTATTTTTAACTTTTTGAGGAAACTCCATGATGTTTTCCATAATGGCTGGACCAAGAATTTGTACTTCTTGTCACGCATTTGGTGGCTATTTAGAATTGTTCTTCTCTAGATTATCGATACATCTCTTGGTCATTTTCTTAGTTCGGAATCCAATCAGAAGGAGCTTTTAAAAAATAATGATCTTCACTTGGGAAGACCTGGGTATCCATATTTTTTCATGTGATATCTTTTTGTCGGGGATGGTGGAGTAGGTAGAACAGAGAAGACTACATCTTAGCGGTGACCCTTAGCCACAGGAGTAAACTGACAAAGAGCATTTCTGTTGTCACTGTCTAAAGACTAACAACTGCTTGGACCCTTAGGAATCCATTCCTTGTGTCCTTACCAAACGCCAGCTCATTAAACTATGAGGATGTGACAAATCACTTTACCTTTTTAAATTTACTTTTGAGAGAGAGAGAGCATGAGCTGGGGAGGGCAAAGAGGGAGAGCAAGAGTCCCAAGCAGGCTCCACACTGTCAGCACAGAGCCTGATGTGGGGCTCAAACTCAGAAACTGTGAGATCATCACCTGAGCAGAAATCAAGAATTGCACACTAACCAACTGAGGCACCCAGGTGCCCCTGTAACAAATTACTTTAAAAAGAGTTCCTAAAAGTCTTCAGAAAGAATAAAATTCTGTAAATTTCTTCCTGTGCATTTTGCATTCATTTCTGGATGTGCCCTGTATTGTAAAAAATATACTCTATATTTGTGGGTTGCTAGTCTTATTAAAATGGCAGCCTCAAGACTTATTCTGATGTAACTTAGATTTTCTTGCAAGATTTTAATATTTTTTCATGGTGTGTTGAAGCCATTAATTACTTAAAGGTCAGTTTTATAGGGGTACCCGGGTGATTCAGTCGGTTAAGCGACGGACTTCGGCTTAGGTCATGATCTCGCAGTTTGTGAGTTGTAGCCCCGTGTTGGGCTCTGTGCTGAGCTTCCTTCAGATTCTGTGTCTGCCCCTCCCCTGCTCATGCTAGGTCTCCCAATAATAAATAAAAATGTTAAAAATTAAAAAAAATAAAGTTCAGTTTTGTATATTGTATAACATAGGAAGGCAGTTTTTAAATTTTATTTCTGGATGCATAGCCAGCTATGGTAGCATCATTAAGTAATAATTATCTTTTTTTCACCTTTGTTTTATGTTTAACTCTTGTATATAGTGTGACCTATTTCTGTATTTCATTCTGTTCCATGATTCACAAGTCTATTTCTACCATTACTACATTGATCGGATTACCTTCACCTTATAGTGTGCCCTTTATCTTGTATCTTTTTTTTCATACTCCTCTTGGTTATTTTTAGGCATTTATTAATTTATATAAAGTTCAGTGGTTATCCAATTCCAAAATAACCCCACCTGTTAAGATTCTAATTGCATTTGCATTTTATTCATGTTTTAATTTGGGGTAATTGAATTTTTCACAAGGATAAGATTTCTCATCCAATAACCAGTGTAAGGGCAAATACAAATCAAGCGACTTAATTTTCCCTGTTGAAAATAAGAGACATCTCCTCCTCCTCCGCCTTTGTTTTGGAATTTCTTTCTGAAATTTTGTTCTGAAGGCAGCTGGACATAGGAGTTTGGAGTTCAAGTGAAATCGGGAGTCATTGCATAGAATGTTTAAGCTGAAAGGTCACTTGTTTGAGATCACCAGTGGAGCGCAGATGACTAAGACAGGAGGACTAGAATTAAGATATTGAGGGGTGACAAAGAAGAACAAGATTAGTGAGAAAAACAAGTGGGGTCTGGTGTCTTGGAACCAAGGGAATAAAATTTTTTGAGGAGGAGGGTGTGATCAGCCATGTCAAGATGCTACTTATAGGTCAAGTTAGAGGATATTGGACTTAGTGACATGGAAGGTATTGGTGGCCCTGACAAGAAGCCACAAGTGGAGTGCAGTGTTAGGGTGAAAGTCTAATTGGAATGCATTTAATAAAGAACTCAAGGGTAATAGTGAAATGTAATGCATGATGCTTTATTGAATTAAATTAAATTAAAACACTATTATCACTATGGCTATTACCACCACCATCAATAACCCCCAAAATCTCTAAAAGCTATTATTGGGAAAAATTGGGAAATTGAACACAAGCTATTAAATCATTATATTGTAGCAGCGCTAAATTTTCAGAGTGTGATTTTATTGTAATCCTATGGGGAAATACTTTTAGTATATACATGATGAAGTATTTAAGAATGCTAAACATTAACTCTTAAATCCTTCAGCCGAAAGAATACATATACATGTGTAATAAACCCATGTCTACTTTTAATTTTTATTTATATGTATATGTATCAAGAAAATGTGAGAAAATATTAGTAGCTAGTGAATTTAGGTGGAGTGTATATGCATCTTCATTCCACTAGTGTAACTTTTAAATATACTTAACTTGTTTCTCAATAAAAGTTGAAAAGAGAAACGCTGAGTATAAAAGAAGAGGAATTAGAGACTGTGCATACATTTATTTTGGATCTAGTGCACAAGGGACTGGCTTTGGATGAGATCACATTGTTAGTAAAAGGCAGGAAAGGAGACTGTATGGGTATAGATGTCAACAGATATTCATATATATGATAGTGTGAGTCTGTTGACATTAGCTGCTAATCAACTTTGTCATTGAAATGGGAAATAATCAACAGCCGAATTTCGAAGGTTTAAGGAGAGAGGAGGTGTAATGTGGGAAAGTGAGGGTGCTAGGGAAATTCAATATGAATACTGAGCATCATTAAAGGGTCACTTGAGGTTCAGTAACAAACTTCAGTGACCATTCAGGATAGTTAAGTGTTTTCCTTAGTCATGTTCAGATACTTGGGTGAGGCCATGAGAGTTGGAGTGCTGGATGTTATAGGTATGGTTTTCCAAGAATTTAAAACTAGAGAGGGCAGGATGCCTGGGTGTCTCAGCTGGTTAAGCGTCTGGCTCTTGGGTTCATGAGTTCGAGCTTTGCATTGGACTTGGTACTGACAATGCAGAATCTGCTTGGGATTCTCTCTCTCCCTTTCTCTGCCCTTCCTCTCCTCAAAATAATAATTAACCACCCCCCCCCCAACTAAAATTAGAGAAGGCAAGACTATTGAAGGCCTATATAAGGCCCTGATTATAATGGTTAATCATGGAGTAAAGCTGGGGGAGGAGCAGGGACCAGTGATACAATTGTGTGATCAATGGGTTGGAGGTCCTGTGGAGGAAATAATTGTAGGGGTTGGGTACCAAAGAGAGTGAGCCAGAAAGATCAAGATAGTGGTAGGAGAATAGAAGGTATGATAAGGAACTCATGGAGGGGTTATAGTTATTGCCAATACTGAATTACCTTTGCATTTCTGGAATAAGCCTTCCTCAGAGTGTATTATTCATTTGATTTCTAGATTCCTATTTTATTTAGATATTTTTCTTTTATATTTGAGAGTGAGACTGTTTTTATTTGCATGTTATGTTCTGGCCTTAGAGATAGACTGACTTCATAAAGTGAATTGGGAACCATAATTTCTATGGCCAGAATATTTTGAATAACATAGAAATGATCTGTTCTTTAAATATCAGATAGAGGTTAGCTGTTGACCCTCCTGTCCTGTGTTCTCGTCCACAGTAGATTTCAATCACCTTTCCCACTTCCTTCAATGGTTATTGGTCTATTCAAGTTTTCCACATCTTACGTAAAATTATTTTTATGATAGTAGCAAATCATTTCTTACAGGCTTAAAATTTGTTGTCACAGAGTAGTATGAAATATTCTCTTACATTTCTTTTGATTTTTCCTGAATCTAATTTTCTCCCTTTTCTCATTCTCGGTCAGATCTTTTTGTGCTATAATCAGGGACACAATGATATTGTCCGTTATTTTTTTCCAAAAGTAAACTCTTGGGTTTATTTTCCTATCTACCAATTTAATGGTATTTATCACCACTACCACATTTTAGATTTATCAATTCCTTCTTCTATGTATTTTTCATTTATCTTAATGCTTTACTCTTAATTTATTAAGCCAAAAGAACTAAGTTCACACGTTATCTGTTTTTAAAATATGAAGGCATTTAAGGCTATGCATTTTAGGTTTTGCTACAAAGCGTACCTCTTTCCATTACTCATACTCTTCCAATCTTCAGACAATTTGTTAGCTGGCTTCACCTTTTGAGCCAAAGATTATCTACATATTTGTATGTGCTTCTAAGTTTAATATTTTTGGCATCAACTTTTTCTGATTTGTAATTTTATTATCATAAGAAAATGTAAACTGTACAGTTTCTATTACATTAAATTTCTTAAACTTTTCTTTTGTGGTCAAATGCTTGCTTTTGCAAATGCTTAATAAATACTTGGAATAAATATACACTCTATTCAAGGACCATAAGGTTCTACTCCATGTAAAATCAAGTGTTGTTTAATTTACCTTCACTTACCTGTTACTTGTATATTATATGTGTTCAATTCTGTAAGAAATATATTAAAATCACTCCTTATAATTGTATTTTAGTCAAAATTTCTTTTATTTTTGTGGTTTGTATATTTAACTATTATGCGATGCATTTAGGTTTGACACTATTTTGTCTTCGTAAGTTGTGCCTTTTACCAATATAATGTGCTCCATTCTGGTTTGTGTTTTTGTCTTTAAATTCTATTTAAAAAATGTTTATTTATTTTTGAGAGAGAGTGACGGGGACAGGGGGTGGGGGGGCAGAGAGACAGAGAGGGAATTGCAGTCAGACTCTGTACTCTCAGTCTGACCTGGGGCTTGAACTCATGAACTGTGACATCATGACCTGAGGTGGAATCAAGAGTTGATGCTTAACCAACTGAGCCACAACCAAATCCTACTTATTTGACATTTTTCTTGCCTCTATTGCTTTTCTTGATATTTGCCTGGTATTTTCTTGCCCTTTGCTCTATTGTCAACCATTCTTTATCTTTTTTTATAGAGTGTTTCTTATAAATAGAATATAGTTTTATTTTTGTTGTGTGGCTTCACCTGTCAGTCTTTTTTAAATGAGGGGATTTTACCCTTTTTTGTTGATTCTAAAAACTTATGTGCTTGTCTTGTGCTCCTACTTCTTCCCTTCTCTGGGTGCTGAACACCCTTAGATTTTATTCCATGCTGCGGGCTCAGACGGGCAGGTCTGGTTGCAGGGATGCTGCTCTATAAATGGCTGCTGTTCTGCCCATAGACAGGGGGCCCAGGGCTGTTCCTTCTCCCAGATCTCCTTGCACTCTTCCCACTTTGGGGGTAGGGAGGACTCAGTCCACCCTGCTAGTTTTTTCCTAGCTTCCATTGGGCCAGCTCTCCAGAGAGGAATGTGAGTGTCCTTCCTCTCTACTTGATTTGGTGTTTATTTATTTTTGAGACAGACAGAGTGTGAGTGGAAGAGGGGCAGAGAGAGAGGGAGACACAGAATCTGAAGCAGGCTCCAGGCTCCAAGCTAGCAGCAAAGAGCCTGATGCTGGGCTCAAACTCACGAACTAGTGAGATCAAGACCTGAGCCAAAGTAAGACATTTGACAGCCTGAGCCACCCAGGTGCCCCTCTTTCTACTTGATTTGATGCAGAGGCCAAGGTCTTCTCTTATACCTAGGTGACCATGGACCCCAGCAGCAGTTTGGCTCAAGAACATACAGACTAGAGTCAGGAGTAGAGGGTCCTTAGGTAAATTGATATTGCCATTTTCCTAACATCTCCTCTAAGACTCTGCACCTATTTTTATAGTTTTGACATATATGGGGCTTAATTGACTGTATGATACAATAGGGTTGTATTTTGAGAAAACTCTCAGCAATGTCCTCTCCTCTATATGCTTTGGAGGTTATACTTATAAAGAACATACGGCTGTAAATAGCCTGATATGAGTAATAAGCATTAATCAAATGAGAAAGAGCAAGTTGTTTTCATGTTCAAATTGCTTGGCACTATTAGCCTTCAGAAAAAACTCTCCAAATACTGTATGCCTTCATATACTTTAAATCAGTCAAAGGCTAAAATGTCCTGCTTTCTCTGTTTTTCTATGTTTTTCAGGAGTCCCTAGTACTTGTATCCTGAGCCTATCCATTCAGGGACATGACAATGGTTCTTGGCCACAGCTGTGCATGGTGATCACTTGTGAAATTTTAAAGATACAAATATCAAGTTTGTACTGATTCGAACTCAGTAGTGTCCATAAAGCTCAACTATTTTTTTAGGCTCTTAAATCACTGATGTTTTCCCAGGTGTTAGTTTTTCATTATTGCTATGTTCTTTTTTTCCTTCTTAACCCCCAGACTCTAAGCACACCACATCACTGACTTTAATTATCAGCACATTCCAGAGGCTTCAAAATTTTTTTGAAAGATAGGTCTCCCTGATCTCTGAACATCCATTAACACTCCCTCGCCCGCCACCACTAGGGTACTTTGCATTATAAATTTATTCTCTAAGGTGTGGAGACCCGCTGACACTACCTTGCATACTTATTGCTGGAAATGGGAGCTAGCATGGAGCTGTGTGTTTTGAGCAAATAAATGTCCCTTTAAATCATTGTCAGGTAGTTTCTATCTGTGCCTCTGGATCCATTCTCCACTCTTGCCTTCTAGCTCTCTGTCCCAGGAGGCTGACATAAGTGGATGGCAGCAAGAGGCTCCCTTGCTTGGTTGGTTGGTTTGGACCAGTTGGGAGCCCTGGTCAGAGAGTAAGCTTGCAGTATTCAATTCCCTGGCTTCTCCCTGTGAGGACTTTGAGCTGGCTGTACCCTCAGCCAAAAGTCTGCTCCTTTCAACATGGTTCCCTTACTTGGTATTTGCCTTCTGTGTTCCATTATTTGCCTTCTTTTCATTCTTTCTGGCCTAGGAGTAGTAGTGGCTAGATGGCCACTTTGTTATTCCCTTGTACTTCACCTATATCTTTGCAAATAGCTCCACTGTAATTAAGCCTTCCTGTTGGGATCCTGACTGGTCCTCCCTGTCCCCCTTGCTAGTAATAAGCCTGATCTCTTAAAGTTTGGTAGATTAAGGCAAATTTATGAAAAGAGCTGGACAGTAGTTAATCTTTGTAGTAGGTGGTGTGTTGTCCAGCTCTCCTCTTTAAAGTCTTATATACTCACTCCTCCAATGTTAGTGGCTGAGCTCCATTGTGGTGATTGGCCCTCCACTGAAGAGAGCCGTCTTGATCAAGATGAGTCATGGTGGTGATTCTAGAAGAATCCAGGTGGTAAACTGGCCTAGTTTGGTCTCTTAGGGTCTCTCAAGTCAAGATACACAATTCTATTCCTAGATTAGTATGGAGAGAAGAAAGAAGAATAACAATGACAGAGATAAAGGAAATTAGAAAGAGATGGTGGTTGAATGGGCCATCTGGAGATATTTTTCAAGGATAACGTATCCCAAGATAGATTCAAGATGTTAAATAAAGTTGATGACACACTGTCCCATCACCTACTAATGCCTATTTGATCCGATCCAGACTTGTAGACTTGCCCTCTACTGTGAATGGGACACAGGAGCAGCAAGGGTAAATTCTTACATCTTAAAATCGAAAATTTGGTCTCTTCCTGGAAAATGAGCTCTGGAAAACAATCCTCTCTTCTATAGTTATAGAAGAGATTTCCTCTTTGAAGAAATCATATATTTTGCTCTTGTATTGAGCAGAAAAAAGTACAATTTTTAGTTTTAAAAGGACCGAGGGGCACCTGGGTAGGTAGCTCAGTTGGTTAATGGTTAACTGTCCAACTCTTGATTTTGGCTCAGGTCATGATCTCACAGTCATTAGATTGAGCCCTGCATTGGGCTTCAAGCTGACATTGAGGAGCCTGCTTTGGATTCTCTCTTTCCCTCTCTCTCTGCCCCTTCCCTGCTTTCCTGTGTATGCTTGTGCACATGTGCTCTCTCTCTCTCTCTCTCTCCTTCTCTCTCAAGTAAACATTTTAAAAAAAGGACACAGAATGAAGTCATGAAAAGGGCCCCCCAGTCTAATCACTTTCATTTGGCTGGATTTTCAAGTGTGTGAGCAAATCAGTCTGTCACTAATAGTGGATGGGTAGCATCGGGCTCTTCCAGCTCACTGGCTGCCCTTGGAAGGCAGAGAACCTGTTCACAGCCTGCTTGGCAAAGCTAGGAGATCCTCTCCCAGAGATAAAACCCTCCTACAAAGCTTCCCATGGGCACAGAATACATTTCGGCCTAAAGGTGACTCAGGCTGCAGTGTGGGCTTGATTGAGGAAAACATCCAGTATATTTCCAGTCAGAATTAATAAAAGGCAGCATGCTGTGGCTCTGAGTAATAACTTGCAAAACACAAAGTGCTGTTGAAAGTTGAGGCGAGTGGTCAGGCCTGCTTCCTGCAGGTGCCGGGATTGAACAATTTCCCCTCTTCAATGGCCTCTTTTTACCGTGTCTGATTGCTGTATCTTCTACATTCCAAATGCCACAAAACTTTCGCAACTTGTCTGACAGTAATTTGGGAGGGCTGGAGATTATTTCCTCAACTAATTGTTTCTATAGAAGGGATCTGGTACGCTCTGTGTAGCTCATGGGTTGACAGTGCCTTATCTTGAACTTTCAATGGCCTATTTGATGTTGATTTGGTTCATTTGTTTTTCTGGTCCCTTATTTTTACTATATTGCTTCCTGTTTCAAATTTTAAAACTTGTTCAAATATTTTTATTAATGACAAATAGCATTTCTGTTCAAATTAAATAGTTATCTATTGAATGTTTGTCTTCCATATTAGACTATAAGCTCCAATGATTGATTTGCTTTTCCCTTCTAACTTAGTAGCGGCACATAATATGTTATAAAAAAATATCTTTTGAATGAAGGAATTCATGTAATTCTTTCTAACTGATAAAATACGCATACAAGTTGTCACTTACATTTTCTGATTTTAATGTTCCTGGCTTACTGTTTTATCTGGGTAGATATTATTGCCATGTGAACTTTACAAATGAGGACATTGAAACTTAGACAGGTGGTATCCTTACTGTCATAAAGCTAGGAAGTAGTAAAGCAGCGATTCTCAAAGTGTGGTTCCCAGACCAGCAGCAACAGTGTGCTCTGGAGCTTGTTAGACAGGTGAATTCTCAGTCTCCTCTCCAAGTAGATGGAGTCAGATTGACTGTGAAATTTGTGATTTAATAATCACTCCAAGGATTGTGAAGCATACTAAAGGTTGAGAAACATTTATGTAAAGGGAGAACTTGTATAATATATTATTTTTTTAATGTTTACTTTGAGAGAGAGTGAGAGCATGAGTGCGGGAGGGGCAGAGAGAGAGAGAGAGAGAGAGAGAGAGCGAGAGAGAGAGAGTCCCAAGAAGGCTCCATGCCATCAGCACAGAGCCCAATGTAGGGCGCCAACTCACAAACTGTGAGATCATGACCTGAGTCGAAATCAAGAGTTGGACACTCAACTGACTAAGTCACCCAGGCACCCCACTTGCACAATATCCTCGATTGATTGATTAATAGATCGATTGATATTATTTTTACTTATTTTTATTTTTTAATTTACACCCAAGTTAGTTAGCATATAGTGCAATAGTGATTTCAGGAGTAGGTTCCAGTATTTATCCTCTATATATAACACCCGGTGCTCATCCCAACAAGGGTCTTCCTGAACGCCCCTTGCCCATTTAGCCCATCCCCCCACCCACAGCCTCTCCAGCAATCCTCAGTTTGTTCTCTATATTTAAGAGTCTCTTATGTTTTGTTTCCCTCCCTGTTTTTAAATTATTTTTGCTTCCTTTCCCTTATGTTCATCTGTTTTGTATCTTAAATTCCACATATGACTGAAGTTATATGCTATTTGTCTTTCTCTGACTAATTTTGCTTAGCATAATACACTCTAGTTCCAACCACATATTGCAAATGCAAGATTTCATTCCTTTTGATTGCTGAATAATACTCCATTGTATATATGTCACATCTCCTTTATCCATTCATCTGCTGATGGACATTTGGGCTCTTTACCTGCTTTGGCTATTGTTGATATATTGTTGATATTGCTTTGGCTATAAACATTGGTGTGTATGTGCCCTTCAAAATAGCACACCTGTATCCCTAGATAAATACCTAGCAGTGCAATTGCTGGGTCATAGGGTAGTTCTCTTGTAAACTTTTTGAGGAACCTCCACACTGTTTTCCAGAGCGGCTGCACCAGTTTGCATTCCCACCAGCAGTTTGCACAATATCTTCCTAATCCAGGTCCTGTATAATTTCTGCTTTATCAATTTGGCTCTGTAATCCTACTTAAAGGTAAACAAGTTTGCTGAGTGTATGCTGCCAACCCAGAATCTCTTAGGGGAAGAATTCTGCTATTGATTTATACTCCATAACAAATAGTTATTTAGTGAGGAAATAGTGGATCTGCAAATAGTGGTTTCTTTTTTCTCCTCCTTCCCTCTTTTTTTCTTTTTATATAGCCTTTGTCTGGTATTGGTATCAGGGTAACATTAGCTTCACAAAACAAATTGGAGAAAGTGTTCCCTGTTGTATTTTGAAAGGAAATGTATAGGGTTGGTGTTAATACTGCTTTAAACATTTGGTAGAATTCTCCAGTGAGACCACTTGGGCCTGGAGATTTCATTTTGGGGAGTTTTTAAATGATCAATTCAATTTGCTTGTTAACTTGCGAGGTATTCATATTATCTTTTTCATATGGAATGAGTTATGATGGTTTGTATTTTTTTGAGGAATTGGCCAATTTTGTCAAATTTATTTGCTCCTTGTTGACATGCAAGTTAGGGAAATTCCTTGTTACGGTGAGTTGAGGTGCTGCCCATGTAATTCCTACTGATGCCGTGGAGAGGGGAATTTACTATCAGCCTTAGGGCTATAAATCCTGGCTCCATAGTTGGCTTTTTCTGATATCATCCGAACAGAAGTGTGGTTGTACTTCATGGAAGCAATAGGAAAATACATCTACTCCATCTTCCTGGAAATGAAAGTCTGTTTCTTGAGACAGTTATTTCTCCAAAAGAATGGAACAATTTGTTCCCCTAGCTATCATGTATTTTTTAAAGAAAATATACCTGAATGCAAATGTAGTCTGTGTAACTTTCCCAGTGCCTTGACTGTGATGCTTATTTATTTATTTATTGAACCATCCTAGTTCATTTATTTTGCCTTTGTTCAATAAATACTTAATTGAATTTTAAAAAAATATAATTTATTGTCAAGTTGGCTAACATACAGTGTATACAGTGTGCTCTTGGTTTTGGGGGTAGATCCCTGTGATTCGTTGCTTGCATACAACACCAAGTGCTCATCCCAACAAGTGCCCTCCTCAGTGCCCATCACCTATTTTCCCCTCTCTCCTATGCCCTCCTCCCCAACCCTCAGTTTATTCTCTGTATTTAAGTCTCTTATAGTTTGCCTCCCTCCCTCTCTGTTTGTAACTATTTTTCCCCCTTCCCTTTCCCCATGGTCTTCTGTTAAGTTTCTCAAGTTCCACATAGGAGAACATAGCAGTACTTTAAAAGGCTGTCTTGCTGATTTCTTTCTTTTTTGTAATTTTAATGTTTTTTTTTTTAATTTATTTTTGAGAGAGAGAGAGAGATAGAGAGAGAGAGAGACAGCTTGAGCAGGGGAGGGTCAGAGAGAGAGGAAGGCACAGAATCTGAAACAGGCTCCAGGCTCTGAGCTAGCTGTCAGCACAGACCCCGATGCGGGGTTTGAACCCACTGACTATGAGATCATGTCCTCAGTAGAAGTCGGATGCTTAACTGACTGAGCCACCCAGGAGCCCCTTGTTGATTTCTTTCTTTTCCCATTCTGCCTTGGTTCTCAGACTTCCTTTCTATGTATATGAGGCAGCTATGTCATTTTATCATTTAGCTGGGACTTCCTATTGTCACTAAGCCTCCCATCTCAAATAATTCTGGTTGGGAAGTGGCCAGGAAAATATTTAGATGTATTCATGGAAAGTAGATAAACCTTTCAATCAACGTGTGCTCAAAAACAGAGCACCTGGGACTTTCAGTTGGGCTTTGACTGATTGGGAAAATTTGATTAGGAGTAGAGGAAAAAGATACATTTCTAGGTTTTAAAAGAATTGCTTACCAGACTATTTGACCCTTACTTGACAGCCCAGTCTGGAGTGAAGGGAACATTCTGCAGTGCCTTGTGAAGTACTCATTGAACTAAACAGAAGGTCAAGAGAGTTTAGAGGCTCATCTACTTTAGCTCTCTGGCTCCCATAAGGACCACTTCAATGCGGAATCCTGAAGCACTGGAATGCTAATACGTTCCACTGATCGCCAGAAGGAAGGACTGGTAGCTGAAAGCAGCAAGCGTTCTCTTAGCTCTTTTGGCTCAGGCTGTTCTGTAAATGGCTCTTCACCTTCTCCAGTCATGTTCAGTGGTGAGCAACAGTTATTTGGTGGCCAGAAGTCTTTGTGAACAAGTCTGAAAAAGTTGGTTTATATAGCTTTCTATTTTGATCTCTCAATTTCCCAAGTATAGAGGTGAATTCTATCTGCCTATAATAGTAAGGCAAGACCCTAGGACATGCATTTTCATGTTAATGTTACCTATGGTTCCCCCTTATATGCTACCATCATTATCCCATCACCTTGGTTTTATTATCATTATTTTTATCCTATTGCATTATATAAGTTTCAATAAGCCATTTAAATATTTCTTGAATATGGTGGGATCAAATAAATAAAAATCTTTCTTTGCTACATAGCACATTTCTGAACCTCCTCTTCCTACCTTATCTTATATTTCTTTTTCAGGAAACCAATTTAGACTAATAGAGAATGAAAATAAAAATACCCCTTCACCTTTCCTGACTCCTCAATCTCACTTCCCAAGACCAACCTTTGAGAGTATCCTATGTATGCTAGGCAATTAATTTTAAAACAAGCCTGAACATTGCTTGATTAAAGAGATTTTTTTCTAAAAGCTCATGAAGCATGAATAAGAAATATGGAACTCATTATCTCCTGAGATCATATAGGCCAAAAATATGGGCACATTCAAGTCAGTTTTAGTTAAATTCATAGATAAAAGTTCCATCTAATAAATTTAAAAAGAACATAGGAATGTTCAGGGCTCATCACATTCAAAGCTCATAAATGGAGGTCAGCTCCCATGGTTTCCCATAACCATCCTTGCGTCTAATGTCTGATGATGTGCTGGTAAATGTTTAATCACTGGTGCAAAAAAAAAAGTGTGTATTAGGGATGTGTGATATATATAATGTTATAAAGATTACAGACATATAGATGTATAGCACACAATTTACAAATAATAGTAGCACACAGAATATTCCTTATTGTAAATTCCATATGGAATTTCAATGGATTCTCAAATAATACTTTTGTTGATTTTTGCTGAACTCATGTCTGTAGCCAATCTATGGTTGCAGATCAAACATGACCTGACAAATGGGGTTCCATCTCGATCTGCTAATTCTTTTCCCAGTAAAATTTATTGTCCTCATACATGTTATATGATCTATGATTAAGCTGTTTCCCATTCTTGTCCAAATCACATTCATTAAACAAATTTCTTTCATTTTCTTTAACACTACGCATGTCAGAACTTTACTCATTTGTTGATAATATGAGTGACTTGTTTGCTGAATCAGATACTTTTGAAATACTGGAAGAATATTTCCTCAGGATTTTGCATAGTTTAGAATATATGACTCTAGATATGATACTTGCCTAAATTTTTTAAAAAAATGTTTATTCATTTTTGAGAGCTTGAGTGGAAGAGGGGCAGACAGAGAGAGGGAGACAGAAGATCTCAGGTGGTCTCTGTGCACCAGTGAGTCTGATGCGAAGTTGAACTCACGAACCGCGAGATCATGACATGAGCTGAAGTTGGACACTCAACCGACTGAGCTGCCCAGGTGCCCCATGACACTTGTTTTTAAAGTTTAATTTTCATGATCAACGTTTTCTCCATTTTATAGATAGACAGTAACACAAGAAATCAAACCCAGATTTTTACTTTTTGCTGATTTCCATGGGTAAATACTCCCACCATTGCTGATTTCTAGTTACAAAATGCCATTGGAAGAGAAACTGGAAGCTGTGGCGCTCAGAAACAGTATTCTAGAATATTCTCATCCTTCAGGTGTGGTAGCTGTGTATGACTGCATAGCAGATTGTAAAATGTAGTAAAATAAGTGGGGGTTTTGAGTATTACCATTGTTGTTCAGTATAATTCATTTAATTGTGAGTTAATATAGCTTAATTTTTAATAATGGCTATGTTTAGCACTGGCTCACAAAATCCCTTTACAGCTTATGTCACCTGTCAGAGTTGAAGGATACTGACCAGATAAACCACCTCAACCTATGCCACTTTGGTATGATTATTTTGAACTGAAGGCCACTGAGAACAAGCAGATATGGGAAGAGCTCTCAGCTCTTCCCCTATCTACCTAAGAGTAGGGCATATGTTTATCTTCTGAAGTTATTCCCATTATCCTATATTAGGAAGAGGAGAATAAACTTTATCTTTTCAGAGATGGCACTGGGATGAGTTTGCATAAAAATAGCTTACTAAATAATTGTTATCTACCATGAGTTTCCCCTGTATATTTCCCATAATTTATTGCTCCTAGAACCTCAACCCCCATTCCTCTGTGTAGTTATATGTAGTAATTTATTACCCTTTGTTAAAATGGTATATAAATCTTCAAGTCTAACTGCTTTCTTTTATCTGTAGCTACATTTATTTCTGTAAAATTAAAATGTAAATTTTTACATTTAGCATGTAAAATTAAAAATGCTAATGCAATCTGTATGTTTTTGATCTTGTTAATCTGTCTTTTGCCAGTTTAATTTATAAACCCCAGTTATGGAATCTAAGAGGTTGGAGAAAAAAAATTTCCCTCCCTCACATTCCACTGGGCTAATTCTGGTCCACAATGAGATTGCAATTTTCTAAAGCCAAATTCTGAAGGGTAAATTAGACTAAATTTTCCAGTGTTGGGGTTGATTCACTCTTATGAAGGTTTGCTTTAGGTATATGTCATTTTTTACCCTTCTCATCCTACCCCCCCCCCCACTTAGCCTTATATTGTTTATTCTTTATAAATATTATTTTCTAAAATAATGACCTCTACAAAGGCCAATGAGCTTTCTATTGGTCACTTCGTGACAAAAGTTTATGGTAGTGTCAGAGAAAAGAACTCTTTCTGAGAACAAAAGCCTTCTTATCCCTGCAGTCCCTGAATGGAGTTGGAATGGCCTTTTGGATCTTGTATAATTTAACCTCATGGCAGCATGGTAACCTGTTTCTCCATTTTTCCTTTAGACAGTGGGGCGTTCCCTCCGACACCCTGCAATGGTGTGGCAATGCCAAGGCTCACTCCATGAGAAGCATCTGATTGAGTTTTCTGAAGCTCTCATCTCAGAAATGCTTCTCAGAGTAGACACAGACTGCTGGCCTGGACCACTGTTCAGCTAACAGTCACTTACTGAGAGGAAGAGGTCACGGTTATCGGTGGCACTTGGCCTCTTGCTGCCTTCTTAAAGGGCTGGACTTCACACTTAGTAGGAAGACCATCTCCTTCCTGTTGCTAGTGACACCATCTGCAGAGGACATGATAGATGTCAGTGTGAAGTTTGCTTCACATGTGCATGATATTTCCATTCCATCAGCAAAATCTGTTGGTCTGACCCCACTGTGATAGGCAAAAAAGGTCAACAAGAGTCTACTGGAAATAATTTTAAAAAAATGGCAGTTGTGAGTGATATGAGGAGGATTTGTAAAAATGTTTTCTGACAAAAGAAAACAAGCACTATAAACATTTTCCTTTATGCAACATTGAATTTATGACAATTCAGTGAAGGTGTTTTACTGTTTTTAAAAGATTAATGACAAGAATACAGCCTCAAGAGATTTCTTTGATTGTTTTTGATCTTAAAAAGAAACACAGTCTAGAATCAGGAAAAAATAGACCTAATTAAGAGAATGTATTCTATTTTTCCTTCCATTCAAATGGAAAGAGGTCAGCTGTGGCTAGAAAAGCAGTATGATAAATTTTCTCTTGCCTGCTTTCCACGGATAATGTCCCATTGTCTTAGAATTTACCACCTTTTGCCTAAAACTCTGAAGTCTTATTTCAGAGCTGTCATCTCAGGGATGAAAAGTAATATTGAACAGGAACAAACAATCACTTTTTATTTTGAGTGCTAACTCAGGATTTTAAACTGGGAGAGAGGGCAGTTAAGGTCAAGAGAGAGTCAAGTCCTAGGTTAAGCCACACAGGTAATTCAGAACCAGGAAGGATGAAGGTGGCAAAGAATTTGCACACACCAAAGAAGCAATTCATAAGCAGCAGACTCAGAGGGGATTTATTAGCAAGAAAAGGTTTTCCACCGGAGACAAAGCCTGCTTTTGATAAAAAGCCAGGTGGTTTAAGGTGTTCCAATGGTGTGTCTGTTTCACAGTGTGGCCAATCCCAGGACTTCAGTGGGAAAGAGGGTATCTCTGTCTCCCCAAGCTCTGGTGATCTTGACAAACAGAACTCAGTTACAGTAGAACCTTTTAGAAAATGATTTAGTATTAAGAAATTTCCTGACGCATGGCTATCAGACGTGGGTTTGCAAAGTATTTTGTGGATTACATAACTAAAGACAGGAATGCCATCAATTTTTTAATCAATAAATAGAAGTCATTAGGGGCGCCTGGGTGGCTTAGTCGGTTAAGCGTCCGACTTTCGCTTAGGTTATGATCTCGCGGTTCATGGGTTCGAGCCCCGCGTCGGGCCCTGTGCTGACTGCCAGCTCAGAGCCTGGAGCCTGTTTCCGAGTCTGTGACTCCCTCTCTCTCTGACCCTCCCCTGCTCACGCTGTCTCTCTCTCTCTCTCCTGGAAATAAATAAAACATTAAAAAATTTTTTTTAAAAAATAAATAGAAGTCATTAATTTTTTCCCCTTTGAAACAAATCAGTGTGAACGACTCTCAGGGGCTAGTGAACACCTGGAAAGCTGCTCAAGATCCTCTCACTCAGCTAATTTATTTCTCACCTGCACACCTCCTTCCCTTGTGGTACGGTTAACAACGACTTTTACTCTTACTCATGTATCTTAGAATTTGTACCCATGACAACGTTGGATAAATACAGGATGACAAAGAATACTGATGCTGCAATATGGCTATCATTCTATAAATTAATCTCAGGATGCTCTTTATTATATTTACTATTATCTGATGGAAATTTTTATACAATTAATTGAGATATTCTAGTACTTAAAAAAAACTGGAAAGAACTGTAATCAAGAATAAAGACTATATACTGGCAATGTACATGGAGATTGTTTACAAATAAAAACCTGAAATCTTTCTGAATTTGGAAACAAAAATGTGAAAAAGCCAAATTTGTTGCCGATATTTGGTTACATGTTAGTGCACATTTTAACAGATATACATATGTAATTTTTACATCTCCATATATATTTACAGGTATAAAATTAGGTATGTCTTATGGTCTCTAAAAATGCCATGCCACTGTTAAGCTTTTTTTGTAAATTGTTTCATATTCCAAAATTTAATGGAACTTAGGTCAAAATGAGTCACATATCATGATTATTATTGATGATGTGACTTTATAATGTGATCAATACGGGACGCCTGGGTGGCTCAGTTGGTTGAGTGTCCAGCTTCGGCTCAGGTCATGATCTCAGGGTTCGAAGGTTTGAGCCCCTCATTGGGCTGTGTGCTGGCAGCTCAGAGCCTGGAGCCTGCTTCAGATTCTGTCTCCCTCTCTCTCTGCCCCTCCCCCGCCCTCTTAAAAATAAACAAACATTAAAAGAATTTTAAAAAGTATATAATGCGACCAATACTATTCTAATCTAAAACAAGTCTTTATTTAAAAATATATCATATACTATTCAGTACTTAAATGTGTTCTAAAGGGTTTTGGGGAGATCTATGCCCATGGAAGGGATTCGAAGGTCATGCCAGAAATACTGAGATGCAATTTTGAAGCTGGATGAGCCCTTTACAAACATCTGGGCAGTGCATTCAATTGTACAGGTGAATAAGAAAGCTTACAATTTCATGCATTTCCATGTGACACTGTCCAAACGTTGTCCTCTGGGATGCTGTCACCTGCTATGAAAGTTTGATATGACTTGTAGTACAGATGACATTCAAAAGTCTTTTCCCTGTGTGGTTTTTCATCTTATAAACAGAATGACTTGAAATTCATCACTTCCGTAAGAAACCCTGAGCAAGTGGCATCAACAAAATTAAATCTTCTAGCTTGGAAAACAGGGGCCAGCTCCTTTGTTAATTGACACTATCTTGTGAAAAATGGATTGAGAGTCCATTTATACTTGTCAAGTGGCAATGGAATATACCATTTTGAGGAAACTCTTAAAAAATCTATTTTTAAAAATGTCTGGTAAATATAAAGATCAAGTAAGGAAAGTTTAGTTTGAAGTTTTGCTTTGTAGTTTGTTTATTGAATGGCCTTTTGGGATATGTATTTTTCTCATCCACCCCACCCTAGTTTATGGACAAGAACCCAAATAACACCCCCTGTTTCTAGCTTGTGGATACCCATGGGGTCATATTAAAATGAATGTATTTCCCCTTCCCCACCCCATCAAATGCAGAGGTATTGGGTGTCTGTGAAGCTCATGTGTGGTTTCATCTTACCCTCTGCCATTAAACCCCACTCTCCATACACTGACTATAGAGGGAAATATGGGGGTAGCCACAGTTGCAGGCATTCTAAGAGCTAGGAGAGTGCTGCCATGGTGGGAGCCCCGAGGTGCCAAATATTGCTTTTTCTGGGTCCTTCTTGGTGCCTAGAGCAATGCTGTGTTCCCCTGTAAAAATGTCTCTGTTCTCTAACTGGATGAATCTGCTCTCTTGGGTCCTAAAAGTAACCTTGATTGACCCTGAGACATAAGTTCCTCAGAGAAATGATTTTGGCTTCCACCTGCAACTTCCAGGGGTCAAAGGTAGACCTAACCCTCTAAGCCTGGGTGGGGACACATAATTACACACTGAGCTTGTCTTCTCTAACAGCCATCTCTTCTGTCTTTCTCCAAGGTATCATGAGTAAAACTTCTTGCCTTCAGACCTCCTTTCCTTCATTTCCATCACCTTAGGCAATAGGTCCTGGAGGCCCAGTGGTCACAGGTTCACCTGATTCAGCCAGATGCCGAATCTCCATTTGGGGTTAGCAGGGTAACTCTTCTGTGATGGTTACCAACAGCCTACCATTGTCCTGTGTACATTTGCTCCTCACAAAATAGCTTTGAGATGGGCAGTGTCACCTCTGAGAGGCTGAGTTGCCTGGTATCACGAAGCCAGTAAGAGACACAGAGAAGCGTATCCTGAGTCTACCTTCTGTCTTCTTATCCAGTGTTCTGCCACGACACAATGTTCCCTCAGGCGTTGTACACCAAACACTGAGCATAATACCCGTAAGGGAAACTTGGGAATATCTACTCCAGCTCCTCATTTTACACTCAAGAGAGCTGAGGCTGCTTAAGGGGATTTTCCCAAGACGAGCTGGGAGCAGAAGACAGTTAAAAAACGCTCTCTGTCTCCTCTAATAGAGTATGTATGTGGGATGAAGTAGATAAATCATGACTCCCGTAGACGCCTTCTTTATCTGGAGAAGTTCTATTTGGTTACTTCTCCATGCAGAGCCTGACATATTTTGAAGGCTGGAAAACAGAGGAACTGTTACTAAATATGAACATTTTTGATATATTGAATCAGTGGAATCATTATGCTCTTTTTTGGGGGCCTGGGTGCTCATTCTGATAATTGACCAGTGCTTATAACAGTTGAGCGAGTGTGGTGAGCTGCACCAGGGCAAAGTCCAAACCACCTGGTCTATTTGTAAAATGATATTTCCGTGCAAAACAACTTTCTTGCATTAGTGTGATATAGTAGAAGCCCTTGGAGTGGCGACCTGGAACACTTGGGCTCTTGCTCCGACTCTACTTACTACTCAGTGGTTATGTGACTGTGGAAAGTCACGTCAATACTGAGTTGCCATTTTTCTCATCTGTAAAATGGCCACTGTAGTATCGTGATCACTGACTGTTCAGTAAGATGATTGTGAGGCTCAGGTGAGATGAGGTGTGACGAGCCTCCTGAGTACTGGCAAGTGCTCCTGTCATGTGAGGCTCTGGCCATGTGAGGCACTATCTGTAATTAAGGTGCTTACATGACAATGCCCTCAGTTTTCTCAACACACTCAGACTTTCATGAGGTAACACAATGGCTGTTTGGCTGTGATGCTCTGAAGCAAGCCTGAATCGTAGAAGTTGTCTTCTGTATCTAAAAATGTATTTTCTGAAACTTAAAAAAATTTTTTTTAATGTTTATATATTTTTGATAGAGAGAGACAGAGACAGAATGTGAACAGGGCAGGAGCAGAGAGAGAGGCACAGAATCTGAAGCAGGCTCCAGGCTCTGAGCTGTCAGCACAGAGCCCAATGTGGGGCTTGAACCCACGAACCATGAGATCGGTCGCTTAACCAACTGAGCCACCCAGGCACCACTGTATTTTCTGAAACTTTGACAGAAGTATTGGAGTCAGTGGTTCTGGTTGCCCGGGAAACTTACCAAACACACCAAGACCATGGTATGCAAAGTATATGTATTTTATCTTCTGCTTCTGAAAGGGCTATTGAGGATGTGGGCCAGGATGTGAAGGTGAGGTTTTATTTATTTATTATTTTTATTAATTGATGTATGGTAGGCACACAATGTTGCAATAGTTTCAGAGGTACAACATAGTGATTGACAAGTCTATATATTATGCTGTGCTCACCACAAGGGTAGTTACTACCTGTCACCATAAAGGGCTATTACAATATCATTGACTATATTCCCTATTCTGTACCTTAAGATGAGTATTTTATGACTATTTTTTGAGTGAGAGAGCATGCACATGCACATGCCTGCGTGCACATGAATGGGGGAAGGGGAGAGTGAGAGATGGGGTGGGAGAGACAGAATCATAAACAGGCTCCATGCCCAGTGCAGACCCTGATGTGGAGCTCAATCTCACTACCTGAGATCATGACCTGAGCTGAAATCAAGAGTTGCACACTTAACCAACTGAGCCACCCAGGCTCCCCTAAGATGAGTATTTTAAAGCAGAAAAACTCCTTTCACTTCGGTCATGTCAAGTGTAGATAATTTAGAAAATGAAGAAATCTGGAGAAGCCTTAGGATGCTCCCTCCCTGGTTTCATCTGTTGTTATAGGAATTGAGATTTGCTTCCCTTGGGTCTGAGTGCATTGGATGCTTCGGATTGAAGAACATGCATTTCTCTTACAGGTATTCATTTTACAAGGATATAGATGTTCATTCTGATCACCAGCTGTTGGGGATGAGATGGACGAGGCATTGGTGGCTCTGCATTCCTGAGTCATGTGACTGCAAAGGTAACTTGCTTCACCTATGATAGAGGATAGTGAACTTCTTTAGGAAGCTTCCTTTTGTTTTCCCAGGAAAGCTAGAGGGAAAGGTAAGATGGGAAGGAATTCTCCTCTATCAGGTTTGACTTGAGAAAGAGAACCACAATGAGTGATATGAAATAAGGAGTTTGTGATAGGGATTAGACTTTCTACAACTGTGGGATCTGGTAAAGAATTCTATTGAAGACTATTACCTCTGATGTATCTGATGGGGGCATCAAGTTGCTGTGAGTCTGTAGTGCTGTTGTCAGAAAGAAAAGCTGCACGTGCAATGGGAGGGAACAAAAATCAACTGGATCCCATGAGTTTCAACTGCACAACTGAAGCACAAACTGCCTTGGATTTGAAGAATGTGAAGGAAGTTCTGCGGCAAGAACTGTAGTGGCTGTCAGCCTGGAGAGTCACAGGTCAGCAAGGTGAACTGGAAGATCAGTGACACCATGTACAAGCTGGAACTGTGCCTCACACCATTCACTGACCTTCAGAGGATAAAGACTGCGGCTTCACTTCTGCCTTACAAGACTTACAGGAATTTCTCTGGCCAGTCCTAACCTGGCACCATAAACAGAAGGAAAATTTGAGACGTGCAGACCAGCTTGTCTAAGCTTGACACAGTATAAAGCCACCAACCACATGTTAATAGGATCCTTCTTTTAAGTACATAGTGAGAGAAAGCCTCAGAGTGGTCCTCTGCTTCTACATCTCCCATAGAATGCATCTGCAATCCTACTAGGAGAGAGTGCAACACTGACTTTTGATTCAGCTGGCATTTAATATTAAGATGTATAATTTATGAGCTTTTGCAGCTATTTTTTCACTTATTCCTCCTAGCAACCCTGAGAGCTGGGAATTATATCCTCTATATTTTACAGTTGAGGGTACTGGGGTATTTATTCACCAGGAAGCCTGAGGGAGAGAAAGAAGCAGAGACACTACTACCACAAAGAAATGATTCCTTGGCTTTTAGGTCAGTAGCAATAAATTGAGTGTACCAAGTAAAGTCTGAAGGAAATTGGTGAGTTTGGGAGTGTTGATTGCAGCCATCTTTTCCTGGATAGAACTGATAAGCTTTATGAATGTCCATTGGCTGCTCAGTAAGCACCTGAGAGCTTTTCTGGTGAAGTGAGCTTCTGTCCACGTTCATTCTGTTGTCAGGTTCGTCTGAGAAATGAAACTACAGTTAGGGGGGGCCTCAGCTCTCCCTTTGCTTTTTCACCACATTGAGAGAATTCCTAGCATTTTAAAATATGAGGTCATACTTATTTAAATCATAACTTGAACCAAAAATGTTGACATTATTTCAGTGCATTTATAAAATCTTCACCTTCTGAAATCTCTTCTTGCTGATGAAAAACATCTGATTTTGGAAGTATCAATTGATAGAAAGTATTCTGGCAGCAAAAATCACAATGCCTTATTGGGTACTGAGGACTCAATTTCTCAGAATAGAAATTGCTTTTGGGGATATTTATAATTTAAAACGCCAGCACTTTGTTTAGTCATAGTTATAGTTTGGAAGCTTGCCTCTAGAAAAAAGAGCTTGGGGGAAGGGAAAGAAATCACTTTAATTTCTAAAATAATCTCTATATATTAGAGTGATGACTGAAGGAAATTAATCTAATGGCCATTCAGGATTCTTGGACTCTTGGATCTTTCTAGTCCCCTTTTCTGTTCATTATTCATTCATTTGGACACAACCATTGTATTCTGAGAATTTATAGATGAGTGAGATATGTTCTCTCTTCCAAATGGGTTTTCAGTCTCATGAAAAGACAGAAATATAAAGAGAGCAAGTATTCAGAGTACTATTAAAAAGTTCTGCCATGGGGCACCTGGGTGGCTCAGTTGGTTAAGCATCCGACTTCAGCTCAGGTCATGATCTCACAATTTGTGGGTTCGAGCCCCACATCAGGCTCTGTGCTGATGGCTCAGAGCCTGTTTCAGATTCTGTGTCTCCCTCTCTTTGCCCCTTCCCCACTCATTCTCTGTCTCTCATAAAAAAAACTGAATAAATGCTAAAAAAAAAAAAAAAAAAGTTCTGCCAGGCAGTAGTAGAGTCACAAAAGTGACTGAAAATATTTCACAGAGAAAGTCACTCTTCAGCAAGACTTGATTGGTGAACTGATATTTCCCAAGCCAGAGCTTCCCATTCTGGGTGTCAGGCCACAGTGATTATAGGTGCATTAGGTTCTCAAGTTCCATAGCCTTTGCGCTCGTGGAACTTTGTCTATAGACTCCAGCATGTTGTATAAATATTACCATTTTAAATGGGTGCTAATGGCACAAAATATGTTGGAGATCACTGCAAGCTGACTCATGGGAAGAGGGAGGAAGTAGGGGGAGGTGCCAGGGCAAATAGACTGAGATGGGAATTGGCACTATTTTTAGAAACATCCAAAGGATTTTGAACAAGGGTGTGCTGTGCTCAAATCTGTATTTTAAGATGTTCACTCTCCTCCAGGCATGAAGGTTGGATTGGAATGCTGTACCAATGGAAGTGTAGAGATGTTTAGGGAACTTCTGTAATCGATTAGGTGAGAGGTTGTTGAGCTCTGAATGAGTAGCCTTGTGGATAGAGAGGCACCGATGAAGACGAAGATGTTAAAGAGCTAGAATTTAAAAAATTGGCTATGTGTTATTTGAAAGAATATGAAGAATCCATTCACTTATTCATTTAATCCTTTATTTGTCACTTTTATGGACCACTTACAATGTACTAGGCATTATACTGAGCTCTGGAGAAATAATGGTGAGTAAAACGGATCCAGTCCCTGCTCATCAATATGATGCTTTTGTAGGGGAATTATTGTGATAAAATAATCAAAGGTTTAAATCATAAGTGGTCTGAAACACTGGAGAAGGATGGAAAGGATTGTGTGTGTATGTCAGAGTCTGATCTAGTCTATAGTTCAGAGAAGGCTGCCAAGAGGGAGGGAGCTTTGAATTGGGATCTGAAGGGTAAACAGAAATCAACCAGATTCTGGAGGGGGAGTTGTGGAGAAGAGAATTACACACAGGCCGAGCCAGCATTGCACCAAGGGCTTGTGGCTGTGGGAAACATGAGTATGGGAGGTAGAGGGGAAGACGAGTGTAGCTGGAATGTAACGTAAAGGTGGAAAGTGGTGTGAGATAAGATTGGAGAGAAGGTAAGAGCCAGTCATGCAGGTTCTTAAAGGCTGTGCAGAGGATTCTCGTATTTATCTTCAGGGTCAGGGGAACCAAGAGAAGAATTTTAAGCAAAGTGGGATGTGTGTGATCTAATCACATTGGAGTTTTATAAATGTTATGAAGGTCACATTGGCTGCAATGTGGAGAATGGTTTGGTGAGGAACAGGGGCGGAGATGTAGGAGGTCAGTCAAGCTTATTGCAATAGTCAGAGTGAGACCTAGAGACCAAAATGAGGGTGGTGGCATCAGAGAGACAAGTGGGTGGCTCTGAGAGGTGGTCCTCTGTTAGTCAGCAGATCTTGGTGATACTTTGGGAATGGGGAGTAATAAGAGAAAGGTTGGACACATAAGTCTCTGGTTTGTGGGAAGGATAGATGACTCATATTCTCTAAAACAGGAAACACAAGGAAAAGTAGATATATCCACTAAGCATTCAGAATTCAGGAGTAAGGTCTACGTGAAGCTATAATTTGGGAGTCATCAGCCTATAAGTTATGGCTAAAATGTAGGAGTGGAATATATATGATAGGCAAGGAAGATTATGGGGAATAAGAGCAGAAGAAGATTGATGGCAGGAGCCTAGGAAGGGCCAGCACAGAAGGAAAGAGCCTCACCAAGATGGTGAGGAGCCATCTTGGAAGTGCTGGGGAAGGAAATACTCTTCAATCAGAGCCACTGAGGGCATGAAAGTAAACTTATTTGTCAACCTCAGGAGAAAAAGAAATAGAGAATTACATAGTATTGCGTCTTCAGAAAACATTTATCTCTCTTTATGAAACCAAAGGCTGGGTCTACAAAGTAGCAAAAACACTTGTTAAAAAGGGATCAAATAAATATCATCAGTAGACAACATCAGAGATCCACTGAACTCGGTATTTGTCCCTGACAAATAAGAGTTTGCCCCGCACTTTGCCTCTTTTCCCCTAATGTTTTGGACATAGAATACTGAGGCTTAACCTCTCATAGAAATAATAGGTTAGACTGAAATCAGAAGAAGAAAAAATAAGAACCCACCAATATACCTAATGAATTTAGTCAAACAATCAATTCATAGGTTGTCTTCCCTTGTCTCCACCTATAAAGAGAGGACTTTTGACTCTCAGTGTGTAGACTAATTGGGGAAAAGTCTCAGAAGTGACTGGGAATGTCAGTACACTCAGGGGCCTCCCCATCAGGGTGCTAGATGTTTAGGGAGACATATTTTTTTCACTGGGGTCACATAAGGTCCTGAAACCTTGGGATTGATGCTTCGCTGAAATCTTGGAGATGCTCTGTTGGTGATTTATTGAGAAGTATATTAGTTCTTATTGGCCTCCTTTTCAGTCAACACATAGTTATTACATATCTATCATTTGTAAGACACTGTTAAACACTGGGGTGGCTACAAAGGAATCAAATTCTTACTTCCTTCAAGTCTGACCCACCTTCTTTTTTCTCCGTGGAACCTCTTGATGCCTCCAGCCCCCCAGTGATGTCAGCCTCCTTTGAACTCTTGCTGGGCTTCACACTCTCTTCTAAGATCTAGTTTTAGCAAGATGATGGTTCAGAGAGGCTTGGACTCTGCCGTTCTTCTGAGACAGTACTTGGCAGGTTAATTGTAAATTAATCAGAGCCAGATGGATTTAATCAGACTTGCAGAAAGATTTTAGAAGGATCTGGACTCACCAAAATGTCCACCAGCCTGGAAACACTCCGATAAAGATGACAAAGGTTTATAACACCCAGGAGAATTCTACGTATTTATAAACTAGGACCCAAAGCTTTCTCATATAATTGAATAAAAATATTGACCTTCCCAATGGAATAGAGCATTCTTAGACCTGTGTGCGGGGTCATATTCTCCCATGTTGTATAATTCTGTTCTGGCGAGGGGATCTGAACTCAGATTTCAGGGGCTGCGTGCGTTCATCTATCTTGTTGTACAGGCTTGGCTCACACCAAGTTCCAGGGAAGTTTGCCTTTGGACCTTCTTCTCCATATATTTTATGCCCGTCTCTCTCTCCCCCAGGTGTTAATGCTCTCCTGTGGATTCTGGGTTCAGTTTCTGTAGCCATTCTTTCTGCACATTCTCTCAGGACTCTATCCTCCGCTTTCTTAGGTGATTTCGAGTTATTTGATGTAATGGTGTTTGTGCTTCGTTTTTAACAACTGAGAACGGTTTAATATGTTACCTCACCCTGGGACTTATACACCTGGAATTACAGGGCCCTAAAGTGAAAGAGTAAAACAAATAAGCAGCATTTTAGAAACTTGATGAGGAGATACTGTAGGATAGAGCCCTGGGCTTGTTCCTCGTGGCTCACGTCTCCTGAGCAACGAACGCATTTTTATATTTTTTCTCGGATTTAGAATGGCAAAAATTAGTGAATGGATTTTGAAATAAATTTGGCGATAGGAGATTCCAAGTATGGGAATAGTACCTACTTAATTTTTAGAGACTGCCTTGTTTGGTGTAGTATTTTATTCCTATTGATCACTGGAGTGGTTAATCATGGCCCCATCAGGTCAGGTAATCTACCACAGGCTTTTCATGGTTCTGTAATTGAATTAATATACTGCATATCAACTATAGTTGTATATTCACTTGTATCTAGTTACACTAATTAGATTTAATTTAATTGCAGACCGTCTAGACTTCAGCTTCCTATCCCTTCTAAGCATGAGCACCTCACAATATAGCTAACAGGACATATTGTTTCTCCCTGCACCCCATTTCCCTCTGTGGTTTCCTTTCTTTCTCTGCTAGGCCGGCCCCTTCTCTCCCAGGGGTGTGCTAACCACAGGCTGTGGGTGGTGTGGCTGCTGCAGTGTGTCAGGAATCCTGGCACGACTGGGCCAAATTAGGGAGTGGGTGGTCTGAGCTCAGAAAAGGTTCCTTTCAGCATGGTTGGGATGGAGCACCCTCAGGTCACACCCTGGGCTCTCCTGCAGGGCAGACTTGCTCATGTGTCTTCCTCCCCTCCTCCCTGTCTGTGCTCATCCTAGGCAGAACGTTCTCCAAGTTATCTCCCTGTGGTTTCTTTACAATCTGTTCACTTTATCGTGTTCATCATCCTTCCCTTAGTCTGTTCTTGGATAGTGTTCATCGGTTACCTCAGCTAATCACATGGATCGCGCTTCATGGATACGTACGTATATCCTCCACTTACCATACTATGTACTGACATTTACCACTTATTACACACTAGACACTGAGCTAAGTGATTTGCACATATTTTCTCATTGAATCCTTACCATAACCCTGTCTCTGTTTTATGGGTTAAGAAACCAAGGCTGAGGGTGATAAGGTAACTTTTGCAGTGTCTCACTGTTTGGAAAACCACTGTGCTCCTAAACACTGTTCTCCATTATCTTTGTCATGCAAAGAAGCCCAAAACTCTTCATTTCTCCACAGTCACCTCAGACCCGAAGTCTGAAGCGCCTCTGTCTCCTCATCTCCCGCTCCTCCCATAATTCTCTACCCTCCTTGGGGCGCCTGGGTTGCTCAGTCGGTTAAGCATCCATCTTCAGCTCAGGTCATGATCTCACAGTTCGTAGGTTCGAGCCCCACATCAGGCTCTGTGCTGACAGCTCAGAGGCTGGAGCCTGTTTCAGATTCTGTGTCTCCTTCTCTCTCTGACTCTCCCCTGCTCATGCTGTCTCTCTCTCTCTCAGAAGTGAATAAATAAATATTTAAATATTTTAAAAAATTTAAGAAATCTCTACCCTCCAGTCAGAGTGTCATCAAGAGAAGTCATGGGGAAGGGACAGACTCCAGGTAGCCCTTCAGAATGGAGATGATAAAAATATTCTCAAGGTATGAAGGTTCCCATGTGGCCATCCCCTTCAGAATGGAGATGATAAAAATATTCTCAAGGTATGAAGTTTTCTGTGTGGCCACTGAGCATCCAATGGGTGCTCAGTAAATAATCACTGAAGGAAAGGGCAAAAGGACTGAACAATGACCAGCACAGTCTTTTATGTTTGTTGTGCATATTGAACTATGATATGGTACATTTAGCAGTTCCTAACTATAATGTTCAGATGTGGCACTGTGTAACAATCAGTCATGAGGCTTGTTCAATCATTTGTTGTTACAAGAAAGTTTTCCAATGGCTAATTAAAAAAAAAAAAGCCTATAGAGCTTAGTTCAAAGCCATTACTGACAATGTTATACTTTCTTGAATAAGAGGGAAAAAGAAAAAAAGGGTAGCATAACCCAGAAGCTGCCTAATCCTTTCACAGCCTGAAGTGAATGATCTTTGAATTTCTCAAATTTTGCTGCACTGTTATACTTCTCTGTCAACTCAAGGAAGAGTTTTCCCCCCAAATCTGGCTGTGCTCATGAGATTAGGCATATTGTACAGAGACAATGCAATTGTGTTCACTGACCTATTCCATTTCTCTCCTGAGCACACAGGAAGACCATGTGTTTCCAGCCATTGTGGATTGAGGTGGGATCATGTGACTCATCTAGGTTAATGAAATGCGAGCTGGAGTCATTGTCTTCACTTCTGGGAGATGGTGGAGTATTGAGTGTAGATTCCTTACTCTCTGCCCCCCTTCTTATCTGCTTGGCACAAGAACCAAAGGATTCCAAGATGGTGGAGCAACATGATGGAAAGGGCTTGAATCACTGAGGTACCAGCCAGGGCAGAGCTGAGAATTGAAAGCAGATTGTGACCGAGAAATAAGTAAGAAATGAACTGTTATTTTGGTAAACTACTGAGATTTCAACATTGTTCATTATTAGCCTTACTTACCTTGACTAATATTTGCATCATGTACAACATGACAGAAAGGTCAAGGCCACTGGCTACCTAGTTAACTCTACGTTTACTCTAAAACAAATTTCCTGACTCTGACATTGGGGAGTTCATTCTATTTTATTTCTATTCCTAAAATATCATTTGTTGGGAGCCATTCTGAGCCCACTAGTCAAGAAAATTCCTGGTGAGGTTAAAGCAAGTTTGCACGGTCTCTTGCCAATCAGATGACGACCGATATCCACCCCCACTCAATTATTTCTGCTTGAGCACTGACCCCCTAGGGTACCTTGTTGATCAATATCGGGAGTGACTTGTCCCCTTATTCCGGCCCTGGTATGATAACTGCACCTTGTGAAGGAACTTATTGTGGGAACTTCTTGTTTCGATTATGGGAACAGACATCTTGTCTCCAGAAGGTCCTGTTTCCCTCCATACTTTCCCTTGAGCTATGAACAGGCTAATGACCCCTAGTCATAAAAGACTGATCTTTACATGTACAATTCTGTTTCTACTGTTGCGTTAGTCCAAGATGTTCATACAGCTCAACATGCAAATCAACTAACCAAAAATGTCTTTCATGCCCTAGCTATTCAAGAAATCATAAAAGTAGACACAAAGGTAAATGCACTCAAAGAGGCTGTTCTATGTATTGGAAATAAGCTAAACTCTTTAAGGGTATGGTTGGCTCTCTGGTGCAATAAAGCATATAACTGGAAAACCAAGTCTTGCCCGGAGGCAAAGAGCCTAACTTAGAGAGAAGGAACAGATAAGGGCAGAAGATAAGTTAGTACATACACCTTTGCTAACCGATGGTGTATAGCAGCCCCTTCCCTAAGGCCTACTTTCCACAAACACCTTCCCTTACCCTGGCAGCTGTGATGAGGATGGATAAGAGTATCTACAAACCTATGACTTAATCTTAGTGTTATTATAATGTGAACACCTTGTTATTTTCTTAGTTACTCAACTTCATTATAATTGGGGCTGTTCTGCAAGAAGACTTCTGTAAAACCTGTTTCTGTACATTTTCCAAAAACACCTTATCACAAAGAGCTATCCATTGTAAAAATTCCATTTCCTGATGCCATGTTAACTTTTGACCTATAAATGAAGACACCAAAACCGACAGGACAGAGATGCCTGCCTGGTGATCAGAAAGAATCTCGGGGCTCTCTCACTCTCTTTCGCCGACACCGTCCATCCTTCAGGGACCCCTGGACCTGTCGGAGCCAGCGCAGCCTCCGACAATCATTGTTATCATCATCATTGTCACCATCACCATCACCTTAGCCTTTGTATATTCAGCACTTACCATGGGTCAAGTTGTAGCCGAAGGCTTTTACACATAGCTCATTGAATTAGGACTCTCCCATCTTTCTCTCCCTACTATACTCCAGCCACACAGTTCAGGTTCTCTGATCTTTGAAAAAGTCAATCATGTTACTATGTTAGGGCTTTGGCTTCTGCTTCATCTGTGAGGAACATTCTTCCTCTGATTATTGCTGGTTGGCTCTTGTTAATCATTCAGGTTTCACATCTCTTATGGCCCCAGTGAGGCCTCCCCTGATCATGTAAACTAGAGTATCCATCCATTCCCTCTCTCCAACTGTTCTATTGTCTTTGTGGTTCATATCATTATCTGAAACTACCTTGTTTCTTTCTGCATTGTTTGACTCTTCACTCATCACTCTTGTTCCCTCAGCCCTGGAACAATGCTTGGTATATAGTTGGCTGTAAACACTTATTGAATGAATGAATGAACGAATGAATGAATGAATGAATAAACTTTATGTGGTAGAAACTGTTATAATCCTAAATTTTAGATGAGAAAACTAAGGTTTAAATAGATCCTCTAACTTAACCTTTCTTTCCTTCTTTTTAAAACATGGTACATGCTATATAGGTTATGTCTGCAAATGAGGTGAAAGATTCAGTTTACCATCTAAAGTTTTTAATTTAAATAATGACAGATATTTGGAAAAGTTAAATGTTTAGAATAATGTAGACCCAGCTACTTGACAGATGTATTCAAACCATTTGGATCACTTGAATACATACCTAGAAACATTAAAACAAATTCTTTGGCGCATGTTTGAAACATATACAGTACTTTTAGTGTCTAGATCCCACAAATGAGGTTTTTTTCTTCACAAATAGAGAACTTTCTTCCCTGAGGAAAAGTGTTTCTTAGTAAAGTACGTTTTGGAGATGTACACACTGTAATTCCGTCTCAGGTTGGTCATGTCATTAGCATATTTAAGGCTTCGAGAAGGCCCATAGTGAAAAAACCTGTTTACTTTTTTTTTAATATTTAAAAAAAACTTTTTTTAATGTTTTATTTATTTCTGAGAGAGAGAAACAGCTGAGCAGGGTAGGGTCAAAGAGAGAGGAAGACACAGAATCTGAAGCAGCCTCCAGGCTCTGAGCTGGCTGTCAGCACAGAGCCTAATGTGGGGCTCGAACACATGAAATGTGAGATCATGACCTGAGCCGAAGTCAGACGCTTAACCCACTGAGCCACCCAGGTGCCCCGAAACCTGCTTACTTTTGCAAGGTTTACTTATTGCAGTGTTTTCTCACTTATTTGACCATGGAATCCTTACCCCCACCCCCATACATAATGACTAAAGCAGATGAAACTTGTTGGGAAATATTATTCCAGAATATGCTAAAATTCATAGTCATTTCTCTTTTTAAAATGTTTTATTTATTTTTGAGAAAGAGAGAGAGAGAGAGAGAGAGAGACTGTGCATGCATGTACAAGTGGGGGAGGGACAGAAGGAGAGAGTGGGACTGAGGATCCAAAGCAGGCTTGATGCTGACATCAGCATGCCCGATGTGGGGCTTGAGCTCACAAACTATGAGATCATGACCTGAGCCAAAGTCAGATGCTCAATGGACTGAGCCCCCTGGGTGCCCCTCATAGTGATTTCAATGAAGGGTTTTGCTTTCTAGTTTACAGGCTTCTCCATATACAAAACTTATGCCATTTTAGTTCACAAAATTCTGACACATAATGGAAATAAACCATGTATCTCTGTATATTTGCAGTTCTCTATTTGATTGAAAGAGTCTTTATTATTTTTATTGCTTATTATTATTATTTCTTGCCAGGTAGCTAATTGATACAGTCTAATCAGCCCCTAGTCATGAATAAGAATTGCCACATCTATTTCTTTTAAAATGTTGTACTCATCAACTGTTCTATCTTAATCCAGTTCTGTAAAAGTAGAAAGGTTTTTTTTTCCATATTTAAGATGAAGCATTCATAGCAACACTCTCAACAATAGCCAAAACGTGGAAAGAGCCTAAGTGTCCATCAGTTGACAAATGGATCAAGAAGATGTGGTTTATCTATACAATGGAATACTACATGGCAATGAGAAAGAATGAAATCTGGCCATGTGTAGCAACATGGATGGACTTTGAGGGTGTTATGCTGAGCAAAATAAGTCAGGCAGAGAAGGACAGATACCATATGTTTGCACATATAGGAGGATTACGAGGAACTTAACGGAGGACCATGGGGGAGAAGGGGAAAAATAGTGGGGGAGAGGGAGGGAGGCAAACCATGAGAGACTCTTGAATGCTGAGAACAAACTTCGGGTTGATGGGGGTGGGGGGAGGGGAAGGGGGGTGATGGTCATGGAGGAGGGCACTTGTTGGGATGAGCACTGGGTGTTACATGGAAACCAACTTGACAATAAACTATTTAAGAAGAAAAAATAAGATGAAGTGTTGACTGAAGAAGGGGACTATGACCCAGATATAAGACTATTCTGACAAAAGAGGTCTTTTTTTTCTTTAGGGATCAAATAATTATCAGTATTTATTAATATATTTAAAATACAGTTTTTATTTGTTGCTGGAGCATATGGAGAATGAGACGTACTATCCCATGGTTGCTTATAGTCTTGTTAGAGAGAAATCATAAATGCTCACTAAACAGAGTAAAAATCAACCTATAAACCTTAGGGTCTAGAATTCATAGCAAAGCAAAATCTCTAGATTTAATTAGCAAAAAATAATCACACATTTCAAGCTTATTGGTGAGATGACCTCTGTACTGAGCTCTCAGTTGCTATTATAATCAATTTGAACCTTCAGGGAGTTCTCTGGCTTTATAATTTATAATTGTTTGTGAGTCTGTTAAAGTGAAATTAGAACATTTTGTTCAGTCAAAAGCATTGGTTTAGTCAATTTTTGGTTATTTTTCATAGTGAATATATAAAGTGAATTCTCAATTTTCCAGGTTTTTCCATATGTTAATTGATTTGGATTTCTTTGGTGCTTGGGTAAATAAATATGCAAGAATTTTTCCTCTAAATTTCACTTCTCTTAGATTGCTTAAACATATAAATGTGGTTCCAAAAATTCGGTTTAAACTTAAACTTGTCCTTACACACAAACCAGTTGTCTCATAGAGGGTTGAGATGAGGCATAACATAGATCCTCATAAAGTCGGGGAACTTGACAAAGATGGAGGTATAAGTTGGAAGAGACTGGACCAATGGATCCATGTATGGAATCTATGGAGAACACCGACTACTCACTGAAGGTAAGGCCTGTCTCTATGGGATCATTCAGGCCAGGAAGCTGGACAGGCATCCAACCTAGTGGCTCTAGACCATCTAAAATGCTACCTAGGCCTCCTAACACCCTTACCCTTCATATAGAGCCAAATGCCCATGTATCTGAGAAAGTGAGAAAAAAAGCTTAACAAGAATGGGAATATACCATCCCTCTCCTTGCTATTCCCTCCCAGACTTAGTACCTGAGTGGCTAAATTCTCCATGCTTTCAGAAGGAAAGAGAGTGAGAGAGGACAGAAGCAATGGGAAAACTCCTTTAAGAAAATAACTGAGCTTAAATTGAGTTGTGTGTTAGACCATAATAGGGCTAAATTAGATTTTCTGTTGCTGAGCTGAAATGGAGGATCTAGATTTGAGATCAGTAATGGAAAATAGAACTGTACGTGGGGAGTCTGGGTGGCTCAGTCAGTTGAATGTCTGACTCTTGATTTCCACTCAGGTCATAATCCCAAGATCATGATCCCAGTGTCGTGGGATCAGGCCCTGTTTTGAGCCCTGTGTAAGACTCCAAGCTGTGTGTGGAACCTATTTAAGACTCTGTCTCTCTCTCTCCCTATGTCCCTCTCCCTGCTTGTGTGTTCTTTTCTTTTCTCTCTCTCTCTCTCTATTAATAATAGTAGTAGTAGTAGTAATAGTAGTAGTAGTAATAATAATAATAATAATAAAAGCTTATTTTTGCAATATTGTTTCAGCCAAGTTGAAACTCCTAACCACTATACATATAATAAATAAGCTCATATATTCTTTTCCAAGGCAAAACAGGAGAGACGGGTCCTTCCTATTTACACAGATTCCTGTGTTAGGTGATATACTACTATTTTGTGATAGTTTTTTTCTTTCTTCAAAGATGTACCTTGATATTCACTTATATGAGAATAGGGATACAGAGAAAACGAAGTGGAGGGGAGAAAGAGAAGAGATCTTATAGATTTATTCACTCCAGGGTGCAGACCCTGATGGAATGTTCATCAGCAGATTTTCAGGGTTGCTCCGTATGTAATTCATTTATTCACGGAAATTTTTCCCACAATATTACCATTTGGAGCCCAAACGTAGGGATGCTTTTCCTAGAAGAGCACAAAGTGTTAGAAATGAGTTCTGGCTTCCATACATATTGTAATAAATCCCAATAAAGAGCTATAATTTTAAATCACTTCAAGCGTTTTCAAAGGCTAATGTCAATAGTGGAAGAATAAAGAAGAAAAAATATCCATACGCAATATAAATATGACATGGCTCACTGAGTCTTCTCATCTCTTTGACCTTTTCCTGAGGTAGTGTTGGCATCATTTCTATTAAGGAAACAATACGTGGCATTTTAATACTAAATTAGAGTTAAATGGATTTGAGAAGATTTCATCTGGGAAGTTAGATCAAAGTGTTCTTTAAAAACATTTCTCTGAAAATCTTTGAATGCAGTGTCTTGGGCAAATGTTATTAAAATATAAAATGCATTTAAGGACAAAGTGGAGGAGGGAGATATAGGGATCCAAGAAAAATATTTCTTAATTATGTGGTAAACCTATTATGTAACATCCCTCTTCCAAGACCAAACAATTCGTAAGTGGTTGATGTGCACATGTGGGAGTGGATAGGATCCAGCTACACCTGGGATGCAGAAGTTTGGCCCTGTAATACACGATTATGGATAATTACATTTTGGGGAGTGTTTTTTTCATCCTCAGATATAGGAAGAGGTAAAGCCTACTCAAAAGGCTATAATCTGTGTCGGAGGAATTCCAGCCACAGAACCCAAACTCTTTTTACCTTAGTGCTTAGAAGTTTCTGGGCATTTCTTAGAATACCAAATATGTTAATCAGTGTTTTATTTGAAGAAGAGATCATGAGAGATTAATTATAAAAATGTCCCCAAGTTTCTATCTTTCCCTTCAGCCACACTCTTTGCACTGTGAATTTACAGCTCCTTCCATCGAGGGAAAGAATCTAGTTCCCCACCACTGGCATCTGTGCGGTCCTTATGACTTGCTTTGGGCAAGAGGAAATGAAATTATGTCAGTTCGAAGTCTAGATATCAAGAGACTGTAGTGCTTCTGTTCTCCCTCTTGGAAACCTGTCACCACCATTTGAACCAGCCTGGGCTATTCTACTGGATAATGAGCAATAAGACCCCAGTCACCCTTGTCACCACAGCCAGTGTGAGTCAACCACCGGACTTGTGAGATGATCCTAGAACAGCCAACGTCCAACCCATTGACCCCACTTTAAAATTCAGCCCAGCTGGAGATCATCTAAGTCAGCCCCAATCAGTAGATCCATCTAGCTGAACCATAGGCTCATTAATAATGATCAATTTTTTTATTTTTGAGCTACTAAATTTTGGGATAGCTTGTTATGCAGCAATGTATAATTGATACAGAAACCAAAGTGTCTCCTGGGAAAGCATGTATCCTAAAGGTAAAGGGCACTAACATGCATTAGTTTGGTTCAAGGATAATGACTCATTTCTGAGTACAGAATGAGATAGAGGAGAAGGGTTGTTCTAGAACTGACAGCGTCAACATCTTCATTAAACTTATTAGGAATACAAATTCTTGGACTCACTGAATCGCCAACTCTGCAGGTAGGGCCCACAAATCTGTCTTTTTATAAGCCCTCTAAAGGATTGTGATGTTCATGAAAATTTGAAAACCACTCAGATTTAAAGGCAGTGGAATAAGAAGAAAATTTCTTATATCTCTCCCCTGGAAATTCTTAGGGGGTACTCCTGATTTGGTAATTATGGGTACACTCAAACCATGCAGATAGGTACAATTATTTAAGAAGCATGAAAACTTCAGGTAATTTGAAAAGCAAAGAATTTTTATTTAATTTGATGCTACTTATTTTATGTTGACTCTCAGAAACTTAGAATTGGTCTCCAAATTTGCAATAACACTTTTAATACTCAGTCCCCAAAGTAAGTTTTAAAAATCCCGACTATATCAAGATGGCTACTGCTGATGTCACAACCATGCCTACTATTCGCACATCCACAAGCATGGCTTCCATGTTTAGGAACCAACTTGCTTCCCAGTGCAGGCACTGCACTTGATACTTCACATGAACTATCCCAATAACACAACAACCCTATGAAGCAGTAATTATCATTTTCATTTCAAAGATGAGTAAGCAGAGCGATTTAGAGCAATTAAGTGATTTGTCAAATATCACATAGCTAGAATTTCTGCTGGGCAGCACGTTGATGTTTTTCTTTCTAAACAATAGGAACCCGCGATGAACTGGTAAATATTTAGCAACAAGATTTCTGAAAACAGCAACAAAAACAAACGAACAAATCCCTGATTTGCAGTGTTTGCTAATTCTTATGGTATAAATACACAATGACCAATTTCAAGCTATCATTGTGAAGTCACTGAATGTGGAATTGGAAAGAAATGTGCATGACTGGTTTTTCTGAGCCAAAATGAGCCGTCCTCAGCACACCATGGTGGGGAAATATGAGTGAGCATTTCTTCACTGGTGAGATGGGCACATTTGTATTTTATAGTTTATCTTGAAAGTCATGATTTTCAGGGAAGGACCATTTTGTCATTTTCAAGTATAATGAAAATAGGCTTTGGAATTGCTTTGTTTTAGCTTAAATTTCAGCCCTGAATTTATAGAGAAAATATTAAAAATCAGCTAGATTCATAGATCTTTGGGAGATACTCATTTTACAGAGTCAGAGGTAGGTGGAACCTCATGAAAACATTTTGTGTTTTCCCCGACTTTAGCAAGGGATGCTTATCTAGGCCAGATATTTTATCTTCTTGAAGATGTCTAAACATGGAGACTTTACTACATTTCTCGATATTCTAAACAAGTGCTTTATCATCCTCCAGAAGGCCCTTTCCTAGATTGATATGAAAGCTTTCAAACCGTAATTTAAGCCTATTCCTTTTGTTTTATCTTCACAGACATGAAAAGGAATTGATTGGCATTCACCTCTTAGAGACTCTTTTGCTTTGACAAAAGAGGTTAAAAGATTCCTTTAGTATCTAATTCCAGCTTCTTTAAAAACAACCTTTCATCATCACATAAAGAGGAAGATTTCCAGTTAGGCAGACTGCCATTATTGGTCCCTTAAAAGTACAATCTTAAGACCTCTCAAATTTCCAGTCAAGAAATGTTCTGACCAGCTTTTGACAACTTCTCTTCTTGATGTCATCCAGGGTTAGATTTTTAAAAATTGTGTTAATGTTTTTAATGTTTAGCAGAAGATCAACCCTCTTAACATATCTTTAAGCGTACAATGCACTATTGTTAACTGCAGACATGATGTAGGATAGATCTCTAAAACTTATTCATCTTGGATAATTGAAACTTGATGTGGGATTTTTAAAGAGCAAGGTGCATCAGGCATACATTTCCAGTGATTTAAATGGCTTCTCATTTATCTTTCACCGGATTCAGGCTGCAAGAAATCGACATATTTGGAATATCTTGGTGGTAATGCTTTTAGCAAAATAGGCAAAGCACTACTGCCCTTAACTCACATGGTTAAACTGTGTCTTCTACAGCAAAGAAGGAGATGATTCTTCATACATAACAAATCTGATTATATAGGGAAAGGCATAAGGTACACAATCAGATGTTGAATTGTTCTTCATCATTGCTCTCTGATCATTCCTCAAGTGAGAACCAATCCTCGAAAATATTGAGGTAACCTCTTCTTCATTAAAGTATGTAGAAAGAAGGCTTCAAAAGATAGGTCCTTTAGACATTTCTTAGTGCTTTTCCTGCCCTTTCTCACTGCATATTGGTTTTGCTTTGTCCTTTTTGTTATGATGGGAAAATTACACGTTGGATTTTTCAACCTTAGATTTGACAAGAAACAAAAGATCCTCTGGGAATGCCCTTACCTCTGAGTTTTATGTCCCCAGCAGTTACATACTAAGGATAAGTAACAGTGGGGGAAATCAGGTGCTGGTTTATGAGATCACTAAGTTTATTAGAAAGTTGGATAGAGTTAAAGTTTCCAGCGCTGAAATGGTGCTGCTCTTGCTTTGTTAAGATAATTCTTTCTTTACTTAGCTATAACTTTAGGAGTGCATTCAACTTCTATTTGTATGTACAAAAATTAGACCAATGTTGTATACTGCAGGGGCACCTGGCTGCCTCAGCCATTAAAGCATGTGACCCTTGATCTTGGGGTTATGAGTTCAAGTCTCGTGTTGGGCATAGAGCTTACTTTTTTAAAAAAAGCACAAATGTGGTATACTGCAAAAGATGATATGAGTTAACATATATATTACCATCTAGTTTAATATCTGGTATTTATAATACATGCTGAAAAATGCTTGTAGGCCCTCTGTGATCAGAATGCTTCGGGTTCTTGGAATGCACACAGCTAGATTTCTATGTGTTGTCCTCTGCTGGGTAGACTAGTGTTGTTTTATTTAATTGATGGGTTTCTTTGCCTTCTCTCCTGGCTACTGACTTTCCTCGTGTTGCCAAAGTATTGGGTTGCCATGCCAAGTAAATAGGTATAGAAAACTCCTATGCAGCATAGGAATAGAGTTTTTAAAGTCATTTGTTTTTCTACCTAAACTTTTCTGACTCCATCATGACAGCTGAGTAGAATTCTAGTATGTGAGATTGCTGGGCAGGGTTTTTAGGGAAATCAGTTCAGTCTACTTCTATCCTTTGTTTCTTCTTTTTCAAAAAACGTTTCTTTATTTTGAGAGAGAGAGAGCACGCACTTGTGTACAAACAAGAGAGAGGAGAGAGAGAGGGTGAGAGAGAATTCCGAACAGGCCCCACACTGTCAGCACAGAGCCCAACTTGGGGCTTGATCCCATGAACGGTGAGAGCATGACCTGAGCCGAAATCAAGAGTCAGATGCCGAACCAACTGAGCCACCCAGGCGCCCTTTACTTCTGTCCTTTAAAACCTTGAAATGTAATACAAACTTAAAGAGGCCAGATTAGCCTGTGAAACATGATTTCAGGATCAGCATAGCATAGCTCTCTCAGACAGCAAAACTGGTCTCCTGAAAGTCCAGAAAGACAAAACCATTCCTGTACTGCCTGAAATGTAAATACAGGCTAGATAATTTACACAGTAAGTCATTTCAGTGATTGACCCCACAATGTGGTTGGGCTAGCCGAAATTTTATAATTTAACCATTTTATACACACACACACACACACACACACACACACACACACGTGTATATGTTTTTTTGTTTTTCTTTTGGGTTTAGTTTTCAGGTTTTTAGATTTGTGGAGAATATGTTAAACCTAAATAGATAGTTACCTGGAAAAGAATTTGTGAAATAAAAAGTATCTTGCACAGTGCTTTCTTTTTTTAATATAAAATTATTCAATGCATATGCTTATTAATACATAAGTATATACATTTTTAAGAGTGATAGTATTCACCAGAAATTTGTCAATATGTTAATTTTGTTACTTTCTATAAAGGATGAATACATCTAAGATCTACATCAAGATAGAGTTACACAGATCCAATACCAACATTGTGTTACTATGGATTTTGTAGAAATGGGGAACAGATATGTACAAGATCTTGTGTGAGACATTTTTCTGTTGCTCTGAATTTGTTGCTAATATCCTATAACTAAAAACAACAGCAATTAAACCCTTCATACTCGGGATTGACATTCTTTATACTTTTGCTCAATAACCAAACTGACTACAGATCCTATGGAAGAGGAGGCTGAACCAACTTCCTCCCATCATGGCTGCTTTTCTTCTTTAAATAAAATTTTAAAATGTATGTTTATGTTTTGAGAGACAGAGAGAGAGAGAGAGAAAGCAGGGTAGGGACAGAGAGAAAGGGAGACACAGAATCTGAAGCAGGCTCCAGGCTCTGAGCTGTCAGCACAGAACTGGACACAGGCCTAGAACTTACAAACTGTAAGATCACGACCTGAGTCAAAGTCGGATGCTCAACCGACTGAGCCACCCAGGAGCCCTGATCCTGGCTGCTTTTCTTTCTCCTTCCCATAAAAAAAAAAAAAAAAATGTGGAGGGGAGAAGAGAGAGAGGAAATAAGAATGTATTGTTTGCAGTGAGATGTTATTTTCTTTCTTTTCCCACTGGTGGACCAGCATTCATTGAGATTGGTGGTGTAAGAGGGGAGGACTGGCCTGGCTGAATGTCTTGGCTGGAGGCTGCTCTGCTGGAGAGCCATGAGCCCCCCTGGAACAGTTTTGGGGAGCACAGCTGAGCTTGAGGCTCAGGTCTCCATGACTTGGGAACTTAGAGTCAGGTGCCTACATTTCATCCGGAGATTAGAGTAAAGGTGGGGGCCTTGCTAAAATAACCTATGCCAGTGGGATGGGAAGGGATTATGCATCTGTGCTTGGGAGATAAAGAAAGCCTTTAGAGGATCTCAGGGATTCACACAGAAAGGGCATGAAGTCTAGGGAAGAAGGCCAGGGGTGAGGCAAGAATGGGTTACAGCTAAAAGAGAGATTGGGAACATGGTCCCCTGGGTCCAGGGGAGAGGCGCTGGCAGGACAATGAAGGCCCAGCACTCTGACACTGATGAGTATGGTAGCACTTGTGGCTTTCCCGAGAACAGAATCCCGCATCTCAGTGATAAACCACTCTCTCCAGCTGTATGTGGCTCCATATTCTGTGCATCAGGCCACTGTAGGAGCTTCAGGTTTGTTAGTTTGTTTTGTGTTTTAGATTCTTCTCCACATGTTTCAAGATGCAACTGATGCCATAAAACAGTTGCAAGGAGACTTCTCTTAACCCCCACCACTCAGTGCGAGCTACCAAATGCACAGCTTTTCTCTTCATGATCAAAAGATGGCCAGTCAATACACTCAGTCCAGAGCATGAGCCACTCAGATCTATGGTTCTGGGAGTAGATGGAACAAATTATGTTGACGAGCTACTCTGTGTTCACACAGTACCTAACACGTCTGGGTACAGCTCTTAGAAAGGTGGTGGAGAGAAGATATTTGGTGATCTAGAATTATAGATGGAATTGTCTATTGCTTCAGTTTCATGGAGGCAACACTTTAGTTTTACATTTGTTTTAGCTGCATGGAGTAGAATTCTTGAGTTTGGTTAAGCTTTCATTTATGTAAGGGGGCTCAGTATTCCTTGTCCTGGATTTGGGGGAGCTTTTTCATACTTTCTCTTGCTGTCTTTGCCAGGCTTGTGTGCTCTGGGCCCTTGGGCAAGGGCCCTGTTTATTTAAAAAACACCTCCACCCCACCCCCCAACAGGCATTTGCTTTTCATCTATGACTGGGTCATGTTGGAAGTTTTCTTTCAATTTCTGGCTACCGCAGCCAGAAACCTCTTTTAGCTAATTGCATTTCTTCCTTTTTCTTTTTTTTTTTTCTTTTTGGTCTCACTGCAGAGCCAGAGGAACTACAAAAAGCTCAGATCTGACACACCAAGGGGAAAAAGAAGAAGAAGAAACAAGCGTGCTGCGAGCTTTCTACTACGTGAGGGTACAGATGCACTTGAGTTCTCGGCATCTTTGGCATACCATGACTGGAGTTTGAGAGGTAGCCAAGTCTGACCAGAAGTTAGACTTCAGATGTCTCATGCCTCCCTGAAGAGCACTGTCACTGATCTAAGACGTGGACTGAATATGAACCAAGTGCTCTTTTTTATGTTTCAAAATCCAAAACAGGGAGGGAGATAATCACTTTACTCCTCCTCCCAACAAGCCTTCCCCTTGTAATGATGGGCTTTGTTCTAGAGAGTACATTTCTCAACTTTGCTCTCATGCTCGGCTACTTTGGCAGGCTTTCTGATGCTTTGGGGCAATCTGAATCACACCTGAAGCTGATGGGTTGCTGACATATGGAGCTGTAATTAAACCAAGCTGAAAAAGAGGAGCATCTGGAAAGCAGGGCTGGGCCTTGGAAGGGCCTGGGTGGTGCTTTTTTGATTATGTTTTTTTTCAGAGACCATGTTTATCTTTTCTACCCAAAAAAGTTAGAATAACATGAATAACCGCATTGAACTTGGTCAAAATGTTGTGTCAAGACAGATTTGTTTTCTTTTGTGAGTGTTGTAGGCAATACTTGAAAGAGCTGAAGTGGGATTTGGTCATGAAAACAGCTGTTTGAAGGCCACATTGCTCTTCTCTCTCAAGATTGATTTTCATTGGCCTTAAGGGAAGGTGGTGGCGGACCATTAAGCCAAAAGTGACCCACACCAGGAGAAGAGTAATTCAGAACCTGCAACAGATGACGGTTGCAAAGTTTTGGTGATGCAAAAGATATTTCCCTATTCCTGAAAGTGAACTCTGCATAAAATTCAGTCTATTATTGCCTTCGACTATATGAAAAATTCATTGTAGTCACTATAAGGGCCAAAATTGAATTGTTACTAAATGATAGGAGAGTACATTTCCATTTATTATGCATTTGTTCTGATCTAGGCACTGTACTTGATCCTAGAGATACAAGTACTCGTTCGTTCATTTACTCATTCAACAAAGGCTGTGTGCCTATTATGGGCTAGGTGTTTGTTCTGATACCAGGGATAAAGTAGTGAACATGGAAAAGTGTCTTTTCTCATGGGGCTTATTTCTTAGTGGGAGAGTCAGACAATATAAATGTAAGCAAAGAAAGCAATGATATCATATTAGAGAGTGATAAGAGATTTAAAGAAAGGCAAAATAAAGATAACACGCCACACACACCTTCATTCATTAGCTTATTTGCCCAACAACATTTCATTGAGGGCCCTCCATGTGTCAGGTACTGGGCCCAGCACTGAGGAGCCAATGGAGGCTGACAGGTGATGAGTACCCTAAAGGAAACTGAGGGCTGAGATGAGGAAAAAACAGGGGTGTGGATGGAGCTTATATGGGTCTAGGCGTAGTTTAGGCAGTGGGTTGGGAAGGGGTTCTCTGAGGACCTAAATCACAAGAAGGAGGTGGCAGAGGGAATAGTGCTCTGGGTGTATGCATGTGAATGTTGGTGGTGGGGGATTCAGGGAGGGCGGAGAGAACTTTCTAGATAGAATGAGCACAATGTTCAAAGGTTCTGAGGCAGAAAAGATTCGTTGAGGGTCAGCCACGAACACTGTTGGTCATGGGTTGGAAGAGCTGGATAACCAGGGTAGCCTGAGATAGTGTTGGGGCCAGATCACACGATGCCTGCAGGCCATATGAGACAATGTGAACTCTATTCTAAGGGCAGGGTGAAGACACAAAAGAATTTTGAGCAAGGGTGTAACATGATCTGCTGCACCTTAAAATCACTCTCGTTGTTGTGCAGGGGACAGATCAAGGCTAAGACACCAGCCCAGAGGCTTTGTCAATAATATGGGCAAGATCACTGGAGAAGGGACACGCTGACAAGCCTCATGTGCAGCAAACACCTATCTGACCATCTTTCTCCCATCTTTCATCAGATCACTGAGAACGAGCCAACAATTCCAGACTTCCGCCTGTAGGCCGTTGAAGGCCTAGACTAATTTGAAACCTGTGGAGTTTGAGGTATTTGGAAAGACATCTCTTGTTTTAATGTTTTTTATTAATGTTTATTCATTTTCTTTTGAGAGACAGACAGAGTGTGAGTGGGGGAGAGGCAGAGAAGGAGGGAGACACAAGATCCGAAGCATGGTCCAGGCTCTGAGCTGTCTGCACAGAGCCTGATGTGGGGCTTGAACTCACAAACCACAGAGATCATGACTGGAGCTGAAATCAACATTTGGGCACTTAATTGACTAAGCCACCCAGGGGCCCCTCCTCTTCCTCTTTGAAAACACATCTCACTTTTCCCGGCTGTGACGCTCGCCTGAAGATGTCCAGCTCCAGCTTCTTCCATTGTCACAGAAATATGAAGAGGAGTAGTTCCCTCCTCCTCCTCCTCCCCCACTTCCTTCTTCCTCTCTTTTGGTAGAAATAGTGCAGGTTAACAATTATATCCCAACCATGAAGCTTAGCACCAGGCCCCATGCTAGCTACTTTGCAGGCATTAAGTCAATCTTCGCGACAATTCCAAGAGGGAGGTACTGATATAATCCCCATTTCATGGCTGATGAAGTGGTGGCTTAGAGAGGTTTCATCATTTACCCAAATATCACACAATGTGCAAAAGGTGGTACTGAGATTGGAATCCAGGCAATCTGCCTCCAGAGCCCTTTTTGGGCACCTTTTCTGTTTGTTAGATTTCTCTCTCCCTTTAGACAATTTTATGGAGTGTGAGGCACGGGGACATTGGTATTTCTGATGGCCTTGGTGGAGAGGTGGGGATTCCTGCCGGGAAGTAAGTAGGACTTGCTGTTGATGCGAGTGCATGGGTGTGTGTGCCTTAGTCGTGAAAAATCATTCCCTCCCTCCTTTATTGTCTCCCATCTGTGTCACACCTGGACGTGCTCAGTATTTTCCAGAAATATAAATGATTCATACAATTATTTTCTTATAATATCTCACCTCCCAGAGGAGGGAGCGGAGAGGAAAGCTCATTTACAAAGATCAGTTCTTCCTTTAAAACCATCTTAATTTGGTACGTTGGAGAAAGCCAAGCTGCTAATTGATTCGCTTGTTTCTTGACCTGCTAATTGAGACTTGGTCTTTATTCACGTGGCTCCTCAGCAGTTCTGGCTTCAGCCATGTCCTGATCTAAGCTCGCCAACATCAGATGCTTTGGGGTGTGGAGTTAACAACCTGGCAGACCGTCTGCACGTGGAATGTAGATGCCGTTATGGAAAAACGAAGAAATTCCCTCCCAATTAGAGAAGATTGTCCTGTTGCTTACCCTGTTGTTACACGCTTGTTCTCTTAAATACATCTGTCCCAATTCCAAAATATAAGGCAATCTTTTTTTTTTTTTGAAAAGGGAAACCTGTATATGTTTAAATGCTATTTATATTATAAACGCATGCTCTCCAGTAAGTGCTTGGTGGTGAGGAGTTGACTCCGTTAAAATAACCCCCATAGGACTGAGCTGAGAGAGAGAGTTTCACATGGATTTTAACTACCTTTCTCAGAGAGGTGAGAGTTTCGATACAGGTTGCAGAGAGGGGATGGAGGTAAACAAAGGGATTTCTGAGAGGTCGGCCATGTTCATTGAACACCTGGGGGTCTCTTGTGTGCCGGCATCTCCAAGTAAGGCCTGCTCCACATTTTCCTTCATATCTTCCTTCTGAGTCCTGGGTCTGCTGCTTTTTGCTCAGTGCTTTTACACACACAGGACCAAAGAGAAGGCTGTAAACATTTGTTTTTTATTTTCTTAAAAAAAATTTTAATGCTTATTATTCATTTTTGAGAGACGGAGACAGAGTGTGAGCAGGGGAGGGACAGAGAAAGGGAGACACAGAGTCCAAAGCAGGCTTCAGGCTCCGAGCTGTCAGCACAGAGCCCGACGCACGGCTCAAACACACAAACTGTGAGATCGTGACCTGAGCTGAAGTCGGATGCAGCCAACTGAGCCACCCAGGCGCCCCTGTGTTTCATTTTCAAAGCAAACTTTCCACATCACAAAAAGTGAAGAGAAGAAAAAGTTACTCAAACCTTCTGAAGTAATTAACAAACCATCAGTTTTCTTTGTTTGTAAAATGGGAATAATCTAACCTTTTTTGAGGACTAATACAATAGCATATTTAAAACAGCATAAAGCCCAGGACATAGACTCCAATAGATGATTGTACATTTTGGTTAATATTTTAGTGTGTATTTAGCTACTTGGGTAGCTTAGTTGGTTAAGTGTCTGACTTTGGCTCAGGTCATGATCTCATGGTTTATGAGTTCGAACATTGCATTGGGCTCTGTGCTGACAGCTCAGAGCCTGGAGCCTGCTTCAGATTCAGATTCTGTTTCTCCCTTTCTCTCTACCCCTTCTCTACTCATGCTCTGTCTCTCTCTGCTTCCCAAAAATAAATAAAATTTAAAAAATTAAAAATAAAGAGTCAGTCCCCATTCCTCATTCGCTAGGTTTTTTTTTTTTTTTTTTTTGACAATTCCTATTTATTCTTGTATTCCCCTGCCATGGCATCAGCAATGGAATTAGATCTGGTAGTCTGCCTTCTGTTTCCCCATGGCCCCGCGCCCCCCTCACCCCCATCCCCACTGCCATCCCCATCCCCTCCTGGTTTTCCAAATGGCTAATAACGGGAAGGCGCCAAGTTCAGGAAACATACATGCCCATCTCAAAAGTTGTGTTTGACTGGAAAGCACTTATAGAGGCAGAACATTCTCAGAACTCTATACAGGGAAGCTGACTCGTAAGTTGTTAGGTGTTCAGAGAAATAAAAAGTTGCCACGATTAGGACTCCTCTCTTGTTCCCTGTCTCTATTTCCACTTCATATCACTTCTTATTTGGTTAAGTGGTTTGGTGCAAATTGTGATTTGAACTTAGGAAGCACTTTGCTCAGAATCACTTTGCTTCGAAAACAAATGTGTTAGAAATCAGGTTCGGGCAAGATGACCTCTGATTTCTCTTCCAACCCTGTGATTCTGGGACGTTTATGAACGGGAGGAGGAAAACGATGCCATCATATGGCGTTGACTCTTTTGAAATTCTCCCAAGAACCGCATAACTTGAAGTCTATTTATTCAATCCCTCTGAAAGTTGGGTATTCTTTAAACATGTGTCAGGACAGCCTGGCTTAATGCCTGTATATTTTACTAAGAGGTTGGTGGGCTTATTTGATTTAGCTCATGTTAGAAGTTTAATTGTTTTTTTCTTCTTCGTCTTTTTGCTGGCAGTGACTGTATCTAGGAGAATAAAGCTTTGTCCAGGCACCCCTCTCGTTCCTCACACACGTGAGATGGGAACCGGGGATGGCTGGTGTTTTTCTGAGGTTCCCGGTGGACCATGTGTTTCCCATCAAGTGAGCAAATACCTCTTCAGCTGAAAACCTTTCAACGGCCTCAAGTTTCCAGACCAGACTTTACCTCTGGGCTCCAAACAGATCCAGCCTTACTTCATGTTGGTTCACCCTTAATATTGGCATAATAGATGCTGATTCATGAGAGTACGTTCCAAAGACCTGCCTTAAGTCTTAAATCTGTTATTTCTCTCCTGTCCGAGTCCTGCCATCCTGTTATGGGAAGATCGATGCGCAACAAGGGCATAGTAATAATCATACCCCTGCTTCCTCATAAGAATTCTGTGAAGTAGGCATGGCTATTATCCATATTTTACAGATGAGAAAAGAGGCTTAGGGAGATAAAGTAGCTTGCTCAAGGTAGAGGAGTTAGCATGTAGTCATGACTAGATCAGCATGCAGGCTGTTTACCCCGACATCAAATCATGTCCATAGTAGGAAGTGTAAGCGCTAAGCCTTGACAGTGTAAGGGCATTTTTTCCCTCCAGTTTTGATCAAATTAACTTAGAGCCAAGGGATCTCTGCGATCACCTGGTTCCACCTCCTCTATTGACGAAGGAGTCCAGGCTTGCAGTGACGGGTGGTTTGCTCAAGGTCACACTTCTAGCAGGGCCAACATCGTCACAAAGGCGACCTGTACCCCTCTCAGCACAGCGTATTGGGTGGGGGCAAGAGTCTGAAATTACAGAGGAGTGAGAAGGTGCTGGCCAAGAATTAAGAGAGCTAAGGTTTTGTCCTCAATTAAAAATGAATTTACATTTCTTTGAAATAAAAAAAAAAATATATGGTAAAGAATCAACCACAGGTAAAGATCTGGAAAGCTTTCCTGGTCCAGTCCTTCAGTAAAAACCATACACTTTCCAGGATCTACCAGGTGATGTCTGATCTCTGCCTGGATCTCCATCCCAAGCTTTCAGTTATTCTTGTCTGGGTCCTAGGGTCCCAGTAATTTTCTGCCTTGGCCTTTGTGATGCCATTTTATGTGCTCCCAGCCTGTCCTTCTTTGTAGGGATGGCTCCTATTAAAAAATTTTTGTAGGGGCACGTGGGCAGCTCAGTCCATTGAGTTGCCTCAGTCTTGGTTTCTGCTCAGGTCGTGATCTCACATTTCATGGGTTCAAGCTCCATGTCGGGCTCCGTGCTGACCGGGTGGCACCTGCTTGGGATTCTCCCTCTCTGCCTCTCCCCTGCTCTCTCTCTCTCTTTCTCAAAATAGATAGGCTTAAAAATTTTTTTGTAACTGACATATAACATATTAATTTCAGGTATGCAATATAATGATTCAATATTTTGTATATATGGCAAAATAAATGCCATATAAAAGTTGGCTCTTCAGGGGTGCCTGGGTGGCTTAGTCAGTTAAGCGTCCGACTTTCGCTTAGGTCATGATCCCGTGGTTCGTGGGTTCGAGCCCCGCGTCGGGCTCTGTGCTGACTGCCAGCTCAGAGCCTGGAGCCTGTTTCAGAGTCTGTGACTCCCTCTCTCTCTGACCCTCCCCTGCTCACGCTGTCTCTCTCTCTCTCTCCTAGAAATAAATAAAATATTTTTTAAAAAAAAGTTGGCTCTTTAATGCCTCAAATCAAATATCCATCCACACACTTTATTTAAATACAAAAAGTCTTTACTGACATCACTCAGTATATACATACCGTTTGCCCCCTCCTTTGTCATCTTACCTTTTACTCGTTAGCTCTTACCATGATTTGTAATTATTTCTTTCTGAGTTCACTTGTGTAATGCCTGTCACTCAGGCTAGATTAGAAGAAGACCAGTGAAATAAGGGCCGCGCTTGTGTTACTCAGCACCTACAACCTGGCACATTTATTGAACAAAAGGCTGGCTGGCTGGCTGGTTGGCTGGATAAATGAACGAATGAATTTCCATCTGCTGAAACCCACTCTTCAGGACAGTATCACTTGCAGCTTTTAATGGGGGGAGATTTCACTACTCCGATCCAATTCAAACCTATTTTCTAGGAGTAGTAAATTTACTCACTGTGGTTTTCATTTTCCTCCAAACGAAACAACTGTTTACTTGGCAAAAGCCCATGAGAAGGGGACAGAAGTAAGGCGTTATTTGGGGGAAAAGAAAGGTGAAGGATCAAGGACCGGGAAGGCTGGAGGTGCTGTGTGTGGGTGGAGCATTCCCGGATCTGCATGGAGCTTCTTTTCCCAAAGTTTGAATAACGAAACAATATTCTAGGTTCTAATTGGTGCCTGCTTACTCTTTTCATGAGTCAAGTTCCTCCTACATGGGGGTTCCTTTCTCTACTAAAGAGGCTGTGTCCAATGCCTCCCCCTGTCCCTGGGGACTAGCCTAGTGCCTAGGGCTGCACTAATGCTCATCAAACTGTCTTCATACAGGAAACGAGTATATGCACTTTGGAACAAAATTAGTCTACAAGCATTTTATAAGTATAACATTAAGGATGATAACAATATTAATAGTGATTATTGAGTGCTTACTATCTGCAGGCAACTATAGCTTTATTTTCAGTATCATTTAGTTCTTTTTTTTTTTTTAAGTTTGTTTATTTATTTTGAGAAAGATGAGAGTACAAGAGGTTAGGGGCAGAGGGAGAGGGAAAGACTGAATCCCAAGCAGGCTCTGCACTGTGAGTGCAGAGCCCAAAGTGGGGCTCGAACTCACGAACCGTGAGATCATGACCTGAGCCAAGATCACGAGTCAGGCGCTTAACCCACTGAGCCACCCAGGTGCCCTCAGTAGCATTTAATTCTGCTAATGACCCTCGGAAGTAGGAATTTCCAAGCTGGTGTTAGAGCTTTTACACTAAATACTCTGTGGTGAATACAAGTCGTTACTCACCTTCCCATCTTCTTGAGGAGAACTAGTCATGTAAGAGCCAAGAAGGACCAACATGGAGGTGGATTCTGAAGGAAATGAGGCAGAGAGGCCTGGCTGCCTCTGGAGGAGTGGGTAGTGGTAGCGACAGCTCCTTCCTGTAACCCCCTGGTGGTGTGATTCCCAAGGAACTTTGTTAATACTCTTGGGGGTGCAGGACCCTTCCAAAAAAGGGACCAGAACTGAGTTTCTGATTCATATCTACAGCGGAGGGCTCCTGGGAAGAGACTAGGCCTAAATTTGGCTCCGAACATACCAGCTTTGTGATTTGGGGCACAGCGTCTAACTCCGCGGAGGCAGAGTTTTCTCATGTGTCGATAAAGACAGAGTGAGGCTAATTACTACTGAGGCTGTTGTCCCGGCTGAAGGAACATAATGTATTTGCAAGTGTTTTTATGCTGTACTATTTTATAAATGCAAAGGTGATTGCCAGTGATGGCTCTTTTAAGTAAAATAGAGCCCTTTGGTCTAGGCCTAAGGATCAATAAGTGTTTGTTGATTGATTCGCACAATATCCAGAGCCCAGCGGTCCTGAGATCTACTGGCTGTTGTCCAGACTCTAAGGGGTGGTGGGTCCCAGGCTTCCAGAGGCATTGCCCTTCCCGTTGGCTTCCACTGTTGAGAAAGAGAAATGAGACCCGACCACAGGCTCCCAAACATCTGGAGCGTCTGTCGCCTTGAACTTCTTGCTGTGGAGCATAACTTGTGCACTTTAGCGCTTTCCACTGGCACATTTGCGTTCAGGGCAAGCAACTGCCCCAAATGTAAAAGTTACAATCCTGGTAGCCAAACACTTTGTCCTGCACTGACAGGCTGCCAAGCGCTGCAGAGTGATCGCACGGGAAAATCACCACCGCACACCACATCTGCCGGGGAAGGAAAGGAAACGCTTACACTCATTTCTGAGTCAGCTCTCTGACTTATTGGTTTTGTTCCTTCCCACGTGAAGCGTTTATAGAAACGTACTTGGCTCTGAGAAGCAAGTGTCCCTGATTGGAGAGACGCGTGCCTCAGTTAGGGGTGTTGAGTGGCTCAGGCAAGGTTCTACAGGCAGGAGATGAATGGTCTCGTGTTTTGTGCTTCTGACAGTGGGGGGACGAGACTTCTTTGGAAAGGAGGGTTGAGGGAACCAATCAGGCCGAGCATAGAACGCTTCCCCGTGGTGAGTCCAAACCAAACCGCCTCTGACTTAGATCGCAAAGTCCGGCCATGTCCTCCGGTCACTGTTTATAAGAACTGTTGCATTCCTTGGCAGGAGGATCGGTAGGCAAATCACAGAAGGAAACAGAGATCATACAAAATCGGACTTTTGGTGGTGAGCTCTCTGCTGTTGTGGGTCTTGGAGGCGCTCACAAGAGACACATCCTTCACCACCCTTTTTGGAACTGAATGAAAAGGGAGGGAAATGGTCCTCCCCCGAAAGTCACAGGGATGCTGACAGCCTCTGCCGCTCTGTAGAGCAAGGGGCCTTCTTACCTTGTCTGAGATTCGGGGACCCCCACCGGCCACAAGGCAGGAGCCCCCTGGGGGTGCAAGCGTGTGATGCAAGCTGTCAGAGGCAGGGGAGCCCCGGGCAATGTGCTTTCACGCACCCCGTCTGAACTTCTAAGTCACCGCTAGCAAACTGTCCCTTACACTTGAGTAATTCAGATAACACATACTCTTGTGTGGTATCATATATACATTTTCTGTTTTGTTTGTTTATTTTTGAGAGAGATAGACAGTCAAAGCGTGAGCAGACGAGGGGCAGAGAGAGGGAGACACAGGATCTGAAACAGGCTCCAGGCTCTGAGCTGCCAGCACAGAGCCCGACAGGGGGCTCGAACTCATGAACCATGAGATTGTGACCTGAACCAAAGTCAGACACTTAACTGACTGAGCCACCCAGGTGCCTTTATACACACGTTCTTAAAAAAGAGAAAAATGTTTCCCCAGCAAGTCTGGAAGCAAGGAGAGTTTATTTCTGAGGATCAGGGATTTCTTTTGATGAAGTTTAAGATTGACTCAGATGTGAGACCCACTCAAATTCATCTCAAATCCTATCAAGATCCCCGCTGTGTGACATGTGCATCTGCCTATAATATACCCGGGACCTGGCTGATAGCTGATACTTGGGAGACGTAAGCAGCAGATTAGAAATGTGGGGATCAAAACCACTTGTGTATACTTGTATGTATACATAGCATCAAAACATCTGGATAAAAAATAGAAAGAAATCTTGTTTGTTTCCCATATGTATCATGCTCTATGATGGTAAGTTTCTGGCTGGATGGTTTATGACTTTCTCAGTTTTCAATGGGTTTTTAGGCTAAGTGTAGGCACGGCATGGAAGTTCTGAATCACTTGTATAAATAGCATACCAGTTTTTAACAGGTCAGAGTCCAGGCCTTTTTTCTTCTCAGGAAGTGGCCCGTGGTAACATCTGCGGCATTCTAACACACTTGGGCCTGCCTGTCAATAGTCCACATTGGTGAAAGGAAAGAATGTATCTGATCTGCCTTTTAGGGAACTGAGCCAAACTTGGAAGGTGCTATCATCCTGGTAGAGCTGGATCTTTTTTCAAAGATTTTGAAAAATTTACTTACTCAAGCTGTTTGGCTGAAGTTTCCAGGTATTTGATAAGGAAGAAGGGCAGTTATAGACCATTCCTCAAAATGAAACAGCTGCATAACCCGATGTAGTAGTTTATTGTTTGAAGTTACATCTAGATGAAGACATGTGAAAATATGGTTTGGAAAGTTATGAGTAAATCCCTGGGGACCGCTTCACAGTCCCCAGGCCTGCTTTCTGTGGTATCGAGTTTACCATGTGACGCTGTGGAGGCTTTGATTTCTGGGATGAATTAATTTATTTCTATTTATTACATTACTTACAATTTTGAATGAAAACCAGACATAATTTCACTGGTGTTTCACCGAAGTACTGCCATATTTACTTAAAAAAATTTTTTTTTGGCATCACTGATATTATTATCCATAGACAAAAAAAAAATGGTACCTTGGCTTATCCTACATTTTAAACAACTCAATAAACATTTGCTGAGTACATCGTGCACTATGAGAAGTGCTACTGTTACCGAGATGAGAAGATATAATTCCCGCTCTGGAGGAATTCACAGCCTAGTAAAGGAGGCAGAAGACAAACAATTATTTTCTAGACTATAAAACCCGATGATTTAGGGACAGGCACCCAGGAAGAAGACTGTCGATCTCTGAATCTTTTCTCTGCCATTTATTCGGGATGTATTCTTGGGAGAGTTTCCAATTTCCCTTTATCTCAGAGAAGTTAATTAACATATAAATGGAGATAAAAAAATGATCTCTTCTAATACAGTTACTGTGATAATTAAATCAGTTAATACGTGTATAAAGTGCTTAGATCAGTCCCTGGCATAACATAGGAGCTCAATAAACATTAGGGGCTACTCAGAATTATGTGGGCAATAAAATACATGTTTGAATTTGCATCAGACTAACCAGGGGAGACAAGAGGGAGCTTAGGAAATACAGATTCCTGGGTCTCCACCTCAGAGCTTCTGATGTAGCAGATCTGGACCGAGCTTGGGGTTCTGTAATGTTAACAAGCCTCCTGGGTAATTCTGAGGCGGGTGTTCATGGCCTACACTTGGAGGAGCACTGTCTTTCAGGAAGCAGAAGCAACATTGAGGAGGTGGGGTAAGCCTTTGTTTAGAAGTGGAGTTAGGAGAGGCTTCACAGTAGAGGTTATGGTATGGACTATGGGTTCTGAAGGATGCATAGAAGCTCGCCAGGCAGCGAGAACAGCAGCATGTATATAGACACATAGTTATGGATCCTCGTGACATTTTGGGGGCATCGACTTTTCCATGTCATTGGGGGTGGTGAAAAGGTTGAGTGGTTGGGTGAAAGCTGTGGGTGATGAAGTTAGAGAGAGGACAGAATATCTGGAGAGCACCTGGCCATAATGAAAGAACGTCAGTGAATAAATGGGTCAAATTGTTTTCCAATACCATTTGGATGTAAATAAAGGATTGATTAGAAGTTTGATTTTGCAAACTAGCCATGGCAGTGATAAATGGAAGCAGTGATCCCTTGGCTAGTGACTCATAATATCCAATTCTGCTCTGACACCCAGTGCTGAGCCGTTCTGGAGAAATGCAGCTTAGGCTCTGGTAGTCGGGGATATTTAGGCTTAGCACTGAGTTAAAATAAGGACGCAAGGTCTCTCTCTCATCCTATGGTGATCTTCCAAATAAGGGGCCCTTTCCCCCATCTGAGGCTTTTAGATATTTTGGATACCTTAGAAGTTTTAGATTTGGGTACTTGGATGGTTGGAGAGTAATTGAGTCATACCTCAAAACTTCTTTTATTTCATAAAATGAGAAGGACTCTTAGGGAACACACATGCTCTTGGTTTCCTTTTTTGTCAATCCACATAAAATTAGGAATATAGTAGAGGAGGCAATGATCCTACATTACAGATAAGTAAATGACTTTCCGGCAGAATAAGTGATTTTCTTCTTGCATTGTGTTAGGTCAAGAGGATGTCCGAGTGAAATTGAGCAGGAAGGAGTTTCCATGTGACATCAGGTTCTGCATTGCTTTACGGTAGAATGAAATTTTATCATAACTCTCTGCTGGGTTCCATGAATCACTTGATCCAACCGGGGAGAGAGAGAGGATATTTTGGGGGAATTCTGGCTGGTAACATGTAGTTGTTGGTAAGGCAAGGGGAAGGAACTGATAACATGGCTGGAAATGGGCTACCTGGCATAGACACTGGGGAGTCAGCTTGCTTTCTTCTTTCTTTTTAAAATTGTCATTCTTCCAATGTCCTATTGATCATGTTTATTTATTGCGATATTAGTAGAAACTATATTTCTGCTAATTAGAAACTGGTCAAAAAAAGAGTTACGTAGCCACACCAAATCCTCATCAGATTTCACTGTGATGGAAAGGCTGTGGGTTACCCCCTGTTACCACATCAGCTTTTAGCAAGAATTGATGTCTACCTGATATGAAAATGGATCCTGGGCATAGGAGAGGAGAATCTGTTCTTTTGTGCTTATGACAAGTGGATGGCAACTTGCCTAAAAGCCTTTTGGGGGACACATTGGAATATCTCTCAGCAACAATTCCCTTCTTAGATACAGAAACAAGAAGGTAGTATCAAAAAATGTGGAAAGGGTTTCGGGCACCTGGATATATCTGAGAGAGCCTGTGTTTAGATTAATGGGTGACGGACTGAACAGTGGGCCATGATGGGTGGCCAAATCCTTTGAAACACAGTAGCCCTATTGTATATCTCAGGGCTCCTAAATTCAAAGCAATCCCTGCCTTGGATGCTTCTGTAAATATACATTAGCCTTTAAGCACACAAGAAATCACACCAGCTTTAATTTTTTTCCTTAAGGGGAGAAAGTGAGAGAGAAAAGAGATGGGAAAAATAAAAAAGAAGGTCCCAGAGAACCTTCTTCTGAAACTCTAACTTCTTTTCCTTTTGACATTGTTTTGTAAAGTTGCAGTGGTCCTGTGCGAATGAATATGGTGCCACCCCCCCCCCCCCCGAAAACAGAGGCCTGCTGTCTGATGCTGGTTTCTCTTTCCTGTTTGATTGGCAGGGATTTCTGTCTCACTCCCATTAGAGAAGAAATACTGTTCAGATTCGACACAAGATATTACCAGTGGAATAAACAGTGCCATTTTCATGATAAAGTGGATGTTTAAGATTAAGAATTTATTTAAGCCCCCCCCACCGAAAACAGAGGCCTGCTGTCTGATGCTGGTTTCTCTTTCCTGTTTGATTGGCAGGGATTTCTGTCTCACTCCCATTAGAGAAGAAATACTGTTCAGATTCGACACAAGATATTACCAGTGGAATAAACAGTGCCATTTTCATGATAAAGTGGATGTTTAAGATTAAGAATTTATTTAAGCCCACTGGTGAGCGACATTCTGCTTGAATTAGGAGGCAGTCCTGCAGGAAACAATTTTTCTAAACTCAATTTTGCTATTTTCCAAGCTCTTCCTGTTGAGCGTACAGAAGCACAGTGTCTGCAGAGATAATTGCTGGATGCTGTTTATCAGCTGAACTCAACGCAGAGTAGGAAGGCAAAGCGTCAGGCTGCGACCAGCAGGGGGAGCTCTAAGACTGGCCGCGCAGCGTGCCTGGCCAGAGGCCGGGGGAACAGTTCCCTGCTCGCACCCCCTTCTTTCCTTTTCTTTCTTAAATGTAGGGAAGGAAAAAGAAAAGAATCATCAGCCAGGAAACAAAGGGCGCCGGAGAACCAAATGGATGCAGCTGAAGAACTTTAGGGGGGAAAAAAAAAAGAAAGAAAGGTATTCAGGGGACTCAAGAGAGGAATCTTGTCACAGTCCCATTCTGGATGTTAGTCATTTTGCAGCTGGCCTGGCCTAGGGCCCCCTCTTCTCCAGGCACCTCCACACGTCCCCACACCGCCCCATCTTGGTCTTCTGTGATTTGGTCAGATCTGACAGCACCATGGGATTCCTTTTGGAAGATCCCCCCCACCCCCCCGCGTCATCATGCTCTGCAAGAACAATACCCTCTCAGCGCCTTCCGGGATAGGGCTACCTTAAGCACTGCTCCCTCCTCTGTGCAACGGGGGTGTCTTCCTCACCCCCCTTCTTTTTGTTACCAAGGAGAAGATGCTGCCATGGAAGGGGCTGAAGTGAGGACATCCGATTCTCAGGGCAGCTCTACCCCAGGGACTTCCCTTAGCCTCCCTAGAGCTGCTGATCTCCATTTCCAAAATGAGGGAATTGAGCTAAATGGTCTTTAAACACTAAGGTTATGTGTGTTTATAAGAAGTGAGAGGTGAAACGAAACCGAAAATGTCAACTCCAAAGCAAGATTTTTAGTGCAACATTTTAAGGTAATTGAGGCAAAAGAGTTTTTCTCTTTTTCTTAGATTCTGAATAACCTGATTATAGATCTTCATGTTCCACTTCCATCTCTGTGGTGGATTGATCAGGGGATTTATTGACCTTTGACTCTGTGGTCTGAAGAGAGAGGAGCAGACTAGGAGATAATATTTTATTGGACAGCTTTTGTTTTGCTAATGGCTTATTTATGAGTTAACAGCAATTTCTTCATTAAGCACACCCAACAAAATTTTTGCCTCGGAAACTGGCAGATTATAAATACTTGCACGTCCCCCTTTGTTCTCAGAGTAAAATTTAAATATACTTTTTGGGAATGTCTTAATTTCATTGACCTTAATGAGAACCAGGTTGCCCACTAGGATGACGAGGAAAATGTCAATTTGTATCACGTTGATCTCTCTCGGCGAAGGGCAGGATTGTACTTTGAGTGGAGTAAGTGGACAGAGGTAATGACTGAGAGGTGCCCTGATAAGGCAGAGATACTGAATGTAGATATGAAATTAATCTGAAAGTTACACACATGCTTACATTATGTTCAAACAAAGGGTGTGAAGATGTTAGAAGGCGGCGTGTGAGGGAAGATTTAGTCATAACTCTCAGCCAGTGATGGACAGAAACCTCTTGGCTCTTGGTAGTGGCTATACAGCAGGCGTGAGTGGATAAGGCTTCAATTTTTCAAATAAAGGAAATGTATTATGCTTCAGAAGACCAAGACATTATTTCAATCTGGTAAAGAGTTTTCTCTTTTCCCGAAGATGGCGCAGTCTCCTTCTGGAAGGCCAGTATGGCCCATTTCCCCTTAAATCGCTGTGCCAGCAATCAGATAAATTCCTTGAGGTCACATGTTGAAATCTATTTCCCTTTAGTGCCTGCTATACACAGGGGTTTTTGCAGTAAGAGGTGCCCAAAGACAGTTGTTGAACTGAAAGTTGACATTAATTTTTTCCTCCTTAATTCATCATTACAGCTACAGAAACAAACAAACCAAAAAAAAAAAAAAAAAAAGTCTTTGCATGAAGTCATAATTTGGCTCATACTAGGTGCTGAGTCCATTTCCAGCTCTGATGACTGGATACTCACCACCAGCTCCGTCTAGGCTGCTGGGAACAGGCTGCACCAAACGGGTAGCAGTGACTGTGAAGTGCTTAGATCATTAAGCATGAATGTGCTAAGCACCAAAATGCAGATTCAGTGCAAGCCTCTGGCCACTCCTTCGATCTGGCTTTCTGAGTTTCAAAGAATATTTATTTCTATTCATATTAACGCCACGTTCTATTTGGGTCTCTTCTGAAAAAAAGAGTTCTGGGCCAGGGCATCGCAGGATACAGTTTCATGGTATTACTGAGTCAGGACCAGCAGTAGTATGGCAAAGTGCTTGGCTGGATCAGAACCGCACAGAATCATATTTGCAACCACATGGGTTGTGTTACATTTGGGAGGACTAGCTTGTTGGGGGTGATGGTCACATTGTGATGTGGTTGGGATCTCTGTTTTTCCAATTGTTGTTTAATCACTCTGAACCTTTGGTTTGCCATCTGCAAAACAGGAGCCCTTGACATTGAGGTTTTTCTCGGAGTTAAGTGAGAATACATATGTAGAGTCCCTAGAACATGGTAGGCATTCAACAGTAGGCTATTTTTGTTTTTTAAGATATGCTCTAAAAAGCCCTCTTCTTTCCAAGTATGTTTCCAAAGAGCTGTTAAAAAGGTACTTAATTTAATTTAATTTTTCTTCCAAGATTTTATTTAAATTCAAGTTAGTTAACATATAGTATAATATTGATTTCAGGAGTAGAATTTAGTGATTCATCACTTACATTCAACACCCAGTGCTCATCCCAACAAGTGCCCTCCTTTGTGCCCATCAGCCATTCAGGTCATCTAACGTCCCCACTCCAGCAACCCTCGGTTTGTTCTCTATAGTTAAGAGTCTCTTACGGTTTGCTTCCCTCTCTGTTTTTATCTTATTTTATTTTTCCTTCCCTTCCCCTATGTTCATCTGTTTTGTTTCTTAAATTCTACATATAAGTAAAATCATATGGTATTTGTATTTCTGTGACTCACTTACTTCACTTATACTCTAGTTCCATCCACGTTGTTGCAAATGGCAAGATTTCATTCTTTTTGATGGCCGAGTAATATTCCATTGCGTATTGTATCACACCTTCTTTATCCATTCATCGGCTGTTGGACGTTTGGAATCTTTCAAACAATGTACTTGATTTTACATGAAAATTGAGGCTCTCAGGAGCTGCTGGAGCAGAAATACTACTCGTTATAGAAAATGGATGACGTTCGTTTGCGCCCTTGCAATTCTTTGCCTCTCTTCGTTTCATTGCACCTGTGTCCTCAGAAGTTCCCATTTCCAAACCACGTTTCCACCACACCTTTCTTCAAGGTTCTTTATTCCTGCTCTTATAAATGATAATAACTATGAGCTAACCTTCCTGAGAATGTCTAATTATTACCAGATAACAATATATCCATGAGGAAGTGAAATGTGGGATGGGGATGTCAAGACTTGGCAACACATGGAGATCTTTTTCTTTTTTTTTTTAATCAGGGTACTAGAATCTTATCAATTTTCTTGAAATTAAATTCACAGGGGGTAGCTAATGCGTGAAACATATCATCTATGAAGTCATCAGAACTTTAAGATTAAATAATGTACTACTCTAGTGACTTATCAAGAAAGCTCATAAGGAAAGAACAATGTATAGTCACCTTTTTTTTTTTTTTTCGGTGTTCTGAAGTGATAGATTGCTATAGGCTAAGAACCTTTGGGTGGAGAATGAAAAAGGCTTGAAGCATAGTACTTGTGCATGGGGCTCACAGTCTGAGGTCAGACAGAGCAACAGCGAATCACAAATGCACTGATAACCTGCAGGCAAAGTGGGCGTGACCAGAAGGACGTCTATCAAGGGCCAGCACTGACCGCCCCGGTCTTCAGAAAGTGCACCATCTTTCACCTGGAGAAGTGTGCACAGGCTGTGCCGAGTAGGTCCTATGCAGTGAAGACTTTCTTCTGGGGCCAAGGATCTTATTTGTTGGTGGACAGTGGACTGCATCTCCCTTTTTAAGATGCGGTTTAACCAGAATGATTTTCAAGCAGGAAATTCTCTCAGAACACAAGCACATTTACCAAGTCAGGGAGATAATCTGTGTGACCTCATTTTAACCTTGGGACTATTTATGATTTTAAACTTTTGCATTGCCTAGGTGAACAGGGGAAAAGTCTTCTATTTCCACTCTTATATCCTCCATTATACTAATTGCAGGAAGAAAGCTTCTAAAGTCCACCATTAAAAGCAGTAAAGAAACTCTATCCATGACATGAAACACTACACCGAGCCTATGGAAAATTGAGTTACAGGCTCACAGGATTGTGGCCTTTATTTGAAGTTGTCAGCTGTGCTATTGTGGGTTAACTGTTCTAAAAACATACATTTTTCCCCCTAAGCAGTAAAACTGTTTCTGTAGTCTTATTTTATTTGGTAACTATGCCGTGCTTAAATATAGTTTGTGGGTGAAATTGTTATATGTTGGCATTTGTACTTTATATGGTTTTTGTTCTAGGAAACCTCAGTTAAAGAAAAACACTCCAAAGAAGCCCGGCAAATGTCCCTTCCCCGGAGTGCATACTGTAGGCTCTCAAATGTTACTTTTCTGAAATCGTAAGAAACAATGCAACTAGGAAACAGTAAGTAGGATCGGACATAAGAACTGAAAACGCCATGCGATCTCATTGGCTCCAGTTCTTTAATAGAAATGAAATTTTAGGCTGTGTGCTTCTTTAAGTTCTCTGAAGCACATTAATTTATTTTGACCAGGCAGATGTGGGGTTGAATTGATAAAACATGAAAGGAGCTTATCACTTAAGTAACCCTTTTTTCACATGGGGATCTCTGTGTTTATACCCCAGTCATTCTCAAATGTTTCTGGCTTTGTGTATTTCAGTTAATTAAATGTTAAGTTAATTAAATTTTGTATGTGACTGTGAGATAGAGTCAAAGCTGAAGTTGTTACAACTGCCCAAATCTATATATACAGAGAGAACATTATGGTAGGAAACATACTTGAAACATACATACACGTTTTGTTATTGCCTGCAGGCCTTTTTCTTTGTGGTTGCCTAGACTGGCTGCCTTCAGTCCAGATCACCATATCAGGAGGCAAAGGTGGTAACATTGTAGCTGGATGACTTTTCCTCTTGCCTGCGTAAGTGTTCAAAGTTGAGGACAAACAGACACTAAGCATTTCACATTCTAAAAAGGAAAGACCAAAAATGAACCTGAACCCTCCTTTAGGGCTTCTACATGGTGCTGCCTCTGACTTGTGGCTCTCCCATGTTGTGTTTCCAAGGCCGCCCTGACAGCGGATGCCAGTTCCACTCATATTCTATTGACCAGAATTAGCCACATGGTTAGCTTAACTACAAAGAGTCTGAGAAATGTAGAGGAGTACATGGACATTTGTGAGAATCAACAGTTACTGCACGAGTCATGGCGTATTTGGAAGTGCAGTGGCTTCCCTCCCCTTTTCAAAGCCAAGGGAATGATGGCCCTAAGGATTCACTGGTAGAGACTGAGGGTGACTTCAAGAAGGGAAGGCTGTCCCTGATGGGTCACGTGCTATGGACCACTTACTGAAGTACTCCTTGTGTGTAACAAGGATGTAAGAGACAGTTATGGAAGAGTGATGGTGGACAAAGAAAGGAAATGACATTGAGTTGTCCACACTCCCACTGACTGGAATATCAAAAGTGCAGGGGGAATAAAAGATGTGGGATCTTTTGGGGCCAGAAGGACTCTGAAAAAGTTGTTGTATTCAAGTCAAGAGGATGGGCCACAGAGTGAAGGGGTGTAGCATCGAGAGGCTGTGAAATGCTCCTCCAAGACCAGAAATCCCACTTCAGAGAACTATATAGTGTGTATCGTCTTGAAGATGCTCCAAAGAACTTCCACATGTGTTCCATGAAAGAGTCAATATTGAATGTGTGATCCCTCAGAGGGCATTGATGTTGATCAGTGATAGGCATATATTCGGCAGAACCCAACAGAGGAAAGACTGCAGCAGAGAGAAGATTGCAATTTAATTAGAGGCATGTGTTTCATACCACTTTATCTTTCCAACCCTCAATACCAGTGGAGTAAAACCTAAGAAAAGCAGAAGGAAGAGAGATGCCAAACCCAGAATGCACTTCCCTCCACTCTAAGAAACAGTGGGGGAGAAATATAAAAGCAGAGCAGGCCTTCTCCACCCCATGCTATAATGGAAGAGAAGCTGTGAGCTGGAAATTAAATCATAGGAAAAGTAAATCATGGGGAAATTGTGAGAACATCTGAGGACATTGTTTGGGGACTAGAAAGAGAACTTCAACAGAGCAGAGTTGAATACAATAATTGAAGAATAAAGGAAAACAACGAAGAATTGAAACTCCCATGGTAAACTAGTTCTGCATCTATAAGAACCTACCATCCGACTTATTAATATTGTATTTCTGATGGGTTAGACCAATGGCTTGAATCTGACTTAAAAATCTGGGAGACCGGGGTGCCTGGGTGGATCAGTTGGTTAAGCATCTGACTCTTGATTTCAGCTCAGGTCATGATCTCACAGTTCATGAGATTGAAACCCACATCAGGCTATGTTGACAGCTTGGGATTCTTTCTTTCCCTTTCTCTCTGCTCCTCCCCTGCTTGTACACTCTCTTTTTCAAAACAAATAAATAAAGTTTTAAAAAAATCTGAGAGACTGATGTTGTAAAATCAAAGTCAGATGGGGTTGGACTCATGACATCATGGCCATGAGAGCTGGAAGGGGACTGTGTGCCCCCTAGCCCCTTGCCTTTTACCTTTCATCTGGATCCACTTGGGGTCTGAGTTGACACATGGTTGGCTTAAGATCAAATTCCTGCTTAAGATTAGTACTTGGACAATCTTTGGAGTATTATTAAAACTAAATGCTCCAATTCTTGTTTTGAACTATATCATTTAATATCAGAATAATGAGATTTGAAGGTAAGATCATCCTTCATATATTGGCCCTCTCCAATTTCTGAGGCTACCTGTGATTTCAGTTTTTTTTCCTGATCATTTACAACCAGTGTACACAATGTTAAGAGCTCTCTCTGGGATCAGCACCCCCTATACATGTAACTAAAGTATAAAAGAGCTTTATCGTGTATTCCAAATGTGCCCCTGCCCCCAGGATTGGCTTATTTCATTGCCCCTTTCTTTCTCTTTCAAGCAAGACTTGTCACTTTTATCAAATCTCCAAAAGTCAATCCAGTTCTATGGAGCATTAGAGAATAATGTGGATTTTACTGAAGATGTTATAGGTAAGAAAGGAGATATTAACACCATACAGTAAAACTTAACAAAAATCCCAGTCAGATAGCTTGATCCTCCAGTGCCTCTTCAGTCATCAGCTAGTGCTTTTCACTCCTAGATTCCCCCAACCTGTAGCTAGACAGCCTCACTGAATCCATCTTTTCCTGCCTCCCAGAATGTCTACCACCCCTTCCCCATGTAAAGCCATGAAGTTTTCTCTTAGCATCTCCCATCTTTACCTTTGACCGTCACCTCACTAGGAAGACTTCACCTCTAGGGGCAGTCTCCTTAGAAAGCAGAGGGAAATTCTAAAAAAAACCTCTGAAATAAAGTGTTTCTCAGTTACATTTATGGCATTTTTGGACAGTAGATTCTCTTCATCTTTTTCAATTCAACAGAAACAATTGGTATTTATAGATCTCTCCTATTCATAGAAGTTTGGTTTCTGTCCACAAGGAGAGCCCCTCCTTCATGTTCGGGTCTCTGCTTGTAGAGAGCTGAGCCTTTAATACTGGCGTAGGTGGGGGTGTCTGGCTGGCTCAGTTGGTTAAGCATCTGACTTTGGCTCAGGTCATGGTCTCATGATTCATGGTTATGAGCCCCACGTCAGCTCTGTGCTGACAGCTGGAGCCTGGAGCCTGTTTCAGATTCTCTGTCTCCCTCTCTCTCTGTCCTTACCCGGCTCATGCTCTGCCTCTCTCTCTCTCTCTCTCTCTCTCTCTCTCTCTCTCTCTCCACTGCCTCTCTCTCTCTCTCAAAAAATAAATAAACATTAAAAAAATAAAATTGCTGTAGGTGACCCCTCCCTGGGGTCTCTTCCAGCTGATCTGATGCTTGTGCTAGCGTCTGCTTCCATCTCCCTCTTCTCTGCCACAGTATCAGATTTGAACATGGGATGCTACGCTGGTCTGGTCCCAGACCCTTCTCCTGGCCCACCCACCTTCTTACTGGGTTCTCATTCCATGAGCCAGATTTTTCATCTTTTCTTATTCTTCCCAGCACTCAGCATTGATCTTTCCCTGTTTTCAGATAGATGACTTCTGTATCAGCTCTGCCTGACTTCACCTTGCTATATGGCTGGAGATACAACTCTCTGCTCAAATAGAGCAAAATTGGCAACTTTCAGGGCATCCTGGCTGATCTTAGATGATATTGTGAAGAGAAATTTTAGGTACTGACTAACATATTCTCCTGGGCTCTGCCAGATAAGAGATCTGGCATAACCCATAAGGACTATTTTTAGCAACAATTTGTATTACCATCTAAGTTACTATACACATTCACGCAAATCCACCTTAACTTTTGGTTTAAGTTTCCCCAAAGTATAATTAGGTGCAAATCTATGAAACTGTCAGTGCTTTCTGAAAAGCTCATTCAGTTACTTCATACAACAGGGAGACATTTTGACCTCACAGTCTGAAACTGTGAGCTCCAGAAGACCTGTGGCACAGGGTTTTGGTGAAGCAGGAATGATGGTATCTGCTGTTAGCCACACAGCTGGTGAGGGAGCTCAGCTCAGTGCCCAGCATCAGCCTCTCAGTGGACTTGACTGTTGGTTGTTCATCACCATGGGAATTTTTTTTTATGAAGTAAATTATATGCTGTTCTTGAATTTGGGGATTCTCAAAAACCTTGGTTATTTGTCTAGATTCTCAAGCTCTTACTGTGTTTTCTTAGTCACTTCCAGCTCAGACTGCCATTTGTCATACGTCACAAAGGAGACATCTCTTTGTGCGTGGACCGTATTGTCTATTTGACCTCTCCCAAAGCCTGGAATTAGCCTCTTCAGGACTGCAGGGAAAACTGAGAGGGTGAGGAAACAGGATGTGAGTCTTGGCTCCAAAACTCACCTATTCTGTGAACTTGTGACAGGCAATTGCTTCTCTGAATCTATTTTTATTTAATCAGCAAAATAAGCATGGTAATACCTTCTTCCTAGAGTAGCTCAAAAACCTAAATGAGATAAGAGATAGGCATGGACTTCTTAAACTGGGAAATTTTGCAGATGCAGTGTGATATTAGCTGGTAATCAATTTTATAAGATTGAGGAAGTATAAATTGCTTACCTTCTATCCTCTTTGGGATAAAGTAAGAGGAGAAAATTGGCTATCTTATTCTCAAGTTTTCTTGTGACTTTTACCCCACCCTGAATGGTAATTCAGCTCCCATTTTAGTGGAGAATTTTGTCAACCTTTCAAAATATCATCTTAAACAGTAGAAATTATCAATGTTTATTATAATAACATAAATACATACTGTGTTTAGGATATTGATATAACATATTATCGATTACTCATCCATTTATTTATTCCACAACACACTACTGAAATCATCACGGTAGGTGTTGTTAAGGATGCAAGAAGAAATGAAGTGATGTTTTTCAGGTCTTACTGCTTTCTAACTGGGTGTCCAGGACACATGAAAAATTAGAAGCAAGAGATAGTTGCCAACTATTCAGACTGTTCAACTAACAAATTTGTATAAAGAAAACTTCAGAGAATATATGTTTTTCAAAGCTTTCTGTGCAGTTAAAAAATAATATCAGCTTAGGGGTGCCTGGGTGGCTCAGTAAGTTAAGCGTCCGGCTTTGGCTTAGGTCATGATCTCACGGTTCAAGCCCCATGTCGGGCTCTGTGCTGACAGCTAGTTCAGAGCCTGGAGCCTATCCTCAGATTCTATGTCTCCCTCTCTCTCTGACCCTGCCCTGCTCATGCTCTCTCTCTCTCTCAAAAGTAAATAAAACATTAAAAAAATTAAAAAAAATTATCAGCTTGATTTTGCCTCTTGACTCAGAAGCCTAAGCAACCATTAGCCACCATTCACAATTTAGTCTATGTCTTCTTGGGTTTCTGGTTCTGTTTCTCTGCAGAACGTTTCAATTTGAATAAACAGCACATTTTTGTGTCCGTTACTTAAATTCCATTTAAAAATTGCCTTTTGATTTTCCCTCTTTGTGTTTTTGGCCATTGAATTGCAGCTTGAATCCTAAGTTTTTTATGCCACAGTGATATAGCAGTCAAACGGAATAAGGAGTACAACATCCAGTCATCTTGAGCTGAACCCTTCTTTGCAGCCACCACAGACAGGAATGGGAAGGGTTACTAAATTTCTCAGTTCCTTGCTCTTTCCTCAGTGTCCAGTGGCAGCCCAGACCCCCAGAACCACACGGACCAATACTCAGCTTCTCCATTATTTATATTTCTGGTGCCTGAAACAATGTCCTTAAAATAAAAGGAGCATTCTTGCCAAAAACAGACACCTGCTGTCTGGGTGAACTTGTGAATCCTCCAGTTTGCTTTACCAAAGTAAATATTTTGGGGAAGAATGAATTCCAGGTCTGAAGATGATGGAAGCATGGCTGGCTCCGAGGACACCAAGGCATTCAGGATCATAGAAATAGACGGGCTTTGCAGGAGGGAAGTAGGAGACAAATGCGAGGGAAGCTCTGAGTGAGATCACTGCTTGAAGAAAGTGTGGTTTGGTACCAGGAACCAGAGCTGTGCTCCCTGGATGGATGTAAGAATTGAACACACGGGTAGTTGTGAGTCAGTTCTCAGATGATAATCCTGACTGGAGTCATCGTGCAAGTTTTACTTTTAGCACATAACAATTACACGTGTTTATAAAGTTAAGAGGCTGTCTGTAAATACTGAATATAGGTGAAAAGTATTAAAATAAATATCATTGCCAAAAATGGGAAGAAGAGAGAAGTAAAATTTATGATATCCCTGCTCTGTGCAAACATGATTCCATTTACTTCTCTCAATGAATGTGTAAGGTATCTTATTATTAACATCTCCCAGAGGAAGGACCTGAGGTTCAGTGAGGTTAAGTTACTGAAGGTGGCAAAGGGATAAAAAATAATCAAACTTTGAATCCCAATTGGAATCTAAAACTTAGGCTTTCTCTGGTACAGGATTTGGCCTTCCCAGCCCTGTGTTATATAGGATCATACTCTTCATGCTTTGAGGTGATAGCTGTTATCATTTACAGAGCACTAGGCTATGCATTTTATATATATCATTTTTCATCCCCACAAACATCCTGGATGTAAATTTTATTTTTATTATTTTATAGATAAACTGAACAATGGGTAGGTTAAGTTGTACTCGGAGGCATGTACAGTGGGCGGAACTGATCTCCCCATCCGTATCCTGCTCTGCTTCCCCCCAAAGTCCATGCTGGCTTGTTGTTGTTGTTGATGTTTTTAAAATTATTATGGATACAGTGAATTTAGCAAGTTGTTCTAGACATAATGAACTTTGTGCATTAAATGACCTTGCACAATAACACTTCGGGGGGTACTGTCAACCGTGAGTCACCGTGTGAGGGTAGGCTGGGGATATGTCTGTTAAGAAGACAGGAAGGAAGAAGACATGCATTCCAGCTATCTGTCTATGACTGTCTGTCTATCTGTCTATCTATCTATCTACCTATCTATCCATCTATCTATCATCTGTCTATCTACCTACCTACTTACCTACCTGCCTACCTACCTGCCTACGTATCTAATCCACCACTAAGTAGCAATATGGCAATTAATCTCCGACTGTCCATCTCTAAGTTGAAAGTACAGCTAACTTTCAAAAATTCTTAATAAATTCACAAACAAAACAGCAACCTAGCAACAGATGAACTTGGAAGTAAAATGAGAAATGGCGCCGGAGGCAGAACGGACACAGAATTTTTCTCCTTTTCTACATGAGTTAAATCTCTTCATCCTAGTTGCTAATGTGTTACTAAGAATCAGAGCTTCATCTCTCTTAACACCAGATTCAGTAGTCTTGCAATAGAAATTAATTCAAGATTTCTGTTCCTTCAAGAAACACTTCTTGGGAGCTTACTAGATGCTATAGATATACAGCCTTGTAAGACTCAATCTCTGTCCTCAAAGATCTCACAGACTAGTGGAGAAAACAGATGTATAAACTTAAATTGTGAGGGATGCCTTCCAGATGAGCTTTCATAATTCAAGGCACAAAAATTCAAGGAACCACAGCACATAGCCAGTCAGAGATGCCTCGGAACCTTCCCCTCTTGCCTCTGGTGCTCAGCTGAATTAAAGCTCATCTCTGGAGTCCTAATATTTAAGAAAGAGTCGTCATCCAAATCACCAAGTGGATCGTGTGGGAGAAAAGATATTCTCATTTGAAGCTTGGTGTATTCAAGCGCACTTTCCTTACAGTGCAATGTATACTTCAGTGTAACCAAAATGCTGATGGGGAAAGTTTCTCTTTACTAATGTATTCCAGCTAAGAAATGCAACAGTAATTATAGAGTTATGTATTGACCTTATTCGGACTTTGCCTCAAATAGTTATATTGTAAAACAGTAACAAAAGCAACAGAAGTAATAGTCCACAACTTAAACAACTCAGATGGGTCAACAGATGGGTGAATGGATCAACAAATAGTGGCATGGCCTTACAATGGAATGGTGTTCTGCAATAAAAAGGAATAAATGATTGGTTAACACAAAAACATGGAGGAATCTGAAACTAATTATGTTCAGTGAAAGAAACCAGTCTTTCCTCCCTTCTCCAAAAAAGGCTTTGGTATATTATTTCATTTATGTAAAATTTTAGAAAATACACACTAATCTATCTTAACAAAAGTAGGTGAGTGGTTTCCTAGAGAAGGAGTAGGGAAAGGTAGGGAAGGGGCACACAGGAAGATTTGCAGGTGATAAATATACTCATTCTCTTGACTGTGGTGATAGTTTGTTGGGTATATACATTTATAAAAATTTACCAAATTTTGCACTATGAAGACCTGTAACTAGTTTTGTGTCAGTTATACCTCTTATACCTTTCAGTTGACCCCCTAGTTCTCTTCCTTTAACCTCCTCATAAAAGAACATTTTTCCTATGTTTCTAGGCAATATCGCTATGACAAAAACGATCCCCTAATTGGTAAATTGGGGTTGGACTTGGAGGAACTAAAAATACACTATATATATCTGATAGGGTCACCAAAACTGAAACAAAACAACCCAAAAACCAAAGAACAAAATTCAAGACAAATTTTCTAATTGACCAAAGATGGCAACCCTTTCTCTTTATTAGTCAAAGTGGCACTACCATTTATTAATGGCAGAAATACAGAGTGCTGACTCTAAAATTAAACAGCTCTACATGACTTAAAAAATTGAAGATATGCATTATTTCAAATTGGGTGCATGAAATAAAAACTTTATTGATATTTTCAAGTACAATATCTTAAAATCATATATTTCAAATTACTGGCTAATGTTATTACCATATAAAACAATATGATGAAGGTGATGACAGAGGTAAACTCCAGGTGGGGTGTGTGTGTGTGTGTGTGTGTGTGTGTGTGTGTGTGTAGATGAGACAATCAGGGAAAACTGCCTGGAGCTGGTAAAGATTGAGGTGGCTGGACCAGTGGGAAGAACATCTCAGGTAGAGGGCATAATGTGAGCAAAGGAGTAAAAGTAAGACATAGGCGGTGGCTCTGGAGAACTGAAGACAGCTCAATGTTGCTGGTGGAAAGTGAGAGACTGTAAATAGAGGGGAGAGTTTGGAGAAGTCAGTGCAGAGTGTTTTATCTATGGTGCTACAAACTTAGACTTCATCTTGAAGTTGGTGGGATATCTTCCCCTAAGGATCTTCTTGGCTCCCTTTCTCATTCTGCTTTCCCTCAAGGGTCATCCCTGACACTTCTTGACAACTTCTAGTCCTTTGCCTTTTTCTTTTTAGAGCACTTATCATCTCCTGGCATAATATTATGTGTCTATTTTAAAAAGTATTTTGCTCTTGTATTTTCCAGCAGAATGCAATTCTACAAAGACTAAAACTGTTTGTTTCACTCTCATACCCTTAGCATTATGAGCAATGCCTGGCACACTGAATATACTCAACACTTTGCACAAGAAATGAATAGGGACTCACCGATGTTTTTTAAATTAAACAATGACAATGTTGGATTTGTCAGTTCTCATGCTGGTGGCTGTGCATAGGAAGGGCTTAAGGATAACAAAATTGAAAGCGAGTTAGCTAGTTAGTATATGGCATTAGTGGTGAGGGGAAGATATGCTGAGGGCCAAAATAGGCTGTAGTGGATGGAAAGAGGGAGAAGGATTCTAAAAATATATCAATTGGAAATCAAAAGGACTCAATGACTGATGGACACAAGGAGTAAAGAAGAGGAAATCATCAAGGATGACTTCTGAGTTTTTAAGGGTGATGTTAAAACAGATAATAATGAAGTAAGGAACAATTTAAGCAAAGATAGTGGGTCTGGTTTCAAACCATCAAGGTTAAGACATCTGTGGTATAAACAGGTGGAGATTTCTAGCAACAGATTTACAGTTTTACAAGTCTGAAGCCTTGGGCCAGGGGAGGACTTGGCTAGAGAAATGGACTTTGGGCTCAGCAACATTCACCTTGTAGATGGCCAGAACAGGGTTTGAGAGTGATTTTGCCAAATAGTCCAAATCTCATAGGAAGGCGAACTTTTACATGACAGAAGAGTATGTCAAAGCAGAAAGAGAGGCAGGGAAATCTTAACCTCTTGGCTCTTAGTATGCTCCACTGAGAGGTGGGTAGGTGTAGAATTCAGTGAAGAGATTATTGAAGCTATATTTACAACAACATGAAGGTGTTAGAAGAATAGTGGAGGGTGGTGTCAGTGGTCAGTCAGTGGGGGAGCGAGTATTGAGAAAGCCAATAATAGGTGAGGAATTGAGGAGACTGAGAAGATAAGGTGTAGGGATGAGCTGGAGGCAAAGTTGTTTTTCATTGATTGAAGGAATGACAGGTCAGTTGGAAATGATTCATCTTAAGTATTTGACTTTGGCACGTAATACTTTTGTGCCAAAATTGACTAAGGATCCTGGGCAATAGCACTTGGTCCTGTCTCAGGTATGGGGACTGCCTTGATTTGTAAAGCAGCCAAGAGGGTCCAGATGAGTTCTGGGTTTCATAAATGCATTAGAAAAGTGAAGCAAGTATACATCTAATAATTAATTCATAGTAATAAAATACAAACATGATAAAATAATTTGGATATCTGATGGCAGCCATCTTACCTCCTCCATTGGCTTGGTATCCTTCCTTCAAAATGTATCCTTCAGTGATATGAAAAGAGGAGATTACATCAGTGAGGTGGGAGGGAATGAGGTGAAACTGATATTTAATTAACCAAAAATCCCCAGTAATTGCAAGGAGTTTTTCAACCAGTTATCATGGCCTAATGCAATCACACCTTGTTTTTGAATTTCTCCATCAATTCAATGCCACAAATGTAATGTGATACTGATATAATGGAAAACAAATAATGTGATGCAGTGCAATGGGATGCAAATTCCCTGTCTGCAATAGACTGTTATATATATGGTCCCAATGAACCTTGTCTTCCAGTTTTCATGTCTTTCTGTAGTCTCTTCCCACAATGCATATGGGCCTAGCCATGTGAATCATCTTGATGTATGGGATGTTAGCAAACACAGTGCAAGCATAGACTGGTAAAGTGCTTGCACAGTGGGGTTTGTCATCTTGCAGGTCTTCCTCTTGGCAACTAATCACCATGCTGGAAAGCGGCTCAGGCCAGAGTACTAAATGAGACATCATGTGGCAGAAGGCTGTGCAACATGAGAGGTTGTTGGGACATTCCAGCCCCAGCTGATGGCCCAGATGAATGAAGCCACGTGAATGACCTTGGATCTACCAGGCGGGAGGAACTGCCCAGCTCAGCCCCATCAACCCACAGAATCATGAAAAATAATAAATTGTTTTTTTTAACTCCACTGAGTTTGGGCTTGGTTTGTTATGTAGTGATAAATAACAGATATTATATCTCTTCGGAGATAGACTATATGGTACGACACCAATCTTTGGAGAACAGGTGTCTCACTTGCTACATGATTCTTTCAGATCCCTTGTTGTAAGGATGATTTCCCCTCTCTCCTCTGAAGAAGAAGGGTCCTGAAATATTGCTCAGGATGGTGTCCATATTTCTATTAGAACCGGTTCTAGTTAATCTTTATATTCAAGGGTTTGCTACACTTCACATTCGTGTACCTGATACTATTACTTTTTCCACATGAGTATCATGGGATAGGTCTTAGTCAGATGACTACTAGTTAGAAGTGCCAGAAAGATGTTTCCAGTATTATCCTAGGGATTCCATTGGTTCTCTCTTAATGGAAATACAAAAGCAACCCAATGTGAATCCAATACTCATGACCCACCTGCTATTACCCACCCTTCTGCATACCTTTAACCACCATTGGTCTTCCAAGAAGGACGAGGAATTGGTCAGCCAACATACGGACTTTATAATCTCTGCTGTTTTAACTTTTTGAAGACTCCCTGTAACGTTGGCAAGCAAGTTAGAGCTCCGCAACTAACCCTTTGATTGCAAGACACACAGGGGCTCGCTCCTGACTAGATTATTGTTTTTCCTTACACAAATGGCTTTTCTTTGCAAAATGTGCTTAGGGCAAAAGTCCAACACCAACTGAATTCCAATGGTTTTGTATCCACTGCTCTTCCCTATGAAGGAGAACAATTTAATGTATAACACCAGGAAAGATTTGGAGATTTCTCATCCTATCTTTGCCAATCTGGTTGCTACATGTTAATCAGCAAAGTGACATTTGTTTGAGAATCAGTTGAGACTATTTTACGATGTCACAAAAAGACTACATTTCCTATGTTCCAACTGCGTTTTATCTTTTCTTTTCCCTCAGGCCAAAACTTTTCATTGTAATAGACATAAACTGTAATCTTTTATATAAGCCAATAATTTCTAGGTTCACCAGCTGGAACTGTTTGTGATTTTAGGTTTGGAATCATCTATTGTAATTTCTATCATGCACAAACTGAGGAGGCTCTTTGGAATTATCCTTTGATATTGTTTAATCCCCGTGTTTAACTCCAATACTTAGCTTGTTGTGGTGGGGATGGTGATAATATGGATATGTTTTTGACCACTTTTTCAGTTCTACTGTTTTCACAGCTCTGATCTATTTCAGAAAGATAGATGAAAATGGTCTTACTGATGAACACCCGGGGCTGTGTCTGTCTATATCCTGAGGGGAATAATTCTTTCCAATATGGTCCTGTGTTGTCACCTAACATCATTTTTCCAGGAAATGGAGATGAACTTACCCTGAGCAGTCATTCAGAGGACGATCTTATATTTAAAGGCAGTGTATGAGTATAGACAACTTACCCTAGTCCCGTCTGAAAAGTGTTCATCTCATCAGATTTTCAACCCCAGAAAATTTCTCTCCCTGGAATTAGTGTTCCAGGAAGAACAGAACTTCACGTTTTGAATGAATGATTCCATTTGAAATCAAGATTTCATGGTTTTGAGTAATTCTGATGATATTCAATTTGTATGCATACAATCCTCACACAATCTTCTTGCTTGAAGAAACAGTCTCCCACTTTTATGTCCTGTGGTGGTGTTATTCCTGGAAGAAGCTTGGTCCCACTTAAAGGGGTATTTCTTACATTCTCGTATTCATAATGAGGATGTCTTTTTTAAAGTTCATTTATTCATATTTAGAGAGAGAGAGAGAGAGAGAGAGAGAAAATGAGAGAGAACCAGCAGGGGAGGGGCAGAGAGAGACGGGGGTGGGGGGGAACAGAGGATCCGAAGCGGGATCCGTGCTGACAGCAGATTCTGATGTGGAGCTTGAACTCACGATCCCTGAGATCATGAACTGAGGGGAAGTCAGACGCTTAACCGACTGAGTCACCTGGTACCCCATGAAGACATCTTAAAAAGAAAAAGACTCCTAGCAAGAGGGGAGCATCACAATAGGCTTCATCTGGTATCTTCACATAAATATGAACCAAGTGACGGTGTGAGCAATGATATTCCTGTTTTAGTGATCTTTGATGAATAAGCCTCACCCAATTTTGCAAAGCCTGTAAAATTCATACTTAAAATATTCTAAGTGGAGTATTGTATGCTCCGTAACTTATCTATGATGGAAAGCCTTTTCCAACTGCATGATGGATCCAGGAAGATAATTATTAAAGGATTTACAGAAGAGGTTTAAACTCACTGACTTAGAATTTACATTTGGCTTTGGTGGGTAATTATAAGTATGCTCTGGCTTTAGAATAATCCAACTTTTCCTGGTTGGTATCTCTATTAATCTAGAGGTCCCCAGAACTTAAGAGTTCCTCAAAACCATTCCCAGACCCTACTTCATCTGCACATAACATGGTGTGACAGGATGAATACCAGCATTTTGAGAATGTCTACAAAATTCCAAGTGATTGATTACATAGTGATGTATATTTTCATAGCTCTAAAGGATAAGTAGATTATCAGCGTATGGTTGCTCTTGGGCTTAAATGTAATACCTGTGTGTGTGAGAGAGGGATCCTCAGTATTGTTTAATGACCACCAAAGACATGATTTAACTCACTGCGAAACTGCAGTGCAGATTAGGACTGTATAATTGGGGTTTATAATAGCAGAACAGTGCTGTCACCCTATCTGGAGGCATGGCCACAGGAAACTCCACGGTCTAAGGGGATAAGCACTGGACTGGGAATTTGGTCTCCTGCTTTTGGGTGCTCATTAATAGTCCAGGAAATTTGTGGAAGGGCAGCTGACCTTACTCAGTTTACGTAAACACCACACACACACACACACACACACACACACACACACACACACACAATTTATTTGCCATCCTTGTTTTAAACTTGAGATAATCTACAAATAAAAATGGACTGTAATGACAACTCTATACGACCCTATTGTTGATTCTGCTTCTTATTCTTGGCAGTAGGGGATTGGAGAGAAAGCATTGTGTGTCTTTAGCACATACAGATATTCTTGGCAGTAGGGGATTGAGAGAAAGCATTGTGTGTCTTTAGCACATACAGATTAATAACCATCTGCATCTTCTTATGGCGATGCCTGGATTGAGTCACTGGTAATTGCTCCAGCATTCTTCATCCTGCAGTTCCCTCAGTTTCTAGGGTTGCGACCTTGCAGGGATTAGATCCTAATTTTTCCACCCTTCTTTGAAACTGTGGGGAGGAAAGAGCTCCCTGTGTGTGCATGTATTGGCATATCCTGCTGAATGAGTAAGACCACACACTCTATTTGTTTAGATATTTGTAGAACAGTGTCTATGCCCTGTTGTGGCACCCCGATAGACACTGCCAACCAGCGTGGGGCTGGTAATTAGCTCTTAGCCTACGGAACAAATTGGAGAAACTCTATTCCAATGATGCACATTTAAAATTGATTTTCCTTTATAGCTGAATGTCAAGTTTTAAAAATAGAATATCTCAGCTTTTCCATAAATGTGAATGGTGAATGAAGATCTGGAATCCAAATATACACACACAATTTCCCTTTTCTTGTAAATTTCCCCTTTTCTGGGTGTAGAATGAATGAAAATACAGGCTGCCAGCCATTTGGTGGCAATGTGAAGGCTGTATGTAACATTCTCAGTTACAGCCAATTTTCTATTTCCTGTGCAACAGACTAGATAAAATGTTTGTTCAGAGACCAGCTCATTATTGTTTTTAGAATGAAAGTAACAAAACACCCCAAGCTCTCATCCTGCAATGTAAGATTAAACTTTAGACTCAAAGACATAACTGTGGATAGAAAAACACTGTTCTTGGGTTGCCTGGGTGGCTCAGTCGGTTAAGCATCTGACTTTGGCTCAGGTCTTGATCTCATGGCTTGTGAGTTCTAGCCTGGTGTTGGGCTCTGTGGTGACAGCTCAGAGCCTGGAGCCCGTTTCAGTTTCTGTGTCTCCCTCTCTCTCTGCCCCTCCCCAGCTTGCACTCTGTCTCTCTCTTAAAAAGAAAAAAAAAAAAACATTAAAAAAATTTAAAAAGCTCTGTTCTTGCGTTGCACCTTCAAATGTCTTGGCTTGCCTGGTTTTTTAGGTTCCCAAACACTCCTCACTCTCAGACAGGCTGAGCAATTGTTTGCTTGGGATAATTGCCTTCTGAAAACAAGAGGTAAAAATACATTTGGATTCCTTATAAATCACAGTTACATTTTTTGTCAATTAAAGCAGTAATTTTCTCTCATTTCTGTGGTCTTTAGATATCTTATTCTCATCTGTTAAACTGTTTGATTTAGCTTCCATGGTTGATTCGTTTATGCGAAATATTTTAAGCAGAGATAGAACACAAGTGTCTCCTCTGCTCTGTCCTGGGCAGATAATGATTATACCATCAAGTGTCTTCCCTCCCAGTGTCACTGCTCATGGTTTTCCAGGTCCACATTCTTTCCTTGGAGCTTCCTTTTCATTCATCTTTCCCAAGACCTTTCTTATTAAATACTATTAAGTGAGCATACGTTGGAAGGGAAAAAAACAATGTCTGCTAAAGTTCTTTATATCCTATACATTTGGACGTGGAAAAAAATCGATTCTTCATTTTCTCCCTCTTATCTTTCCTCCTGCATGAGAATTCTAAACAAACTTTCTTTGGGACTGGATCTCTCAGTCCCTCATTCCGTAGGTAAGCTTTGCATAGCTTAGGAGTCTTGAGGCCACACTTCGGATGGTGTTACAGCCAGAGAAAGGCCTGTCCCGCCTTCAAAATAACTGAAACACAATTTGCATCTTACTGCACTTTTATGCGATTACATCATTTATAAGAAAGGAAACTTTCTTAATATGTTTCCCCTCATTTATCTTGTCCCGAGTGTCTCCTACCCTTTCCTGCACCGTGAAATATCTCTCTGCGTTAAGATTTCCCAAACTTTTGCAAACAGTTCAGTGTTTGTTCTTGCCCTTTTCCTCCTCTTTCTGGATCAATTATTTATTAGGTAAATCAACTTGGTCTCTCGATATCTTTCAATTTTTGTGTTGGAGCTTTTCTCTGCATTCTTTGCAGCAGACAAGGTTATAAAATCTGAGCACAAAAGCAAGAATCTATTTTTGTTTTCAAAGGCAGGTAAGGGTGGTGGAGGTGGGAAGGACGGCAAGCACATAAATTTATATAATTTTTTAATCCCTGTCACATGCGGTCATTATAATTTGGAACGCTACGGTTCCTGATTGCTGAGCATGACTGAAACTCAGAGGTAGGAACAAAGAGTTCCTCCACTCTTAGAACTGTGGCTTACCCCTCAATCGTCACCATTCCCCATTTCCTTGGATATCTCAGGCCTACCTCCACTGCCCTTTAATGGCTGATTGTTAAGGGTGGAAATTAGAAGTCATGGTTATCTCTCAGCTAGATAACCTCATTCTCTACATATAACCACTCATTTGTTTCCATTTCTTTTTCAAATGCAAAGATGGTTATATCACCTTCCTTTGCTTGAAATCTTTTATATTCTGGTGCCTTTGGAATGTATCACATACATTCAGCACCCTCTGCCACCAACCAGACCCCTTCTCATCTCCACCATGTCTCCTTATTATATTTGACTCTCCAGCCATATTAATTTTATTTCAGTATATGGATTGCCATGATCCCTCTTACCTCTGGGACTTTCCACATCTTGTTGCCTCTGATGAAATATCCTTCTGGACGCCTGGGTAGGTGGCTCAGTTGGTTAAGCATATGACTTTGGCTCAGGTCATGATCCCACAGTTCATGGGATTGAGCCCTGCATCGGGCTTTGTGCTGGCAGCTAGCTCAGAGCCTGGAGCCTGTTTCAGACTCTGTATCTCTCTCTCTGACCCTCCTCTGCCCACTCTCTCTCTCTCTCAGAAATTAAAAAAAGAAAACCATAAAAAAAATTAAAAAAAAGAAATATCCTTCTTACCCCATACTGCTTTTCGTGGCCAATTCCTTTTCCTGCTTCAAGTCTTGACTTAGAGATTATTTCCTCTATGAAGCCCTTCCCAGTCTTCCTGGAATGGATTAAGTGGCTCTGCTGTGAATTCCTTCAGCACCCAGAACTTATCACAGTTTGTTGTTTGATTTGTAAAATCCAAATTCTAGGTGGTCTTCCTCAGTTGTATCCCACATTGTGTGGCATCAATTAGGTCCTCAACACATGTTTGTTGAATGCTTACTTCTGAATGAAGTAACTAATGTCTGTCGAGCAGCTAACTACTAGGCACACTGCTCACCAGTCTAAGAAAGGCTTCTACAGACTGGTAAAATGTCTCCACTAAAGTGACTCTGCACATTGTCCTTGGTGTGTGATATGGAGTAAAGTGGCTCTGTCCTTCACGCCCACCTGACATTCCTTACTAATGAAGATGATGCTAAAGCTAACCCTTATCTCTTACCATGTGTCAAGACTTGTCCTAAATGTTTTACATGAATTATTTTGATTCCCACCCTAAATATTTGTCATTTAGTAGGCACTGAAGTAGGTACTATTATTATATCTCTTTCTTTGAAAGAGAAAGTTGAAGCTTAGGTAAACCACAGAGTAAGAAGTGGAGCCAGGAATCAAGCCCAGGCATTTTGGGTCTCCTCTGCTAATCTGGTTAAATGAGTTGAAATTCATTGGCTAACTTGGGCCATGATGATGAATATGATGATAATTATTAAACCTTATCATTATACACATTTTGTAAGCACATCTCATTTACTCCTCTGAACCATGCTGTGAGCCACATAAAGTAGTTTCTACTTTCCTCATTCAACTGCTGATAAAACTTAAGGACAAACTGGTCAAATATCCCAAACCAACCAGCTAATGAGAAGTGAATGGAGCTCCAGACCCAATTGTTCCGACTAGTTAAACATTTTTGCTGGCTCTCTGTGGCCTTGAGAAAAAGCACCAAATGCCTTCTCAAGGTAATCAGGGTTCACTCTACCATTTCTAGCTTCAGCTTCCACCAGCTTTCCTGGCAAACTTACGTTCAGACAAGGAGACAACGTTCAGTACACAGTCAGAGTTAGCTCTTGATTTATACTGTGTTTTGACGCCCAAACGAGGAAAGTCAAATGGATGGCAGATTTTTAAAAATAAGGAAACTGCCTGGATCTTTTGAGATGAGTGAGAGTTTACAAGTTGTTGTGACAGTACAGTGGGACAGCAGTGGCATTGCCGCTTTCTTATCCCCAGAATCTGAATCTTCGTGGCCTGGTTGCACCACATATTCTAATTTGTGATTCATTTATCCCGATGGTTGCACTCTTGCAAGTGACAAATGGATGGTAACTTGTGGGCAAGCACACAGAGTGAAAATAGCCTGTTTCTTTAGTCAATAATTGGAACATCCTAAACTCTCAGACACATTAATAGACAACATCTGCTAAAATCAGGAAAGAGTGAAAAACAGGATATGAGGCTTTGAGGATTAGAGTGAAGGGTATTCAGTACGAGCAAAGCTCCCATGACTTGGGTAACTGAGGCCAAGTGACTTGGTTAGGCAAAATAAAAACAACTAAAAAGAAACTATTGCACTGGGACAGCATTAATTTCATTCATGTTTCATCAGGCTCTTTTAGCTGAACAGATAATATAGAGAGACACAAAGAATGTTTTTGAGTCAAAAGGAGAGTCAACTGGATCATGTAGTTTTCAGGGAATGATGTTTAGATGGCTAGAGTATAATTCTTTTTATGTTCCCTTCTGAAAGTAAAAAAGGAAGTCAAAAGGGACTGCTTAAAATTTTTAAAAAAATCATTGAAAACCATCCTGGCTTTTCTACAATCTTCAGATGATTCCTAAGTCAATGACAATTATTTCATGAGATTTTACTTAGTTCTGAAGAAAAACACATGCTGATGAAAGCAAGCCATAGTGCTGATAAATATAATTTGAATAAGAGCCACTGTACAGCTCAGTTCTATTTACAGCACATGATGCTGAGTGCCTTCATGACTTTGCCCTGTCTCCAATATGGCAAAATGATAGGCTTTTACCAGAGAGGAAGGATATACTGAGACTTGATTCTGTTATGCAGAATAATGCATGTACCTCTGGAAATATATTTCCATCCGTGATCATTCAGATTATTTTGTTCATCAAGGGATATTTTTCTCAGTTCCAGAATCAAGGTAATCTTGTTTAGAAGAACAAGCTATGGCTTACCCAAGAGTCTGCAAATTTCCTCTGTACAGGGCCAGATACTGAATGTTTTTGACTCCGTGGATTATATGGTTTCTGTGATCACTCCTTAGTTTTGTCATTGTATCGTGAATGCAGTCAATGAATGGGCATTCTTGTTTTCCAATAATACTTTATTTAAAAAATAGGCAGTGGGGAGGATCCTGGGTCTTAGGTTGCTGACCCCTGAATTATGCTAAACATTTCCTAATATCTGATATGAGAAACAACTTTTCTCTCTAGATTTGGAGGCTGGGTTTAATAATGACTTCAGATTTTCTAGTTGAATATAGTGGTTTGAGTGACTGCATATCCTGTAGTTGTCAAAAGAAGTTGCTTCCTCAGTATACATGATGAAAATGATAAAATGTTACTAGAAGTGGCTGGTTGCTTTTTTCTCTGTCTTTTAAAGTCCTGTCAAAACCTCACTCTAAGGTCTTAATATTGAATGGGATCCACTCTGAGATAGGCTGATCTTGGACATCATTCAAGAAAGATTAGGAACCGAAGGGCAACAATACCTCATTATAAGGTGGCATTACTTATCGGGCCTGGCTCTCAAGGGTGCTTTTTTTTTTTTTTTCTGGGTACAACGATGTTCCTAATATAGAGGGCTATTTTCTCAGAGGCGTGAAACCTGAGGAACACATAATTTTTTTCTTTCAGATGCCTTTGAGCAGAACAAAGAATAGACTATATTGTATTTCCAGATCTGCTTCCAGCCTATAATGCTTGGATTCTACCCATACTGGCAATAGAGTACTCTCCTCTCCTCTCTGTAGCTGAGTGATCACCTCTTATTTTTATTTCATCCTTAGGGATGGGATTAAGCCCGCCAATTGCCCCCTCAACTCCAACAAAGTAGCTGGGCTTCCAGATGCTCTTAGGAGATCAGTCACCCATTAAAGTGTCCCTGGTGAGTTTCCTGAAGCAGGTGTGTTCACCTCTGTACCCCTGCTGCTGCGGAGGCCACCTTTATAGTCAGAGGCAGCTTTCCGAGGGGAAAGCAGGGTTCTGAGAGCATTGGGGAAAGGGGGGGTGTTTCTTGTTCTCTCTCTCGTTCCCCTTCTCCTCTCATGACTCTCTGGGGCCTGGTAACATATGATCATTCCGTACCGTTAATCACGTTTTCATTTCCAATGAAGAAACTGTTATATCAAAGAGACACAGAGCGCAGCAACAGACCATTTGTTTTGCAGCTCATGTGCCACCGTTAAGAGTTGTAAAAGTCTTTATTCGTATTTCAATTTGGAGTTTGAACTGCATAGGCTTCCACCGTTCCTTTGAAGTGAATGGTAGGAGAGCTACGTGACATTAAATCAATATTTTAGAATACAAAGTGGTATTGCTCGCTGTGTGTGGCTCGCTCGAGGTGTTCCAAGAGGGTGGTGTGGTATGTCTTTCCTGCCCAGGGCTGCCTTACCCAGGGAATCACAGACACGTCTGTGTGGTGTCCTCTCCATGCACCAGTCTGTCTGTCCGGTCCCCTGTTCATTTTTCCAGGCTCTGCAGTCCACGGTCACTATTCATTTGTAAGTGGTAATGGCCACGAGAGGAGCATTGTGCTCCTATTACCCATGGTGACAGGTATGCACTCATTGTATTTTTATGGCTAAGTAGTCAAATAATGAAAGGATTGGATGAGATGATAAACTCTAGCACTAAAATATTATCTTTGATTCTTTTTGATTTAATTAAACCAATATTACAGAATGTATGATGTGAATATGCATAAAATTCTGGAGCTTAAAGGCGAACAAGAATTCCTAAAGAAGCCTTATTTCCTCTGGAGACCATTAAAATTGTATTTTCTGAGATAAGTTTTTCCTTTTTTTTTGTACTCCTACCATTTGGCTGTACTGGTCCTTGATGGAAGGACAGACCTGGACCTAAAGGGAGAAGGAGTTACCTTTCCAAGAGGGCGGTAGTGTGTTGATGGGAGAGCCCATGAATGTTTGGGACTCCATGTCTGCAAGAGACCCATAGAAGCATCATCTGTGACTATTTCTTCCCTCTTCAATGGAAAATTGATGTCCTATAATCTTCCTACATGTGAGTTACTTGGTCACTGCCGTTCTGAGCTGAGGGCCATGCCACTGTGAAAGCTCTGATAAATATTTTGTGCCCCCAATTTGGCTTTGATTTTGTGCCCCAAATTTGAACACTCCTGAGAGTGTCCTTTGGGCCTACATGTAATCCTGAAAAGGAGTCGTTCCAATAAAAGGAGAGCAAAAAGTGACAGTTACACGGTTCTGGTCCTTGTCAGTAGGAGAATTGGTGGAACATTCTCTCCCTTGGGCTGCAGGGTGGTAATCTACAAACATAGGGTAACAGGCTTATAGAAAAAAAAAGTGACACTTTTCGGAGGAACTCAGTATCAGAGCTGGGGAGTGGGAGTGACCCAGGCAGATTTCCAGTTTTGCTGGAAAAATAATTTTCCTTGTTGAGAGTTTGGGCAAGAGTAACATCATGGGTTACCCTTGATTACTAAATCCTGTTTTTGTGCAAACAAAGTATAAATTGCAGAATTTTCTTCCCATCTTGGTAGTGTTTGAGTCAGCAGTAAGTGGGTAGGGGAGGAGCTGTGTTTATTTCAGTGCAGCATTTTAGCAAAAAACCATTAAACATTCATGCCCTACTCCCTGTAGACTAATGCTAAAGAACACTAAAGGCGCAGAATAATGAGGCTACAAAAGGGATAAATAAAAACTAAGATTAGAGTTATACTTCTTCCTAATGAATTCATCACTTTCCCGTTCCTTTCTGTTCTTTCCCTCTTTATGTCTCCCTTCCTGTGTCTTTACTTCTTTGTCTCTCTCTCTCCATGAAACACTTCTTCTCTGTAGGTCTGTGTCGTCTTTTGTGCTTCTCATTTTTTGTATCAACTTTTAGATTTTGTATAAACTTTAAAAATAAACAAAATAAATTTATACAAAATAAATTGTGTATAAACTTTTAAAATAAACTTTCAGATTTTTAGAAAAATTGGAAAGATAGCAGGGAGAACTCCTGTATGCCCTCAAGTCAAGGGGAACTCAAGTTCCCCTTATGTACCATCATACATTTCTCAAAACTAAGAAATTAACCATTGGTACATTACCAGTAATTAGATTATAACATTTATGCAGCTTTCACCAGTTTCTCCACCAATGCCCTCTTTATTTTCAGGATCCAATCCAGGACATCAAATTGCATTTAGTAGCTTTCTTATTTTATTTTCGTATTTTCAGTCCTTTTCTTTTTTCCCAGGTAACGGTGTTGTAGTGCTTCTTTGCTGGGGAAGACATGTCCCGTCTCCATGTAATGAGAATTGACTGTATTTCTCATGTCTCCTCTGGAGACATGCCCAAAGCATCGAGGATTTGGTTTTGCCCAAAAGTTAATGCTCCCTAATAACTTTTTCCATTTGTCGGAAGTGTCTTTTTCTCACATACCTTGCTTTTCACTGTGTTTCAAATTCAATGTACGTCAGAATTAAGATACCATATTTCCTGCTGAGAAAAAGCAGTCAAGTCACATGCAGAAATAGCATCAGTTCCAAGGGTGCTAGAGCCCCAGAACATTTAAAGATGTGCCACGGTGGGACCGCAAAAAGTGCAGATGATTGTTAGTTAACACCTTTTTATTATGGGGTTATAATGCACAGAGAGCTCATGAAAGCTGGCATTATTGATTCTTAGAATGTCAAGGATGAAAGGGGCATAGAGAGACCTACTTTACCCCAGTTCTTTTGTAGAACTGAAAACTGGGGCCAAGAAAGGAATGGAGTTGCCAAGTTCCAATAGAGGGTAAGAGCTAGAATTCATTTCTTTTTCCTTCTGTTCCAGTGATTCTTATATGATATAGTTTTGGCAGGAAAGCCTTCATGTCCAATGCTATGGGGTAAGTAGTTGACTGGTTAATTAAGTCATTTAAAGCATAGAGTCATTAAAAATGATAGTACATATATTTTAGCATTAACATTTTCTAATTCTTAAAAGTAGATAAGTGAACACATTTTGAATGGCTTACAAAGAAATGTATGGGCATGGGCAATTTATCTTTTCTGAGCATAAGTCCAGGGAGTAGAGGTCATGTGGCCTTCTTCATGTAAACCACGCTTTCCGGTTGGATTTCTATGTAAAGACACTAACACTAAAACACTAAAAAAAACTATGCAAAAACAAATTCAGCTGGTCTAAGATGTTCACATTTAGAAGGAAGACAAGTCCTACAAACCAAGATTGATCGGCTGTTTGTGGATATGGCCTAGTGTGCTTCACAGAGAGAAAAGAATGTAAGTCAATCTGGGAAGCATGTAGATGGAAAATTAGCTAAGACGTGTACTCAGCTTCCAACATTTGTTGCATCACCAGCATGAAGGCTTGCCCAGCCATTCTAGCCCACAGGTGCCCCTGTCATTTCTGTTTTCTTTAACACTTATTCACTCTGTCACCTTGTTATTTAACAAAAACTGTCCCACTCCCTTTCTTTCATAGGAATATGCCTCAGTTTTACCTAAAATACAGTAGTGACTTGAGGCAGATACCATGACATACTTTTATTGGGTTCCTACCTGGACTGGGCAAAGACAGTCATGAAAAATGAACTTATTGAGTTCAACTGAATTTGCTGCAGATGCCTTCTGAGATCACCAAGGGGAACATGTGCCTCTTTTGTCCACTGTCAGCAGAATTGTGGAGGTGCGCTTTGAAGAGCTCTTCTATTCATGGCCCTAGGATGGGCACATTAGAGAATAGCCCAGATAGAATACCATGATACCAGGGTGCAAGCTGGCACTTCATCAGCAGGGAAATCAAGGACCACTCATGGCTGTGTTGTGTGTCCTCACTGCCATGCAGAAATCTGAGCTTCACTTGTGGATGTTGATCCTATGAAGAGGAACTCTCTGGCAGGGAAGGTTGCTAAGCACTGGAATTGATTATCAAGGCAAGTCCTGGGAGTACTTTCCCATAGCCATTTAGAACAGGATAGATTCATTTCTCTCTGGTGTTGTTGGGCCACAGGACCCCATTTCTGCAGTTTAGCTACAGATGTTCTTTGTTTGAACCATCCAAGACAAAGGGACAGCTCTTCTCTTCTCTTGTGAAAGCTTCATAGAGAGACAACCTCCACACCCCCCTCTGGGGGTCCTTTCAACGCTTTATCGCTCAAATCTTGCAAAGACCTTCTTTTGTCCAATGGCAAGCCATCTGGATAAAACTTAACCATGCTTTCTTTTGTTGGTTCTCTGCAGACACGGCGCAAAATCATTTATTTGTTTAGTTATTTATTGTGTTTGCAAAAGAAATCTCAATGGACTAAAGAGCTATGCTTGAGTCACTCTCTTCTCTTCTGTAGGTAAACACCTCCAGTTCCTCTAACCTTTTCTTGCAGTAATTCTTTCTCATCCCTTTAATCATATTGGCTGTTCGTCTCTTGCCAAAAGAGGAGACAGCAGATTAATTCATGCTGGGGCATGAGGGGTTTCTGTTGCTATGTGGGCTGTGCATGTGACACCCAGCAATCTGACTTCATGGACAGCACATGCAAAGTATGGCAGGAGGTAAGACAAAAGAGAGACAGACCAGGATTACAAGGCTTAGGAGATGTCTTGCAAAAGACTATTTAAAAGACGTTGTTCTGTAGGCTGTAGCACAGTGGTTTTTTTTTTTTTTTTTTTTTTTTTTTTTTTTTTTTTTTTTTTTTTTTTTTCTGAGAGAGAGAGAGACACCGTGAACAGGGGAGGGTCAGAGAGAAAGGGAGACAGAATCTGAAGCAGGCTCCAGGCTCTGAGCTCGCTGGCAGCACAGAGCCCGATGCGGGGCTTGACCCCACAAACTGTGAGATCACGACCTGAGCCGAAGTTGGATGCTTAACTGACTGAGCCACCCAGGTGCCCCTGTAACACAGTGTTTTTAAACACAGATCAAATGGTTTATTCTGAGAGAGAGAGAGACACCGTGAACAGGGGAGGGTCAGAGAGAAAGGGAGACAGAATCTGAAGCAGGCTCCAGGCTCTGAGCTCGCTGGCAGCACAGAGCCCGATGCGGGGCTTGACCCCACAAACTGTGAGATCACGACCTGAGCCGAAGTTGGATGCTTAACTGACTGAGCCACCCAGGTGCCCCTGTAACACAGTGTTTTTAAACACAGATCAAATGGTTTAAATATGATACTGTTCCTCCACTTTGCAAAAGCTTAGACTTTCCTCATGAGTATAAAATGTTTCCAACACTAAGTATGGTAGCATAAAAACACAGTTTGTAAAAAAGCATGCTAACACTGTAAAAATTCATCGTTTTCTTGGAAGTGGGGTCTTTTCAATTCTCACTGTGGCACACGTAGGGAGAAATGGACTTTTTTCCTTTCCTCTTGTAAAGTTAATTGATTTGCTTGTCTTAGTTTTCCCAAAGGAAATATTTTGGATGGAGCACCCAGAGAATGCTTGCTCGCCACCAGTCTCCTTCAGCTTGTCAGTCAAACGCCAGTCTTGGACTCTGGAGCTCTTTCATCACAACTGTTAATGGTTATGGGGGGGGGAGGGGGCCAAACACCGAGCACCTTTAGTTACCCAAAAAGAGTTTATCTTATTTTCCCATTTTTTATTATAAGAAATTTTCCCTTTTTATTATAAGAAATCATGACTGTTATTTTCTTCTGTTATTGAACATATTTGCCACTTCTTGCTGCTCTATTCAATAACTGAAAATCCTGAGAGGAGGGATTGGATCTTAGACATTTTACGATAGACTTAGAGAGTGGGGCACCTGGGTGACTCAGTCAGTTAAGCTCTGACCTCGGCTCAGGTCACGATCTCATGGTTAGTGGGTTCGAGTCCTGCATCAGGCTCTGTGCTGTCAGCTAGCTCAGAGCCTGGAGCCTGCTTCTGATTCTGTGTCTCCCTCTTTCTCTGATCTTCCCCTGCTCATTCTCTCTCTCTCTCTCTCTCTCAGAAATAAATTAAAAAAAAAAAAAAAAAGACAGACTTAGAGAATGTGCCTATGCAAGAGGGAGCTGATTACAAATTGATGAGATACTTTGAGTTCAGGCATGGGTTTTGTTATGTCTTTTAATTTTAGGGAAGTAACTCCTCTATGGTCGGCATCTCTTTTTAGAAGAACCTGAGAAGATAAGAAGCAAGTCAAAAGGCCAATGACATTTTTGAAGTTGAAAACTTTATATTGGAGCTTTCCAAACCAGTCATGGGTGTTCATAAATTTCTAAACTAGCCGAGGAACTCTGAAGGTGAAGAGCTGCGTGGGCCTTGGTGAGGAGAAGCACAGAATCTCAGATTTAGAAGCATGTTGAGAACCATCCAGTTCACTGATTTCTGTGTGACTCTGATGGTGGTGGTGGTTTATCTCTCTTCTGATTTATTCAAAGAGTGGTCTTCTACTCCCAAAGTCTTTTCCTCTTCAGGCTAAAGGGTCCCATTTCTTATACTATCAAGTTACTTGGATTCTTTCTCATCTAGATTGCTTTCTACTGGAAGCCATTTTAGTTTGCTGAGGTTCCTCTTAAAGTCTGGCTCCTTAAATGTACCTTTTGCTGTGCACTTATTTATCTATGTGTTGATATTGCATACCTAGCTACAGTACTTTCCTTTTTTCTTATAGCTTGTTATTGATTTAGAACCCGGCATCCCTCTCATCTAGTTGATTATTTTGTCCTCTTATTTGATGTTATCACATACTTTCTAAGCAGCTTAGCTCTCCTTATCCTGGTCATTGATAACAATATTGGGTAGAACAGAGCCTGACATAAACTAAGCATTAAGTATAGTTCAATGTGGAGATAAATGTGGAAAGGGAAAGAATAACGATGGGGTGGGGGGGTGGGTGGGGAAGAAGAAGCAAGATCACCATGGAAAAGTAAAGAATACAGGGGCCGTGGAGAATGGACAGGAATCTTACCTGCTGGGTGAGCTTAGCTTCTGATAACACTTGCGGGAAATCAAACCACCTGCCTGGGCAAGCACTGTCTTTTCTTTGTGGGCTTAGGGAACTTGGTGGGATCTAATGAAAATCTGTTAGAATTCATAGCCTTGAAAATGTGAGGGGAATCTGAACGTTTTATTCATGATTGAGTCAGTTGACAGTTGGCAAAGGCAACTTCCTGTTTTGAGGGGGAAAATGGATTAAAAATGTTTCTGTAAAGATTCAAAAAGTCTTTGTGGACACTAAATTGCTCCTGGAAAACAATATTTTGATGATTATAGTGTAAATGAATCAGGATCACATGGGTTACATTTCTGCTCAAGTACACATGGTTTCAGCATGAATGGAAAAGTGGTTTTCTCTTTTTCTGAGTCTTCGAGCCTCTTCCCTTACATCTGCGAAGGACAAGGGAGAGATTGAGAGATTCACAAAACCTCAAATACACCTGGCTTTCTTCTTGCCACCATTGAAGACGTTATGGAGGAGTTTTTATTACATAAATAAATGTAGCTGTGGAAAACTAATAAACTTTCCCAGCTTCACCAGGTGGGTCTGATGTCAAAAGAGCACAGTCTGAGGTTTACTCCATTTCTCTTTCGTTTCCTTATTTGTCCAGCTTCCAGATTTTTCTGGATATTTTTAAAATCGCTCTGTCCTCACATACTCCCAAGCATAATTAAATCAACTCTGCTATTTCCTTTTATAACTTACAACCCCAGACAAGTACTGTCTTAGTTGATAAGGAGGCAGAAAAGCTTCAATAAGCTTAATACTCTCTTTTGCATCTGTATCTTCTCCTTACCTTCAGAGCGGGGTTGCAATGCCTTCTTGTGTATACTTGCTATGTGCTATTGTGTCTTCTAAGGAGCCTTCAGTAATTCATTATTCAGAGTGTCTTATGGCTGCTCCCCTTCAAATTTTAGCAATAATTTCCCCCATTATTGGGTTCCCACCTTGTTCCTAAGTCCCAGCATGGCTAAGTCTCTGTTTTTAGTTACTTCTCTAATTGAACAGATTTCCCATTACTATGATTATAATTATAATTGACAATATTAATTGACAGTATATAATTATAATTGACAAGATTCCTGCATTGTGATCTTAGTCCCTTTAGTGATTAGGTACTTATTTGGGAGCCCAGGCCCCACGGCCTGGATTTATTCCTTCTGAAATCAGAATCCCTATGCTCGGGCATTCTAGGTGCTGTCCTAGTATGGATGTTTGTTTTTGTCGACCAGTAATAGACTTCCATCTACCCTGAAGATTTCCCGCTCATTTGTTATACCCACTCATTTTATTATTATTATTATTATTATTATTAATGATTATGATGCTCATTCAGTATGTATCAGTTGCTTCTTATATTACAGGAATGGTGCTGGTGTGTGTGAAAAGAACAAGAGTTAGCCAGCTCAAAAGTAGAGTGGAGGGGAAGCATTGTGGGCAAAGGGAATGGCACTTACGCTGACTTCTGGATGTGTCACCACAGAAAAGGCAGAGTCCTTGCCCTCACAGACCTTTCATTAGAGTTGCTAGGTGATAAGTTTCACTTGGAAGGTTTGTTAAACACCTCTAGATTCTTTCCTTGGAAATTCCGAATGTGTAGGTCTGGAAGGAGGACCTGGAAATTTGCATTTTAACAAGCTGGTGATTCTTATCAGTCAACAAGTATGGAAAACTCTGCAGCGTGGGATGTGCTAAGGCTCAAACGTAGGATGTGTTTGGAAACTGAGAGGTTCCATCTGATTGGATTGTGGGTTGTGAGATGGGAGTCGGTGAGAGATGTGTTGGAAAGTTAGCAGGAGCCAGATCATGAGAGACCTCAGGCACCAGCTAAGGACCCTTGACTTTACCTAAAGGTTGTGGAAGGAAATAAAAGATCTTTATATGGAGGGCAATGATATGACTATTTTGAAAAGTCCACTTTTGGACATTTGGATGGTCAGGAGAGAGGTAGGGGAGGAGGAGGTGGGATTACAGGATAGAGAGAGAAAGATTCTGTCTGTGGGTGTTGACTTGCCTCTAAACATTTGGGATGGAGGTGTGAATTTGAAGTCATCTCGACACATATGATAATTGAACATCTTGGTCAATTTGGATCTTTTTAGGTTTCTTTTTCTCAACACATATATTGATCTCTTGGTTTCTCAGATTTCCATGCGTGGTTTTGTCTCAGACCAACTACCTGTGACCTAGCTCCTATATTCAGGTCCCTGGCTCCTATTCAGCTTTCTGGGTCTGCCTAAACTTCTGCTCTTGGCTTTCCCTGCCTTAAATAGTTGGACTGGGACCTCGATTGTCAATAGCCATGCCTGGCGGGTGGGGGGTGGGGGGGTGGCCCAGCTGCGTCTCTCCTCCCACCCTATTCCGTATGCAGAGCTTGTATTTCAATTTGGGTAGAATCATTTCTTACTTTTCTAAACCTCTGTGGTTTCCTACAGGAACACGGAATCAGACCCCTTCCCTCCGCATGGTGGGAAGCTTGACCTAACACTGTGTGATGAACAGTTACAAAGGTATAGACTAGGATGTCCTTTAGGGTTTTGGCTTTAGGATAAGAAGGTAATTTGGGAAAGCCTACTTGCTTGCCCTATCTCTCTCCCATGACTTTTATCTGTAAAACTAGATTTTTGCTTTGGAAACACTATTTCTGTTGATCTTGTGTTGATTTTTAAGGTGCTAATCCCAGAAACTAGGGTGTCAGAAAAGCATTTCCCCATAGGATGCAAGCAGCAAATGATACTGTATTTTTTCCACACTGCTTTTAAACCAAATCTGTGGATTGGTTTTTCCCTTCCTTTGGATTGAAATCTTGACTAAGTTCCTGAAAACATTTCAGATGGTTTTAAGTGATAAAAAATACACTAGTCACTTTTAGCCTCAGGACATGCAATTGAAATTTGTTGCCCAGTTTAATAGTTAGCATGGCAATACCAAAACATAGTATTCCTTTAGTCTGGCAAGCCTGCAGGGGAAAAGAAAGTTTATGGGAGATCTCTCCTTCCAGATGAAGTTGTCTTTTTTTTAGAGGACAAATAGCAAGCTCTCTGTGTGGGCTTCTTAGAGCCCCTTTCTGTAGGATTGAAATGCAGGAGAAATGATCTTACTCTGCCCCATTCTCCAATAAAAATGCTTTTTAGAGAAAACCTCTCTTCTCCTCTTTTCAAACCTTGTGTAACCTTGAGGTTCGGTAATGGATGAGGGCTGACCTAGCCAGCTTCAAAACCACCTAGGCAGTCTAATCCCTCACTATGTGATGTGGAGATACTTGGCATCCAGTGTTTTGTTCTTGGTCTTTCTTCCTTGGCAAAACTAAGTGAGAAAGAGTCGCTGGTACGATTCCATTAGCAGGTTAATTTTGGCCAGCGCTGTATACTCTACAGAGTGTTTTCACATATATTCATTTCATTTGTTTTGTAGCAATTCCATGAAATAGGCGGGACAAAAAAAGTGACATCCAGATAGATTAACTGGTGTCTATGGGGCCAGAAAGATATTAATGGTGGAGTCTGGATCAAAACCCAAGTCTTACAGCTTAAAGCTGGTTTAGGACTTTGCCTAGTGGAGTGGAAATCTGAGAAGTTTCAAAATGGGCCCAAATCCAGCTTTCCTCATTGCTATTTTCTGACTTTTGTGTAAAATTATTAACCTGTGTCGATCCTCACTCTCCTCATGTAAGATAGAGGTCATACCGTATTTATCCACAACTTTGGTGAAGATGGAATGATACAAAGCAATGCTGAGGATCTTTTAAGATGCAAGCCTGGATGGTGCTTGAAATTTTGAATTTCTAACAGGCTCCCAGGTGCTGCTGCTGCTGGTTTGAGGACTGACCATGAACCGCAAGAGGATAAAGCTTGTCAAATGTTTGGTTCACCATAGGCATTCAATAAATTTCAGTTTCCATCTCCTTTCTGATGATCCATTTGCTCTGTTTTCCATTGATTTTAGGATCTATTATAAATGTACTCAACTCGTTATTTGTAACAGAGTCAGAGATAATATAAAATACATGTTAAAAAGACACCTCCTCCCACAAATCCTTCATAAGGTCTTCTTGAGTGCAGTTGAGGGAAGAATGGAGTAGTGTCTGAATTCTGGCTCTCAGCAATATGGCGCCAGCAGCACTAACATGAGAAAAATTACTCAGATCAGAGGGATTGGCTGATTCCAGGCTCCCAAACAACAGCATTGTCTTCACCAAGCTACAGAGTAAGTGGAGGGCTTGCCAACAAAGTTTAAAAGATGTTTTTGAGAGTTATATTGAAGAGATTAGATGGTTGTAACAATCATGGAGATGGCTCATGATGGCCTAAACCCATAAGCCAGCTATACATTTGGCAAAGTTTCAATGATCATCTATCGAGAAGGGACGGACAAAACTATACTCACACCCCAAACCTGACTTCCAGTGCTGAACACTTCTGTTTGAATCCTGTCATATTGGCGTTTGTTTAAGCTCCTTAATTCTTAAGACAATGTAAAGAGATCTAGAAAAACCTCTCTTGCCGGCAAAGGGCTACAAATTCTGCATTCCATGTTCAGTGCCTGTGTGTGATAATCAAGCACCATTTTAAATTGTCACCAGTTTCAACAAACAACCCTAATCTGCAAAGGGGAGGCATTTCTGTAATGGTAGGCAGTTCTTTTATTGTACTTCCTCAATTTATTTAGGAGACTTGATATTGCTTTCAGAGTAAAAACACCCCATCTGCTAACACTTTGAACATATGAACTACCAAACTAGTCTGAGATGAAGTAGAATGAATTCCTTCCCTAGGTGGACGCAATCAGAGGCGACTCCTTCTTTCCCCAGGTGGCCATGCTTGGTCTGTGGTTTGCGGTGTGTAGGAGGGAACATTGACGTATTGGACACATGCGGTGGAAAAAAGCACCAACAGGGGTAAAATTGTTTGTGGTATAGGAAGGCCCATTTTGTTTATTAATAGAAAAGACTAGAACATGCAGCAATTTTCTTGCAAAAGTAACAGAAATTTATAGAAGCTGGAGGAGTAGAACAGAACAATTTGTTGCCCCTGAAATTTTTTTCATTACCAATAAATGCAGACTATAATGACATGTTTACTATTTTTTTCCATTGCGGAAGTCCTACTTACAAAACAATATTTGGAAATATAGAAAGTTAGTGAAAATATATCCATATTTTTGGCATTGAAAGGCAACCAGGTTTAACGTTTTGTAATGTTTCTTTTGTAATGTTTCTTTTTTGTAATGTTTCTTTTCTGCCTTTTCTCTGACAGAAAAAAAATGGTTGCTGAAAATGGTTTTGACCATAATGTGTGGGTTGATAGCCTCAGACCCACTGAGAAAGGAGGTAATTGGTCCCTCCATAATAAGACAGTGCTAAATGCCTGTAGTTGCCAAGAAAGGTAAAGTCTCAACAAAGCCATTGTGAATGTCTTACACCCCTTGTCAAACAGGGTGTCTTTTTAATAGATCTATGTGTTTTATGGACAAATACTCTGAGCTCGCTGTAGTGGGTGTCATTGATTCCCCTTTTAAAACAGGCTCCCTGAACCTTCCTTTCTTGAGACTATTAGTCTGGTGTCCTCCCACGTTTGCTGAGAACCTGGAGACCTCCCCTTGCTACCTGACTTGGGAAGAACCTCCCCCCACCCTGACCACACACACAAAAGTTCTTGGAAGGGTCTTAATTTGAACTCTTGAATGAGAGCAAACCTGTAATTTTCAAGAATTAGAGAACTGGTAATCCCCAGCCTCTGGCTGGTGAGCCGCCCTCCTTCCTTTCTGCAAGATGAACTTTATAAACAAGGTCACATTTAAACGATTCTGCATTTATGCTCTTATTCTCTACACTTATTCTCTACACAAAAAGTCAGATGGCGTATTGAAGAATCAGCTACATCATACTCTTAAAATTAATTTGTAGTTGCCCTGACACATGAGCATGACACAATTTAACTGGTCTTGCAATAACAATGTGTTAGCAGGTGTATCTATTTGTTGACTGTTTTGGATTTTATCTTTCACGAACCTTATCGAGGTAAAATTTACAAAGAAAAATATCTTCCAGTTGCGGTTTTGACACTTGTGTTCTCCTGTGTAACCAACACCACCACGATCCCGATAAAGATATGTTCCCGTCACTCTGAATTTCCCTCAGTCTCTTTGTGGTCAGTCCTCACCTGCACCCCCACTTCAAGCAATTACTGATCTTCTGTCACTATGGATTAGTTTTGCCTAATCTAGAATTTTATATCAATAGAATTATCCAGTATGGATTCTTTAGTGTATGGCTTTTTTTTTTTTTTTAAATTCGTTAAAGCTTATTGATTTATTTTGAGAGACAGCAAGTGGGGAAGGGGCGGAGAAAGAGGGAGGGAGAGAGAGAATCCAAAGTAGGCTCTACACTAACATTGGTCTGGTCTTGAAGGTCTTGAAGGAACCATGAGATCATGACTTGAGCTGAAATCAAGAGTCAGGTGCATAACCAACTGAGCCACGTAGGTTCCCCTATGTATGGCTTCTTAACTGACCATGATGTTTTTGAGATTCATCCACATTGTTGTGTCTTGAAATGCATTGTTGTGTTGTTACTTTTTATTGCTGAGCAATGTCCATGGGATGGCTATACTACAACTTATTTATTCATTCGTCTTAATATCCTTCTGACGTCTTCAGTGTCTGTGGTGATATCCTCTTTTGCCCTTCCTGATATTGGTAACTTCTATCTTCTCTCTCTCTTTTTTGAAGTCTTGCTAAAGATTTGTCAGTTTTAGTGACTTTTTTCAATGAGCCAGCTTTTCCTTTGTGTGTGTGTGTGTGTGTTCTATTTCTATCTTTATTACATTCATATTTTCCTTAAAACTGGGTGCATATCTGTAATAGCTGTTTGAAAGTTCTTGTCTGCTAACTCTATTATCTCTGTCATTGTGCACCTGTTTGTACTGACTTAGTTTTCTCTTGGTGATGGGTCATACTTTCCTGCTTCTTTTCATTTTAAATACTTTTTTGTTAGGATGCTGGATATTGTAAATGTGATGCTGTTGAATGTCTGGATTTACTAGCCTTCCTTTAGAATTGAATCTTTGGCAGAGAGTTAAGTGACTTGAAGTTAAACTTGATCCTTGTGAGACTTGTTTTGAAGCTTTCTTAGAGTGAGTCAAAAGTTTGCTTTCCTTTAGGGCTGATTTAATTCTACTCTGAAAGCATTGCCCCTTCAGGAGTCTCTAGTAAATATTCAGGGCGTTCAGCAAGATCTTTCCATTCTACCTGGTTACAGCTCAGCTTCTGGTTCACAGAGCCCAGAACCTTGGCCTCTTAGAGTATCATCTTATCCATGTATAGCTAGATAGTCAACAGAGGGCTCAAAGTAACTTTTAGATATCTTTCTGGAGCTCTTTTTCTCTGGTACTCTGCCTCTCATGTTTCAGCTCTCTTGGCCTCCTTGAACTCTGATCTCTTTCTCCTAAATTCAACGAGATGACTGTGCTCTGCGAGGGTTCCACTTCATTTTGTTGTAGTCTGTGGAGTGGCTGTCTCTAGCTAGAAAGCCATGTTGATCCTAGGATGTACCCCATTTCTTCACCTGTTGTCTGAACTCACCGTTTTGTGCTGTGTCTGTTTTCCAAGATCCCAAAGCACTTGCTTATATATTCATTTTCCTAATCACTTATAGCAGGTATTCAATCACATTCAGAAGTGGTAGTCCCTAAATATGCTCCAAAAATGTTTAGATCTTCAGAATAATCAGTGCTTCATTCTTCAGTTTCTCTCAGTAGTTTTTAGGAGCTCCAATCCATTTATTCTCAAAAACATCGACAAATCACTAGGAAAATTTTAATGTGATAAACAAACAGCATTCCTTCTCTGCTTACCTCTGTCACCCTGGCCTCTTCTCCCTTAAATTAGTAAGATGCGTTTGTCTGAGGCCATGGCTTTAGTGGTTAGGGCAAAAATTCAGTTTTCAGATTTAGTGAGTAAGGAAAAATTGTTCACCCCTTTGATTTGGGGGGGATAAAATCAAAAGAATGAAGAACATTACCACAGCTAATGTTGCCCAACAGACCCCTAAGTAACTTTCCAGAAAGTTTCACTGAGGGTATCTGAAAATTCATGTAGGGACGTCTCAGTGGGCATTTCTCCTTCTCCCCCCCTCCCCCTTCTCCTCCTCCCCCTTGTCCCCCCCTCCTCCTATAAAACCGTATCAGCAAACTTGATCACATGTTAAGGTCTTGGTATTTATCAGAAAGGGATTTGAGCCAAGGTGTTTTAAGTTGATCAGAGTCTGAAGTGAGAAAGATCTCAGTTTTCATGAACCCTTTCAGAAAAATTTCCCCCTATTTATCAGGAATGCCAAATTCCTCAGATTGAAGTGGATACTCCAGGCACAGTTCAATGTTGCAAGAATAAATGCCAAGGAGAATGTGTTTCCTGTTCTAACTCCCTCACTCCTAGACTTCTGAATTTTCTCTGAAGGGTACTTAGAAAAACTGGAATTGATAGAGTAATACAGTTTGAATTATATTTTGTCATTGAAAGAGGCAAGTTGGTAACTAATGATTTTTTTTTTTTTTTTGGTAAATTAGTTCAAGATAACTTTGAGGAGAGCCTCAAGTCTTAATATTACATACAAAGTAAGAGGATTACATAAAGTGTGAAGAAAAATTTCCTTTAATTTTCTGAAAAAGATGTTGAAGGCTTGAGAATGAAAAACCAGTTGAATAATGTAATAACAATTGGGTTCATCAAAGGTTTGATGTGTCAAGTTTAAATGCCTTCTAGAAGGATGATCAAGAAATATGTGGAACCGTGTGGCTCCTAATGATTTACAAGAAAACCAAAATCATGCCAAGATTGACTGAGAATTGCATTGATATTGGAAGCGGTAAGTTTCTAAAAATATGTATAAGAAACTAATACTGAGTTTAGAGTATTTCAGCTAGTAATCAAACTCAGAATGTTATAAGATAGCTGACGAGATATCCTTACACTTGATTTTCTCAAATAAATAAAGGCTGTTGTTGATTCCATCAAGACAATTTTGCCTGTAGGACAATAACCAGCATGTGTTTTCATCTCCATGAACATATGTTTGCAATTGCACCCATACAACTTTTTTAGGAGGAGAAAGTTTGCTGGCCTCTGGAATGAGATTAGTACTTCCATAGCAGAATCCAAAGCCAACAAGATAGGAAGCACAGAAAGCCTTCTGAAAGAATCAGATTGGTGAATCAGTCAAGGATGGTGGGAAACATGGGGGCTGATAGACTTGTAATATCGTCTTACAAATGTTCTCACCATCAAAAAAGCACTATGTGCCTTTGACTGCTATGGTTAGATATCAGATGTGACCAGATCCTGGTCACAGAGGAATTTATGGTTTAAAAGGGGGGCTTTTTAAGAAAGTAAACAAATTAGGAGACTTAATATGCCAGTCCAAAAGCACTGGAACACCAGAAAAATCTAAATTTGAATCTTGACTTTGTACTTAAAATGTGATCATAGGAATATACTTTCATTTTAATGGGCCTCAGGTTCTGTCTCAGGTAATAGTATTGAACCTTTCAGGTGGAAACCCTAGGGATTATCCATCATGCCTCATTTTCCCTCACCCCTTACCTACTTTCGCAATAGGTCCTGTTGGCTCTACTGTTAGACAGATGTGAACTCTCCTCTTCCTTTTGCAGTTTCTGCCTGAATCCAAAGCACCAACATGTCTTGCTTAATTCAATAGCCTCTAAACTACCGCTTTCATCTTGCCCTCAAACCTTGTCTTTCCCTCCTGTTGGCTGAATGCTAGGTTGATCTTTATGTATGCATTGATCTTTATGTATGCATTGACCTTTATGTACGCATTGACCTTTATGTATGCATTGACCTTTATGTATGCTTACACCCCTCCCCTCCCCTACTCTGAACTCTCCAGATTCTGCCCACCGTATTGGGATACCATATGAACTCTTCTCCGTACCCTTCATAGCTCCTTGGGAACTTGTCCCTGTCTGCCTCCTCTCTGGTCGTATCTGATCCTCCTTTCCTCCCATACCTTACTCACTCCCCTGCAGTCATCATGCCTAGAAACTTGTTAAACTCGTTTCTTCCTCACGTGATGCTCTTTCCTCCATTTCCGCAGGCCTGGGATCTTATTACAGAAGCTCTATGTCTAGCTCCTATGCTACCATCTCGAAAAGGCTTTACCCACCCTGCCTAAAATAGTCTTGGTCTCTCTCAATCTTCTTGCCCTGTTTTATTTTCTTCATGGCAATCTTGCCACCTGAAATCTTATTGTTTTTTTGAATATTATTTCTTCTTTACCAGAAAGCAAGTTCCATAAAAATGGACTTTGTCTGTCTTGTTCACCATTCGAAGCACATAATGAATACCCAGTAAATATCTCTCAAATAAATAAATAACTTTTAAAAGGGGGTGCTGATAATATATTACCTTTTAGGCTTTGTAAGGATGTAATAAGAGAAATACACATGCCTATGTATACTTTAAAACTGTAAAGTACTAAAATATTAATCAGAGACCCCAAACTAAAATGGTTGTAAGGCACACAAAGTATTGGGACATAGTACTGATAAGTGTCTCCATGAGCTGTGCTTTGGTCTTGTATGTAAGTTTCTGTCTTAAGAGGAAATAAGTGAATTTTACTCAGTTGGACAAAATACTCATGACTTACTTTTCACAATTTGACTGATGGATTCATTCCTGACTCATTAGTATACTCCAGCAATTACAAAATTTCTAATCCCTCTGGGAGGTTGGGGGCACAGTGGAATATTTTGTTTGCAATAATACTGCCTATCACACAGCAGCATTTTCATCCTTCCCAACAGTTCAATGGGAATAGCCTTTACTAGTCATCATCTTGCCCTCCAAACAGGCACACATTCTGCAAAGTCCCCGGTTCATTTTCTACAGATTCTGAAACCACAGTTAAGCATTGTATGAGTAATGATACCTCTTAGGGCCAGTGTGGGAGCCATGGTGTGACCTACAAATACCATATTGGTGGTGTGTTCCTTGGATTTGCTGCTTAGTGGGTCTCTCCAAACCCCTATCTTGTTCTAAATCCCAAAGCAGAGATCAGTGCTGGTAGCATTGCCAGATTTAGCCAATGAAAATAGAGAATGCCTGGTTAAATTTGAATTTCAGACAAAGAGATGCTTTTCTGGTATAAGTAGGTTGGGCCATACTTATGGCAGAAAGTGATTGATTATTGAGTTGAAATTCAAATGTGAATGGGCATTATGCATTGTATCTAGCAACACTATATGTAGGATAAAAGCCAGTGGCATCATTTCTGTGCTATCACTGGTTCTTCGGTTCAGACCACAGTGTGCCAGGCTTAGTGAAGTGAAGCTGGGTTGCTCGGACTCTTGGATACATTCAGCTTGTTGAGGTGGCCTCCTCTATTTTATCCCAAGTAATGAGAATATTTACTATCTCTCTTTTCATGTATGTGACTTTATTTCATGTATGTGTCCCTTTATTTCAATGGCTTTGGGTGGGAAATAGACATCAAGGAGAATTTCCCCATGATGTCTGGCCAACTCTGAATCCTTCTTGGCATTTCTATGGTAAACTTGATCACAGAGGATTAACTGATCAGTTACTGCTTTCAAGGTCTCTGTCCTCTGGTTCCAGGGTCAGAGATGGACTTTAGGTAAAGCTAATGAAACTGTAACTTTAGGGCCTTCAACTTGCATAGATCTCTTCTAAGACCCTACAACCCTATACCTTGTTTTGTATTCTTTTTCTTAAAATCACCCCCCACCCCCCACCCCAAACTGTATAAGTTTCAGCTCCACGAAAGCCTGGATCCTATTCTCCTACCCACAACCTTGTCTAGGGATAAGAAGCCTAGCACAGTGGCTCTAGAGAATTGCTGCTTTGGAGAAAATGTCCAAGTTGGCAAGGTAGATGTTTTACACGTAGCTAAGTTGTGTTTGCTTGTCTTAGGTCCCAAACAACTCCATTCATTTTGGTTACTGGCTTATTTCTTTTCCCAGTGCTCACAGCTGTCACATTATGCTCTCAGGAACACAGGGCAGGAATTTAATGGTCAAACAAATCCGTATATTTCCTTTTCACTGGACAGCATTTAATTCAACATCCTTACCTCTAGTTGTAGTTTATGCCGATTTCACAGCAAAATTCTGGCTCTCTGGGAGGAAGCTTTAATGCTCTTTGGCTGGGATCTTTAGATTATCTCTCATTTATTACATCCCTTAACTTAACAGCTTCTCACTGTGCTTTGCTCCAGTGCTTGACCCCCAGCTAGGACAGTAGACCTCTCCCACAGTCTTGCAGAATATCAGCGACATGGACACGCACCCTGGAAGTGGCCCCCAAGTTTCCTCAGGCCTCCAAGAGTACTCTGAACCTCAGATGATCTGAGTCCTGCCTCTGGGGATATTTTCAGTTTCCTGTAGGAAGGGCTGGAAAGAGATTATGTTGGAGTCACCCAGGGCCCCATCCTTGCACTTCCTCTCTATTTTTAGGTACTCTCATTCCCTTGGTGATCTCATCTTTTTGTCATGGCTTTAAAAAGCATCCCAACACTGCCAATTCCCTAGTTTATATCTGGGAAGTAATTGGAGGGTTTAGGGTAAAGAAGTGATGAGATCCAATACATACTTGAAGGATCAGCTCAGACTTTCTTCCTGAACTCAAGACTTACTGATTCAACTTCCCCCCTGGATCTTCACTAGACATCCATGAAAATTAATAAAAGGAAACCTCATTGAGAATGGAGTTGCGAGGTCAGCAGGAGGAGCTCTCAGGTCCAGCACCATTTGTCAACTGCAGACTCAAAAGGAATAGACCTTGCAGGTGGACACTACTTTACCATCTCAGCAGAAAGAAGGAAGATTTCTTCGGCTCCTAGCAACGGCCCAGACAATGAGAGACAGTCACAGCTCAGCCAATGAGAAGCTACTATACTTCCAACTCCCAGTTTACTCCAAAGGACTTTAAGTGTATATCATCCCCTCCTAAGTCCCTCTTTTCCTCTATAAAAGAGCATTGCTCCCCTTTGTTCTCTGGACTGACTATAGTTTTGCTGTAGTTTGCTTGTCATAGATTGCAATTCTCAGCTATTCCTGAACACCCCCCCCCCTTTTTTTTTGCTGGTAAAATTACTGACAGTTTTATATTCACGGTTAACATATTTCAGACATAATGGGTCCAAAACTCAGCTCCTGATCTTACTTCCAAGTGTACTCTTTCTGTAGTTTTCCATCTTAGTAAATGACCACTCCATGCTCCTAGATGCTCGGACGAAAAACCTTGGGGTCATTTCTGACTTATCTCTTATTGTCATATCACATGTTCAAACTGTCTAAATAAAAATCTACCTACTAAATATTCTTTGTTTCTACCTTAAAAATATATCCAGAATCTGATCACCTCTCATCAGCGTCACTGCAAATATCCGGTCCAAGCCACCTCACCTCTTATAGCCTCCTACCTGGTCCCCTTGCTTTAGTCTGTACTCAGCATACCAGCCAGAGTAGTCTTTTCAGCACACAAGTCAGAACATGCCATCTTCTACCCAAAGACCTCAAAGAGCTCTCACGTCACTAGGAGTTAAAGGCTATGCCCCATATCGGTCCACAGAGTGGTACCTCATCAGACCCTTTGCAAGTTGCCTGACTTTATCTCTAATACTTTCCCATCATTCACTCTGCTCAGCCATGTTGACCTCCATGCTGCTTTTCACACAAGATGGGCGTAGTCTCTATTCAGTACCTTTCCATTTGCTGTGCTGTCTACCTGGATTGTTTTCCCCTCGGGTTTTCTTTCTTCCTTCCTTCCTTCCTTCCTTCCTTCCTTCCTTCCTTCCTTCCTTCCTTCCTTCTTTCCCCTTCAGCCCCTTCTCTTCCCGTTCCCTTTTTTTTCTCCCTCCTTCCCTCCCTCCCTCTTTTTTCTTCCTTCCTTCCTTCCTTCCTTCCTTCCTTCCTTCCTTCCTTCCTTCCTCTCTCTCTCTCTTTCTTTCTTCCTCCCCTCTTTCTTTCCTTTTTCTTTTGGCATACTCCATGAACTCTCTCAGGTATTTTCTCAAATGCCCCTTTCTCAATGATTACCCTATTTAAAATTACAACCTCCCCCCATTTCTTTATTCTGTTTTAATTTTTCTACATACCATGTATTTTCTACGTGCTTATTTTAATTTTTTATCGTGTCTTCCTTAATTAAAAGATCAGCTCCATGATATCATGGATTTTTAGGTTTTCATCACTGTTGTATTCTCAGCACTTACAATAGTGCCTGGCAAGGGAGACACTCAATAAATATTCACTGAATGAATAAAACAGGATAGGAAAGCCTGAAACATTTACTTAATGCGTCTCCTCAGTAATTCCTAAAGGATTCAAAAGCACTCAACTTCTCTTTCCCTTCTGGTTTTTTGTTGTCTTGCTTTTTGTTGTTTTTTCCCCCTTGCAGCTAAAACCTAACATTTCTGAGTTAAGCCATTAAGAGAATTCTAGATAGCTCTTCACAAATCTCATACTGTATTTACTGAACTCCAAAAAGACCTTGCATTTAGTACCAAGGACGAGATATAGTCATTGGTGTTGATGGAGGCATTTCCAGGATCTGTGCCCACTCACAGAGGTTTTTGTTCACTGAATACATTTTTTTTTCTTTCTTTTTTTTTTTTTTTTTACATTTACTTATTTTTGAGAGACAGAGTGTGAGCGGGGGAGGAGCAGAGAGAGAAGGAGACACAGAATCTGAAGCAGGCTCTAGGCTCTGAGCAAGCATTCAGCACAGAGCCGGATGTGGGGCTCAAACCCACCAACCGTGAGATCATGACCTGAGCCGAAGTCGAACACTGAATCGACTGAGCCACCCAGGTGCCCCATACTGAATACATTTCTAAGGGTCTATTTATCAGGACGCAACTTCAGTCCTCCAACAACTAAAGAGCTCCTACATCAAGGCCATCATTTATATTTCTTCAAATTCTGGTCAAAGGCAACTTTGACTAATTTGATTAAATTGACTGATAACGTTAGATAAATCATCTCATCAAAACACTTCCCTGGCATCAAATTTTTAGAACTTATTGAAGATGACTGTCTTCAAAAAATTCCATTTAAAATGTTAATGCAGCAATAAGAACAATACAGTTGATCCTTGGACAATACAGGGGTGAGGGGCACCAAACCCTGCACCCCTGCAGTTGAAAACTTATATATAAATTTTGACTCCCCATAAACTTAACTATTAATAGCGTACTGTTAACCAGACGTCTTACCAAAGATATAAACAACCAATTAACACATATTTCATATGTTATATGTATTATATATAGTATTCTTAAAGTAAGCTAAATAAAAAATATTATGAAGAAAATCATAAGGAAAATAGTTATAATACTGTACTATTTGTTAAAACATCAGTGTATAAGTGGACCCACTCAGTTCAAATCCATGTTGCTCAAGACTCAATTATAATAATAAATGGAAGAGGAAAAATGTTAATGAATTGGAGAATGTGGAAAGATAGCCCATAATGGAGAAATATCAGGTAGAAGCACCCCGAGGAAGACACATCATGAATAGAATGCAAAAGGACATGCATTTTGGTTGCAATGGAGAAAATACCATGGAAAGTCAGTGCGCTACAGTTAGCATTGCAGTAGGGAAGGAAATTCCTGCTCTGTTGTGCTTTCCATCTCCACATTTCTGGGCTCTGGAGGGTTAGGAGTCCTTTCCCTCCAAGGCGGACACTTCTGCTCAGGGCACTACAAGAGTCTCATTTCACTCATTTCGCTTTGGGTTTCCTGTTTTCAAGGATCAATGGACCCGCAGTAGAATCTCCATCTTGGCAGAGTAGCTGGCTCTGATCAGCAGAGGGGGCAGTGCCACAGGGGGAATGATATGACAACCGACTGATTCCACTTGGGCATCTCTTGCACCTTGGTCAGTTGTGATGATAAATGGACAAACACAGCAGCCCTGGGCTGATGGGGGCATGATGACCACGGGCCCAGATCCCTCAGACAGGAGGGTCTGGGACTTGCCACCACATGAGCATGGTACCAGCAGAGCTGCTGCCTGGGGGGAGAGGAATCTAGCCCGGACACTGGGAAAGGGCGATGGTGAGCATCAGCTGCAGCTCCAAGACCAAGGGTAGGAGCAGGGGCTGTCGTTCATCCCAGCGAAGCTCCTCTTCTTGGTTTTCCTCAGGAAAAGGTACCTGATAGAACAGTGGGAACAGAAACTGCTCCCTGAATGTATATGAAGTGGATCCAAGTGACACAAAGGATAAGCTGTGGTGGACATAGAGATGTGTGCCCCCATCTCCTTTCCGGGAGGATGTGTCTCCAGCTGTTGTCATCTTCAGCAGATGGCCTCTACCTCTCAGCATCTTCGGGGGCCACCCCTCCATCAGGTGGTCCAGGAGGGACTGATGGAGGCAGGCGTGCACAGGCCTCTCCATTTTAGCCCTGAGCGGGATAACTGACAAGTTCCGGGGCTCCCTGTGGGGTGGCTGAGCCCGCCAGGTCTCTGGCTCTGGTTCATAACCTGTTATCTCCTTTTGCTCACTCCTGCTTGCCTCCCCCCTTCCACAGGTGCTGGTCCCCAGGGAACACCCTGTATACTGAACACTAAGCTTGGTCTCAGGTCTGCAGCCGGACAACCCAGCCTACAGAGTGTTATATGACCGGGGGCATTTTTGTGGGATTAAAACTAGTCAAGCGTTAGAGAAGCCTGGGAATTTTTTATTTTTTATTTTATTTTTAGCAGATGCCGTATTCTGAGAAAGGGATTAACATGATTGAAAGTGGTGGCCAAGAAATATGATTCTTGTTGCTGTGTTGGAAGATCTGGAAGTGTAAGAGGCTAAAATATAAAACAGACTGGGAATCTTTTACGGGAGTCTAGGAATGAAATCCACAGGCTAACCAAGGGTTGTAGTTGGAGGGAAAAAATATGCTTAAGTTATTTTTCAAAAGAGAATTGGAAAGATTTGGTGTCAACCTGGATGTGAGGATGAAGACAAGCCAACTAGAATAAATATTGATTCCAAAGTTGAGAGCAGAGGTGTCTAAGTGCGCCACTGATGGGAATAGACAACAATGGAAAGAGCTTTCAGCACGAGGATAATGCCGAATTTAAAATGTCGACAAGACTTTGAAGTGGAAATTTCGTCATGCTGGGAGCCATCTGAATTACCCAGCCATGTGGGGGGACTTCATATAGCACGGTCAGGCTACTACCAGCAGGAGCGCTTCGCACCCACGACTGAGCGACTGAGCAGAGGCTGAGCTCTAGCCTCAGCGGGGCCTCAGCTGCAGAGAAGCTGGGGCGCCTCCCGTGACTTGCACAAAAGTGTTGTATGAACAGGTTGGGGCTCTGACTGATCATTGTCTTGAAGTTGAGAGAGAGTGAGAGAGAGATGCTATTTTGGATGGTGAAATGCACGCCTTTTATTTAGATTGGAGATGGAAAGTTCATGAAGGAGAAAAGGCTTTAATACGTTAGATTTCAGTAGGGTCAGGGATTAGCAAGACACTTATACCTTCTGAGTCCCGACTTCATTATGTGTGTGGCAGGATAGTTTGCTCCTCTCTACTCCTCAGCAGCGTCCTTATACAAAGATACGATAACCAGATGAGATATTTGGTGAGGCAGAGAGTCTTAGAGGTGGAAGCTCTTAGCCTAATATTGGCGAGACTTATGTACGAATTGATTCCGTTTGGCAGTGGCTAAGCTTACCTTACAGACGCTTTACAGGGCAGGCCGCTTTTCTTCTTCCTGTCTTTGCATGTGCAGGATCTAATGATTCTAACATATCCACAGGGGGAGAAGCCAGAGGGAGAAGCCAGATGGAATGCACAAGTCTGCATCTCCTTCAAGAGGAAGAAGTGGGAAGCTCAGGAGCCAAGACCGAAATGTACAGATCAGTAGCATTGTCTTGTAACCACATATCTAAGGAGTTCACCCAGGGAGGTTTGTACTAGTTTGTAAGCATTTTTTTTCTTGGTAACAGTGAGTCTGATGATTTGCCCCTGATCTCAGTCAGAGCTTGAGGGCTCTGTAGTTGGGCTGGTTATATAGCAGGCCTATGACTGAGTGACCAGCAGGGGACATGAAGTCCAGGCTGGGACTCCGAGTGGGCTCACTGGTGCTGATGTGTTCCATGCACACATCAGTGGTCCTTAGATCTAGAAAGGAGTGTGTCCCGGCCCTGTTCTCTAAGAGCGGACACCTTGCAGCATGAGTCTGGCCCCTCCAGCGCTTGTTCGAACACATATCTTCACTTCAAGGCTGCTGCTATATCGTATCCTTTCCTGTAATCAGCCATATATTCCTAATCATTGTCATTTTGGATCCTGTCTGTTGCTGTAATGAGCACAAGACCGAGATAGTTAGTTAAGCTGCGTAAGTTAAATAGCTACTCGGTATGTCCTGTGCATAACTGATGCCCACAAAGTATCCATTTTTTTTAACCCTTTTCCCTCCCTTACGATTTCATCATAACTTCTTTGCCTCACTGTTTCTCTCAGAGAACCTATCCTTCTTGCAAAATGGATATAGGAGCACATCCTCTTAAAACACCCTGTGAATTGTGTTGTTTTGGAAAATGTAGAAGATCACAAAGCAAACTAAAGTTCTCTGCAATGTCACTGATCAAGTATAATCACTCTTAAGACATTTTCTTAATATATCTGTATAAATATGATATAATAAAATTCTCACGACTTTCTTCTCCCTCACTTGGCTCATGATTGTATAATTTCTGATGCACCGCGGTCCCAGTGTGGACTGTAAAACCTGGTAGACATACCTATAGCAATCACTGTTTTCTCATTTGAAGAATGAAGAGGTGTGTATATAATCTTGCTATAAACTCAAAATTGTTTTTGCTACTCTGAACGCAAGGTACTACTGTATCTCACATCTTGGGGTCTGAGTATATATACAATGGAGTTTTCCATAGTGGTGCAGATTTTGTCCCGAATAACAAAGGAAACCAACAGCAGACATAAAATTTCCTATAGATGGATGTGTTTCATCTGCATAGTACTTGGTATTGGTATCCTCAAGTCACTGGTGAAGGAACTGAAGCCAGGCGAGGCTAAGTTTCTCAGTTCAAGTAGCCCAGCTGTTACATGACTCTGCCTTTGAAGAAGAATCAGTCATCAACACCTTCATGGCCATCACTATCGCCTCTGTTGGGACCTCTCCAGTCTCCTGTTTGATGTACTGCAATGGCTACCTAACTGCTAATCTTAGCCCTTATACCATAAACAAAGCTAGCCTTTAAAAAACATAAGGCAGATCATGTCATTCCTCTGCCTAAATCCTTCACTGACAAATCCCTCTGAGTAAAATCCAAAGTAATTACTCTGTCCTGTAAGACCCTATATGATCTGCTCCTCCTTGCTCCCAACTTTCCCAATTACCCCAGTTTCTGCTCCCACTTCCCCCTCCCCCACCTCTCTCTCTCCTTCCCTGGACTCAGTGCCCTTCTCCACACATACCTGATGTGTCTCCACCTCAGGACCTTTGTACCTGCTGTGTCTACTCTGTCTGGAATCGATCACTTCATTCCCATCCCAGCTTAATTGTCACCACTTCTTCAAACCCTTCCCTGGCTACCCTATTTATAATATCACAAACGCCAACTCTTTATCTTTCACCTTGCTTTATTTTTTTCATATTATTTATTAACACCTGACATTTATTTATCTATTTCTTCATTCGTTTATTTTCTCTCTTTTCCTGAAAGAATGTGAGCTGCTTCAGAGTGGAAACTTTGCTTTGTTTATTGTTCTATCTCCAGGTCTAAATCAGGGTCTGGCCCACTAAGGAAAATTTGATATTGAATGATAGGAAGGAAGGAGCCAGAACTCCAACTCATGTCTTTGTTCCAGGCCCAGGCTGTTTCTTCTTGCACTGTGAATACCTCAGAACCACTTAAAGGGAGGAACACATAGTAAGGTCGCACAAAGATTATAGCCACTTCTATTAATCCCCTTTTCTTGCCTCTTGCCGAGAGTAGAATGAAGTAAATCAAGGCCAACTAATTCCTCAGAAGGCCATGCCAGCACTGGCTCTTCTCCGCTCCAGGAAATAAGATGACACACAGAGAAAACAACATCTATAATATTGGATTCATAAGGAAGAGGTGAAGGGACCATTTCTCTGGTGAAATAACTTGGCCTTTGAGGTCAGGGGATCCTAGCTCTGCTGTGTGACTTGGAACAAGATTTTTGTAACCTTCTAAAACTTGTTTTTCTCACTTCTAAAATGGGGTTAATGACCTTCCCTTAGAGTCATAGAAGAGTCACTGTCTAAGAAAAAAAAAAAAAAAAGCCACAGGAACGGTCTTTTCACAAGATCCCAGGAAGAGTTCGAGAGAGTTAGATACTCCATCTTTGGGACCGAAGTAACAAAGCATGACTCTAAGAGATCAAAAGAAAAAGCTAATTAGCACAGTGGGTTAGCAGGTGGTGGCAAGGCTTTTAGCAGACTAATGGCTTTAGTATGTGGCGGTACCACTGGTACAGATTTTGCCCCTAAGTGGCTGGTCCCGGCAACAAGATGGCAGCAAGGGCAACTCACACAATTTCAGAGGCAATGATGGCTGCGGGCACCGCCTTCACAAATGTCTCCACCTCTCTCTTCGTACCCCCCCTACCTCCTCCCCTACCCACTCCTGCTCTCCTACCCTTCCTCCCTCTCCATCCCTGCCTCCCCCGCCCCTCCCCCATTCCCTCCTTCTTCCCCACCCCTCCTCCTCCTTCATGTAGATATGAGATTTGCTCTCCAGGACTTAGACTGTACTGGTGGGGATATAGACATAATAAATCAATAACAATATTTTAAATAAAGCGTTAAGCACATAACGTAGCATTTGGTATATACACTGTCTCATTTAATTTTATTGTTTAATCTCCCATAAAGAAAGTATGATATTCTGTATTGGACTGGAAGGGAATGAGGCCAAGAACGGAGAATAACTCGTTCAAGGCCTTGCAACTCATATGTTGTAATATCGGGCCCTGAAACCAAGTCTCTGTGGCTCTGAGACACTTGTTCTAAAGTCCTGCAGATTTGATGGGTGAGATCAATATTCCTTAGTTGGTGAGTGGCTGGGGACTGTGAGGAGAGGTGGTCTGAATAATGTCTAGGTTCCAAATTTGGGTGGTCTGGTGGAGAGTTAAAGGTGCTTTCGCCGGGATAGGGACGCCCTGACTCCTGTAAATAGTTCCAGCCTCTTAATTAGCATCAAGATAATTTTTTACGTTAGAAACGAGATTTTGGCCAGTGTTACAGGAATTCCTGTTTTAATCCTTCACTTGGTTTTGCCTACAATAGACTAGCTAAATTGTGAATAAGAGACCTCCTATTAACTTGAAGCTGCCCTGAACGCAAAATAGTCAAGCTATTAAGCTAATGAATGAGCCGCGTTCCTGTCCCCTTTGTACTCATTTCCCCAGAGCTTTTTCCCCCAACGGTCAGAAGGTATCATGTTCTGGCAGTGAAAGCTATTAGGTAGTGCTTGCAGTCTGCAAAGTAGAGAAGCGAGGCATGCTGGAGGAGCCCTGGCCTATTAAGGAGGGAGAAGTCTGGTTCTGATTACTGATAATTATAGATAAGCTGGAGCCGACAGCCATTTTCTGACCACAAACTCAAATCAATCAATTAAAAACTGCATGTAGCTGTACCACGGCTAATCAGTCCCAGGCAGTTGAGGATGATCCATTAAGTCCTACCTCGACCATGTCATGCTTGCTGTGTTCCATCTGCGCTCCGACAGTAGATCAAATACACACCTCATTTTATACTCTCCGACTAATCAAGAATGCTGTTAACAGTGTCAGCCTTCCATCCACTTACTGAAATCACCCGCCTTGTACAAGAAGTTCAGGGATTGAGTCATCATTTCCTTTTCTGAAGCCAGGCATGCAAACCTAAGAAAAATGGTTATTAGCAACGAAAAGCAATCGTTGCCGAAGCCTTTGGCTAATCCTGTTACCCGCTGACTGGAGGAGAGGATGGTCGGGCTTCCAGAGGCGGGTGGCTGTGGCACCGTGGGCCACAGAAGGAGGTCGCACAAAGAAAAGATATTTGAGGCAATGAGGATTAGCTTCGCAATACGGCATGTGGAAGAGGGTAATTCTTGGTTACTCCGGGTGCATGGATTCCCAAGGAAGCAGATTTCAATACAATCTAACCAAGAAGGCTTCTATTCAGGGGTTGTGAACCAGTAGCCTGTAAGTTAAAAACCACGAGCAGATGTGGCTTGTTGGATCCCCGAGTGTTTAAGACAAAATGTGAATGAGTTGCCAACATTTAGGATCAAGGAATGGTACAAGATCTTAGATCGATGGCTTCTTGTTGTTGTTGAAAATGTGAAAGATTCAGCAACATTGAGCCCCAACTTCCCCACCCCCAACCCCAGCTGGAGGCTATTTCCTTTGGAAAGAACTTGTTCTTTCCAGCTCACCACATTCCCCGCAATGTTCTTTGGACCTACATCAGGTTCCTACACTCATTTATGTTACTTGCTGGCTCTTGCAGCTTTTTTGAAATTGTGGTTCTTACCAACGACTTAAGCACCTTGAGAAATGGAGACCGCTCTGCCCTTTGTAGGTGCTCAGAGACTGGGAGAGCACCTGCTGAGGGTAGAGTAGAGACAGTGCACCCATGACAAAATCAAGTGGGCCCCTGATCCGGGCTCCGTTTTTCAGAGGGCCCTGTCTTGGTGCTCCTCTGATTGTCTTCTACCCATGGGCGTCATGGTCCATGTTCTCCGAAGGACAAGTTCTCCTGGACTTCCAGACATTTTATGCCTCACTCCAGACACCCAAGGCTACCAGATACTTCCCTTTGTTTGTCCTCCTGAGGATGGACTGTGCTGCTGTATTGACTCCTAGGTGTGTGAGATGAGCAAGGGAAGGCTGTTCAGTAGGAAGGACATATTTAGTGCTTAGATATGTGCAGTTTTGGGTCCACAAACATGCATGGGAGACCTCTTACAATGCAGGGCAGGATTCAAGGTGGGCAAAGAAGGTGAGCTGGGGGCCTAGGTGCTTCTCCCAGGGTTTATCCTGGGCTCATACTCGAAATGCTATGTCCCCCAAATTCTCTCATATTCCAGCAATGGTACGAATCCTGTGCTTTGAAAACACTGGATAGAAGGAGGTCTCAAGAGTAAGTACTCTCCACTCTAAAATATGATAGCTTTGCTTGGCAAGAGAAAAAGAGAAGCCCTATGTCTTAGAGTACCTCCAGGCCACTTACATTACTTCTTTTCCTATTTATGAAGTATTAAGTCACAGGATGTGGCACCACCCCGACTGTTCTGGAACATGTGGCCTTTAAACCCAGACAGCATGGTAGTCTCTTTTGAGCATCACTGCTCAGGTCTCATGACTTTCCCCTACTTTATCTGATTATGCGCACCTAGGCTATGCCTATTTTCCTGGTTGATCTAACTCCCTTTGCTGGGATTCCCCACTCTTATGATCAAGAGCTTTTTGTTCTAGGACCAGAAGAACCATTTGCCAAAGCAGCCTGGAATTTACAGGGTTCCCATTGTTCCTTGTCTTTAAAGAGGTGACCAGGCCCATGACTCCCAGTTGTTTGCCACACGAAAGTGCTTTTCTCATCCAGAGGCCATTGCGAAGCTGCAATGTTACCATACGGTGCACTTCAATGAAGGCATTTAATTTTGGTGACTTTTGCATCATCCCTCAGGTTATAATAAGAAACACATTATCCTCCAAGTGAAAACAACAACAGCAAACTGGTCAAGTGGGCAGATCTGACTAAATTTATTTTCATCATATTTAACTTCAAGCAAATTGATGAGATGAAGAAATTGGCCAGGAGGTCATTTAGTCAAGTCCTGTCAAACTGGTTGGGCTTACAAACACAGCCATGGGCGATCAAGGTTACACCATTGCATACAACGGCCAGAGAGGAGAGCCTTGCTCCCAGTGTTCAAAAATGCCCCATGTCAACACTTTTCCTTTATCTCCGATCATTTTGGCTGTGCTTAAAATCACTACACCATCAAGTAAACTTCAATATTTGGCCACAAATCACAGAGTTGTAGAAACGTTAATAGCAAATGGACTATCATCACTTTCCATAATGGGAGTAATAGAAAACAGATATCTAAAAGTCATTTCTTTGATTGCCAACTTATTCTTGCCATCTCATTTGACCTTAAGAAGAAAATGCAATCTTGCCTATGGCAGTATTGGCTTCTTTGCTTGTTGAAAGTATTGAAACTTGTCATGCATACATAATTTGTGTTTGGGTATTTCCCACAAGACACTCCTGAAGGAGACATTTTTTTCCCCACTCAAAAATTAAAAACAACAACAACAACCCGATGTTTTGCTATTATTTTCCTTGTTCATTATCATTCCAAAAAGTGATGTATTTAGAAAATATGTTAGAAATCACTCCAAGTATCATTGTGTTATTTTGCAGAGGCAGGAAATTAATCTAAAAATTGCAGGAGGCAGTGTGGCTCCGTTCCCCTTAGTTTATCAATTCTCAACCCGGGCTGCACGTTGGAATTATCTGGAAAGTTAAAAAAAAAAAAAGCTTATCGCTGGGTTTCCAACCCAGAAAGACTGACTTTATTAGTCTGGGTGTGGCGTGGGCATTAGCGGTTTTAAAAGCTCCCCAGGTGATTCTAATGTTCAGCTACATTTGAGAACCACTGATCTAGTACAGCCTGGCGATTCGCAGACTTGAAAGTGCGTTCGGATCTCCCGGAGAGCTTGTTAAAACACAGAATGCTGGTCTGCACTCCTAGGGATGCTGATTCTCTGGGTCTGGGGTGGGGCTCACTTTCTATCAGGTGATACTGGTGATGGCCACATCTTGAAGAGCACCTGGGTAGCTCATTTATGTTCCTTGCAGGCAGAGCAGACAAAGACCCTTGAGGAGGAGCTACTTGTCAAATATGTTCACCAGAGTCTCTTAAAGGGACTCTCTTAAATCCTATAAGGGAACATATCAGACATGTTAGATTGCACTGGAGGAGGTGCCAAGCCAGTAAACAAACTCCTGAAACCCCGTGGGATTGTCTTAATAACCGGAATGTCGACACAAAGCTTAATTTATGTAGGAAGAAAACAGGGAGTTAACAAAAAGAGAAAGTCTGATTACACAGACTAAATTTTCAAACTGCTTTCTAATCCAATGGCCACTAGAAACAGAGGAAGGAAACAGGATAAGAATAGGAACGACATAAGAAGGAAATCTTTGTTGTACAATCACATGTGAATTTTTTCTAGATGTCTCCACACTTGGATTTTGGCTCTAAAAAGGCTTCAGCTCGATTTTTGTTTGAGATTGTTAGTTTTATGACCCGATAGGCAGAACGGCCATCTCAGTTTGTCCAGGACCTCCTCATTACAGTACCACAAGACCTGCATTCTGGAAAATCCCAGTCTCTTGCCCACTGGGACGATTGGACAGCCTTAAGATGAGCAAGAAATATAATCGCTCTGTACCTCTTTCTCTTTATTATAGAGTGGATGACAATACTTCAGGAAGTTGTTGAGATGATTCAAAGCCATAAAGTGTGAAGCACCCCACACAAACCTGGCTTATAGGAGGAGAAACCAAAAAATAGTGGCTTCAAGTAATAACTTTTTCCTGGCTCTGGAACTTTGGAATGGGAGACTCCTTACACCGAAAAGCTGTGCCAGTTGCTTTAGGAAGTACCTATTTCGGTCTGATGGAGTGTTTGGTGATGACAAGGAATAACCATTTTCTAGACTGGAGGAGTGTTCCAAGCATTTGCTAGTTAACACTCAATGTTTTCCAGTGACGACTTTTGGGTCTGTATTGGATAAGATGTGTACTAAACCTGAAGTTTGACTTTATAGGAGTTCTCTGATAACTGTGCACACGGTTGCCGACTTTAGAAAACCCAGGGGCAGAATTCTGACTTAAAGCAGATGGATTTGGTGATGTTTGTTCACATTATGAGGATTTTTCTTTCCCTCATGACAGGGTCCCTTTCACTTCACGACTTGATCCAGTAGCAACACTCTGTGTCTATGCCATCCAGCATGGTAGCCACCAATCACGTGAGACTATTTTTCTTTAAAGTTTATTTATTTACTTTGAGAGAGACAGAGACAGTGCGAGTAGGGGAGATGCAAAGAGAGGGAGAGAGAGAATCCCAAGCAGGCTCTGCACTGCTGACACAGAGCCCAACTCAGGGACTGAACTCATGAACTGTGAGATCATAACCTGAGCCGAAACCAAGAGTCGGATGCTTAACCTACTGAGCCACCCAGGCACCCCCCACATATGACTATTGAACATTTATTTGAACATGGTTGTGGCAACAGAGGAATGAAAATTTTAATTTCATTTGATTTTAATTGATGTAAATTGGAACCGCCTTCTTGTGGTAGTTAGTGGCTAAATAGAAGGGAGGAGGGGCTCTGGTACATGTGATAGGGCTTACTGTTGATGATTAAAAAGAAGTTGAAAGGTAGAGACACTGATCATTACATTTAAATTAGATTGGAGAATGAGTTATTTCTGACAGAGTATTCAATTGACAAATAAGCATTTATTGAGCAAAAGAATACTAGTGAGTGACTTCTCAGAATGGCTACAGCATAACCAGGAGCTTTGTAAAGGACATCTAGAAGAGGCTGGAAGACACGGGTCTAAGTTCCAGAGGTCTAGTCTGACCTAACCTGCTGTGTTTCCTTGGGCAAACCACTCCCCTATACTGGAACATTCTTCTCTGAGGACCTTTAAAACCCCAACACCTCTTGAAAAGAAGGACACCTATGCATTATTGTAACTCACTTTTTCTTGGTGGGCACGTCTAAAACCATTTGGATCCTAGAATTGTTGAAAGACTGGGGAGGGAGGGAAGCTTACAGTCAAGTAAAATCTCTCTGGAAAGAATCTGGGTGACCACAGAATTGAAATTCATAAATACTCAGTCTTTATCGACTATGAACACCGTGCCATACAGGATGGGTAAAATAAATTCTCTGCTTTTTGATTACTTGTAACCTGGTTGGGGAGGGAACGAAGTAAGACAACTCAATATGGCCCAGGGCAGGAGGAAGTGAATATGTGGTATCTGTACAAACAATGTGGGGAGGGGCCGTTAAGGAAGACAGTTTTTTCACAGGGATGTGTGGCACAGAGTGGGTGACATGTCGCTACTCAGGCCTGAAAGAAGAGTCTGGTGCCTTCGACAGAGTGAGAAAGTAGAGGCTTGACCAAATCCATTGGTTTAAGGGCACAGAGCCTTTGTGCAAGGTAATTATTTTTACTTTTCATCATGCTGAGGCAATTCAAAATTTATATTTCTAGAGAACAGAATGATAACTTCTGCTCCTTCTGCTCATTACATTACACAGCTCCTTTCCTTTACTGTGGCCAATTCTACCATATTTTCCGTGATTATAAACTTATCTGTCACTCCCTTCCCAAATGCTTCTGTTTTAGAAGAGTCCTCTAGGAGAGGGAAAGGCTGTGGGAAAAGATATGAACGATGATTTCCAGTATGTGCATGTTCTGATGCAATTTCACTCAACAAAACAATTTTGGGGACCTGTGGTGTAGGCTATAATAGGATTCTACCTGTATTTGATCTCGCAACCTGAAGTCAGCTGCTAATTAGACTGTGTATTTATCTTTTTCTTCTTCTAAGTGCCTATTAACACTCAAATGCCCCCACACAAAAAGCCTATACAAACAACTTCTACCAAGGCTCCTGTACCTTCTGGTGCCTTTCCAGACCTCCCTCACACAATTTTCTTAATTATATCTTCCATCGTCCCCAGCTGTACCACTGGAGCAGCTGCTGCTAATCCTAAATAAATATTTCCTGTTCTCAGAAACAATTAAACCTAGCCTTTGCCAAACCTTTGGCATCGAAGGATCCCACCGCTGGTGGTGCAACAGTTGCTCTTTGTCCATGTGAATTGAGCAGAGACTGATTCTAGACTATTCTTACTGAAGTCCTTTGTCTCGAAACAGAAGAGCGTCAGCTGATACATCTATAACCTTTCAGTTATGCATAGTGAAGTTGGTGCTCTTAGAAAATCACTCCTGGGGGACGCCTGGGTGGCTTAGTCGGTTAAGCGTCCGACTTTCGCTTAGGTCATGATCTCGCGGTTCGTGGGTTCGAGCCCCGCGTCGGGCTCTGTGCTGACTGCCAGCTCAGAGCCTGGAGCCTGTTTCAGAGTCTGTGACTCCCTCTCTCTCTGACCCTCCCCTGCTCACGCTGTCTCTCTCTCTCTCTCTCCTAGAAATAAATAAAACATAAAAAAAAAAAGAAAAAAAAAAAAAAGAAAATCACTCCTGGGAGCATGCTGCCCTCCAGACAAGAGAAAAACAGGTGGGATATGTGCCAACAGATGTGTGTCCACTTTGGGGTCAGGGGTGCTGATAGACTGGGCGAGCTTCCGGAGCTGATGGGGCCTAATGCCAAGTCGTCCTCCAGCCTCTGCCTTTCCAGTGGATCCTGAGGGCCTGAGCTGCACGGTTATCAAACTTGCCTTCTCCCAGGTATCACCTGGAGGGTTTTAAGTTGCCTGAACTTCTCCCGAGAGAGCGTGGAGGTGGCCCTGGGCATTAGGATGTTTGAAAGGGTTTCCTGGGTGCTTCAAATGGCAACAAAATGTGAGCTCCAAAGGCTTGAATAAACTCCCCTCACACACCTGCTGGCTCTTTGAGTGCAAGTTTTCCCTGCTGTGGTTCCCTTTGATTGCCAGAAAGAGCAAGGCGGATGAGGCTGGACTTTGGACCTTGATGGTAGGCCTGGTTCTGCTTCTAACCGCAGAAGCAGCCCAGAGGAAGCGCCTACTGAGATGGTATATTCTGTCCCTCCAAGCCTAACCTCTACTGTTCTTTGGTTTGGCTACTCAAACACACATGGAGGCTTCCCAACAACTAACCTAAGAAGGTTAATTCAAAGGGACTCCTCAAACGACAGAGCAGGAAAACTTTTCCCCAGTCCCCAAACACAGCTGCCACCATTTAATCCTGGAGACGTCATCAGGAGAGGGTGCTGTTTGGCCTCAACGTGACAGAGTCTGGCGTCAACATGACAGTCCTGCCATGTCACCCACTTGAGCCTTTTCACGGGAATCCCTTAGGTCTTAGGTGAGGCCTTATTGTTATATTTTGAAGTCAACTTTAAGAGGCATTTTTGTTTCCTTTATTAGTATGGAGACACTATATCTGGGGAGTAATGTAAATTTGGTCTGTGTGCAAGCACTCAGACCCTCGTTTCAGGTAGTCCTGGGCAGTTTTTGTCCCAGCATATCTTACAGGCCAACAAGCAGCCTCTGGAAAGTCCACTCTAAGAGAAAGAGATCAAATGGTGGCAGAGCGGCAATCCTCTCAAAGGCAGCCCATCCATCATTTCAACTTCATTCCATTTACAATAAGGACATTCAATTCCTACTTTAATTAAGGAACTGAAAAGCACATGGTGGGGCGTACATATAGTCAGCGTGAAGCCTGGGCAAAATCTCCATGTCCTTTACAACAATGGCCACTTGAGTGTTTGGTATTTCTGCCCTTCCTGTGTGGATAAGGCAGTGGTTTTAGGAATCACAGGTGGTAACTGTTGACCCGAATAGTTCTCCATCCCCCCATGGAGTCTGTGCTGTCAGTCAGTCAACACCATTTATTAAACTCCCGTTCATTGTCGAGCTGTGGAAAGCTTCAGAGTAAGTCAATAACACGTGCATTAAGGTGCACGATGATTCCTGTGAGCCAAGAGGTGTGGGGGGTGTGGGGGCGTATTCTTCCTTAAACATGCATAGGCTTCATGCATTCACTGATTCAGCTAGCAGCCTTCATATCCCCAATAGTGCAAGTCACTGCTAGATTCTGAAGGAGATGCATAAATGAACAAGACCGTCTTTATACCCGCAGATCTGACACGCTAGCAAAATGGGGGAACGGCAAGGCAAATAAAATGTAGTGAAAACATAGCACTTCCCATGAATGTTCTGGGCACTTTACATTCCTCAGTTCATTTAAATCTCATAGTAACCCTTTGAAGGAGATGCTTTCCATGTAACCCTTTCTTCTCATTGAGTGGTTAAGGCATTTGAGGCTGAGAGGTTTAACTGAGGTCACAGAGCTCAAAGTGGTGAAGTGGGTCTTACCCTCTCTCTTCGAATCTAGTGTTTCCTTAGGAGTGTCCTAAGAGAGGCAGAGAGAAAGGAAGCACATGAAAAGGAGGGAGACACTTATTATAGTCTCTGGAAGTATGGAAGGCTTTGTTACAGATCAAGGAGTCCAAACACTTAACTCTCATTAATTGATTAGGTAGCCTTAGAAATGCCTGGTGCAAAGCAAGAAGGGTCTTGCAGAGGAGAGCAGAAAAAAAATGAAGCCAGAGGGTGAGAGAAAGGAAAATAAGAAATTGGAGCTATGGTAAGTGGAAAACTGGCTGGTGGTAACTGCCACCTGCGTGCTTAGCTGCTCCTCCATCTGAAGTCACTGAGCACTCCCAAGTGGATTGTCCCCTCACCCACTAAGACCTGCCCTTATTCATTAGATTAGTTTAGCAAACACTCTAATGATAAGGCTGACAATGAAACCTCTTTCCTGAGGACCCTGGAAGAGCTTGGGGGGAATGTTTTGGATGCTTGTTCCTTCTCAGATCTTTGAAGGCAGGACCTAGGAATTCCCCAGCAAGGGGACTCCCCACCCTTCCTTCAGGAACTCACAGGAATATCCCAAGGCAAAGAAGCACCTGGGGTTTTTCAAGGAACTTTCCATTACTGCCATGTTGGAAAACATAGGCCTCCTTCTTGGTTGTATTCTTTGGTTTGACTTGGAGTCATAATATGTTTTCATAATCCTTGGTGTAAGTTAAAAATAAAAATATATTTTTTCATTTATTTTTAATTGCAGTTTCTAGTAATAATTAGCCAAGAAGATTTAAACCTTTCAGTGCTCCCTTCATTTTTCTTAGAGTAAAACCAAAGCCCTCACAATGGTCCACGTGCTCTACACAGTTTGTACCTCCTGCCCATCTTCTTGCAGGACTCTGCTCTTACCTTTCCTACCTCATCTTTTATTGCTTTTCTCTTTGCTCCCAATCGTCACCACACTGGCCTCATTTCTGTTCCATGCACATGCCAGGTATGTTCCGACCTCAGGGCCTTTGTGCTGGTGATTCCCTCTCCTAGAATGTTTCTACTTCAAATTCCCTGTGGCTCTTTCAGTTTCAGTTGTCTTACCTTCCCCAGGAGAGGCCTTCCCTGATCGCTGTATTTAAGATTCAACTTCCCTCCCTCCTATTCCTCTTCAAGGCTTTAGTTTTCTTGAGTACTCATCACCTTCTAATAAATTCTTTTCTTTTCTTTCTTCTTCTTTTTTTTTTTTTTTTTTACTTAAATTCCAATAAAATGTAAGTTTCATGAGGGAAAACCCTAGGTGTCTTAATTAGGACTGGGTGTTCTAATAGAGTTCCATGGTCATAGTGAACATTCAATAAGTATTTAAAAAATTTTCAGCTGACATTAAAAATAGAGATAAGTCACCCCAGCAACAATGAGCACACCTGGCATCCAGAGCTTGATTTCTTTTTCTTTTTCTTTTTTTTTAATATTTTTATTTATTTCTAGGAGAGAGAGAGAGAGACAGCGTGAGCAGGGGAGGGTCAGAGAGAGAGGGAGATACAGACTCTGAAATAAGCACAGAGCCTGACGCGGGGCTTGAACCCACGAACCGCGAGATCATGACCTAAGCGAAAGTCGGACGCTTAACCGACTAAGCCACCCAGGCACCCCCAGAGCTTGATTTCTAATATCATCCTCAAACAAAGGGAACCAGGCTCTTTGAAGAAATGACTGATTCTAGGGCTGGGTAGGAAATAGACAAAATAAACCTAGAGTGTCTTGTAGTGCCAGAAAGTGGGGAAGTACTAAAAGAAACAAAACAAAATAAAATAAAAGCCGAAACTAATCAACCAAACAAAAACAAAACAAAACAAAAACCCCTACATTGATGAGGGTATGTCCAGCTGGTAGAGCTCTCAGTACCAAAGCTAGAACAATTTGAGCAACAAAATAGTGTAGCATTGACTTACAACACAAAGAATAACATAAATATCCATGAGGCCATACTGAGATACGTAATAATTGCCTTAATAAATACAAGAGACAAATCTCCTTTGAAGAAAAATTTCATATAATTTATGTAGATATTTTGCCTTCAGGGAGGAAGAATGTAATTCCTTGTTCCTTAAGTATGGGCTGTAATTTCTGATTTCCTTCCAAAGAATACAGTATGGAGAGAGAGAGAGAGACAGAGAGAAAGAGAGAGAGAGAGAAAGAGAGAGAGAGATAAGTAACTTCACAGTGGAAAAACCTGACAAACCCTACCTCAACTTGCTGTTCAAGGTCAACATCAACAGTGATAAATCATGGTGATAGTGTGTGTCCTTTAACGATATGATGAAAATGGCACTTCACCTTTCTAGTCTTCCTACCCCAAACCCATAAGCCCAGTTTAATCATGAGAAAGACATCAGGCAAGTCATCATTGAGGGACATTCTATGAAAATACTCAACCAGCACTCTTCAAAACTGTCAAGGTCATCAAAAATAAGGAAAATCAGAGAAACTGTCACAGCCAAGAGGCGCATAGGAGACATGACAACTAAAAATAAAGCGGTGTCCTAGATGGGATTCTGGAACAAAAAAATGACGTAGGGAAAAACTGAGGAAATCTGAATAAACTGTGGGCTTTTAGTTAATAATTCTGTAACAACATCAGTTCAGTAATTACAACAAATGTAATATACTCTTGTAAGAGATTACTAATAAGGGATATGGGTGTGGGGTCTATGGGAACTCTGTACTATAGTTGAAGTTTTTCTGTAAATCTAAAACTGCTAAAAAAATAAAGTCAAAAAAACGAAAAAAAGGAAGAAAAAAAAACCCCACCACCGAGCCAACTCCAAATTAGTTAGGAAGCCAGAAAACCATTATTGTATCTTGAATATGTCAGTTCCAGTTGGAAATATGCCAGCTCTCTGAGAATGATTATACTGACAGCTCTATTAATCTCCTGATACTGGCAATAACCAAACTCCTTTTAAATTTAGAAATGAAGTAAATGGTCATTTTTCTTCCCACCACTTTTTCCTTTGCTCTTGATGTTATAGCCTTGAGGTAATCTTTAAAAGCACATTTATTTTCCAAAGAATGCAATAATTAATAATTCTGCATCTTATTTCTTGAACTTGCTATTAGTTACATTCTTTCAATATCTTTTACTTGGTCAATAATTTATTCTAAAAAAACCTTTTTTTTTCTATTGTTGTTTTTGTCTTTTGGGTATAAAATTGGAGACTCGCTTAGGCTTCTGGAAGGGCAGGTTGCTTCTAACATGACCCATAATCTATACCTATATGTATTTTTAACCTCACGTGTTTGAAGTAAATGGTCCATAATTTCTCCCTAGGTGAAGTTTGCTCTTTTGGAGAATAGTAATAAAAAGACATGGTGATTCATATTTTCACTACAGTGCACATTTTCATCTGGAAGAAAATTCATCGATTGAAAAAATAGAATTGAATAAAAATTAATAATTAGTTTGTTATGTTTTAGATGCTGAACAAAGTCCCATCCAAAAAAGTCTTTGGCTCTGGTTCCTCAGCATGTGGCTGTGACTCAGTGATTCTCCTTTGATCTCCTACACTTAGTACTTTGTTTCTTTGCGAAAAGAAAAAAAAAAGTGGTAACAATATTGGCTTCAGTCAGTTGGGCTGAGTCTCCTTTTAACCATCTATTTTAACTTCACCTGAGAATGGCAACCTTAGGCTTGTGTGGCTCTTCCAGGATGTATAAACAATGTAAAATAAAAATGCTGGAATCCGAATGCAAAATCCAGCTTGCATCCCACCCCATTGCTAACCCCGGTCAGGGGATTTAACATCTCCAAACCTTGGTTTCTAAACTTGCAAAATGGTGACTGAACTGTCTTTCCTACCCAGTTTCCTTCGGTGTTTTTTTTTTTTTTTTTTTGGGTGGGGGGGGAGAAACAAATAAGAGAAGAGATACAAAAATTTCATGTAATGCACAAAATAAAGGGGAATGATCATAATTAGAAATATTTTCTGGGGTGCCTGGGTGGCTCAGTCGGTTAAGCATCTGGCTTCGGCGCAGGTCGTGATATCACCGTTTGTGGGTTCAAGCCTGGCGTCGGGCTCTGTGCTGACAGCTCAGAGCCTGGAGCCTGATTTGGATTCTGTGTCTCCCTCTCTCTCTGCCCATCCTCTGCAAGCTCTCTGTGTCTGTCTCTCTCTCCTTCTCAAAAAATAAACATTAAAAAATTTTTTAAAGAAATATTTTCAGTAATCAACATGTTATTTTTTTCTGACAGTGTTTTCAAATAACTTTTGAAGAAGTCTTAGAATTATTTTTAACTGATTTAAAGTGCTTGTATCTGCTGTGCCCAAGGCCTTTATTTCAGCTTTCTGCTGCACATCTGACCTTGCTTGTCCCTGCCTATACTTCCTATACTTGCAGATCTTCTTTTCCCTAATATTTTCCTGCCCACCATTCTTTCCGTTCTGTGGACACACCAAGAACATTTCTTTCTGGGTTCAGATATTGATCTCACCTTTCTGACCTTCAGCTTTCTCACCCGTCGAACGGGAATAATAATAATAATGCTCATGGCAGTGGGTTGTTTGAGGGATTAACGAGACGATGTGTTTGAGGTGACAGCATCATAGGAAACTTAATAGAAAGGAACTCTGCAAATATTTGTGGGATAAATGAATGGATTTCCTTCCATGAATTTCCGGGTGCACTGTGTCCTCTAGGTTGCTTATTTCCCTAGTTCTGATTATGAGCCCAGTTCTTCATGCCCTCTGAGGGGCCATGGCCTGAGCCCAGAACTGTATGGTGACCAAGGCTATTTTGATGATGCTGAAAATATGAAATTTATCATCTAGATCTACTCTTGGTCAAGTCCTGTCCTTTTTTGGTCAGGCTTGGATCTGCCTGCTCAGAAGGAGCATATTGTAAAAACTGAAAGGGACTGAAGTAAGGGAGCTCTCCCTTTGTCCACCTTCCCTGTCTATGTCACTATGTACAGCCCGTGTCACAGCCCGTGTCACTATGTACAACCCGTGTCACAGAGCAGGCAGTGGGTAGCTCAGGCTGCCTGCCTCTGTGGTTATGATGTGATTTATCCAAGTGTGTCAGCATCTTTAGGAGAAGACCTGAACTCTGGGAACTTCGCTGCTGAAAGACCTATCAGTACTGCCTGGCCATAAGTGACTGTTCAAGTGAGGCCTGTGTGCGGCAGCTAAGCGCCGGAGATAGAAGTGCGTCTGGCCCCCACTGTGACAAGAGGGAGCAGAGGAGAGCGGATGGAAGGAGGAGAGAAGGAACAGTGAACCAGCATGTTTTGAATGTGTGTGATGTGAGCCAAACACTCATCCAGATTCTCCCAATGTGTTACTTTTTGGTCTGTCCTCAGCATCTGAGCACTCAGGACCATCTTCGTCTTGATTGGCTCTTTGGGTTTTTTTCACGCGCAGCTTCTGATCGCCTACCTACAGGAATACAGGACAGATCTTTAGGCTGTTCAGATTTGTCTTCCCTGTAGTTCTCCAGCAGGACAAAGCACAAAGACCTCCAGTAGGGACTCGGTCAACCCTTGAGGACAAGGTGGAGGACGCACAGCTGTTGCTGAGATGGAGTCCGGCCTTTGACCATATGGGGCCCACCTGTGCTCTCTCCCGGGTGGCCAGCGGGGCCTCAAAGAGCTGTTGTTTCCTTTTTAAAAATCTATTAATGGCGGTGGAAATCTCTGGGGCTTTCAGGAAATACTTCTGGAGGGAAGACTTTTTCAATATTGTCCCTTTTCATTATCTCTGCCCTGTTTGGGTGGGAGTAAGAACTCTTGGTCACTGTGATCTTTTGAAGTTCTCATTCTCTGCAGAGAACATGAAGCCGGCAGCTTTACTTCCCATCCCGCTATGGCGTGCTGACCCATGTCCTTGGTCAATTCTTAGTCTCCAACATCTTTTCAGTCTGCCACAGTTAATGGGCACCCATGTGGCTATTTTTCTCTAGGTGGGGAGCCTCCGTGACATGCATCAATACCTGCGTGTTATTTGTGTTACGTGTATGTTTAATTTATTTCTCTGGAGAACTCCGTGCTTATCCAACCAGGTACCATAAATCTGTTCCAAAATGTCATAGACTGGGTTAAGTTCAGGGCTATTAGACTCTAAGGACTGTGTTAGATCAATCAGACTCGGTGTTTGTTTCTCATGTGCCATTCCAGCCAGGAGTGCATTGCGATTTAAAAATGTACCCTGATTTTCAATATTCTCCTGGCTTTCTGGCTATATCCATGGTGCTTTGGGAAGCAATGATAGCTAACATCAACCTTTTGGCCAGTAGCTAAATGGGCAGAACATGAGGAAGTCTGAGAAGGCTCATTCCAAGCAGGATGGGACCCAGAGATACCTGGAAAAGAACTTTTAGAAATATTTCTGAATTGGATTGCAAAGTCCAATGTTTCCTAAGCCAAAAATCTTTTTACCTAGAGAATGTCAAAGCATCGAACAACCAAAAGGTGGCGCTCCTCACCCACCATTCATTTCCTTCCAGGGTAAGGCTATCTTCTTGTGCTCTTCTGTTCCTTCTCTTAGTTCCTTCATGTAAAATATTATACCCTCATCCTCTCCTGGTAAAACATAGCAATAAAACAGACTTTATTCTTTGGGTTGATCTGTGTTTTGATATATGCCAGTCCTTATCCCTCTGGGTGGACGATGCATAAGGTAAACTGTTTGCATTTTCAGTAGAGCTTGGTTTTATAGCTCTGTGTGTATCTAAGTCTATGCCGTATTACTGAGCACCTTTACTATAAAATCATCTCTGACCAGATCCAAGGTTTTAATTTGTCTCCAGAGCTTGCCTCTCTCAATTTCATAAACCGTGAAAACACAGCTGGAGCAATTTACAGTCTGTGGAAAAAGTCTTGAGTATTTTTGCTGAAGTACTAATTCAGGGATCATGCTTTGTTATTTCCTGTTTCATTGTTGTTTGTAAAACTAGTTAATGGCCAGTGGGCTGTTTCAAATTTGCCTGGCCCCTCAACACTATTGCGTGCACCTCCTGTTGGGGCATGGCATGAATTGGGTGCAGCATGACAGCAAAATGGCATTGGATTCGAGTAATGAATTCAAGAACACATTGCTGAGAATGAAATCGGACCAACACTTTGGAAATAACCTAGGCTTATAATCTCTGAGTTATACGACTGTGGGGCCTGAGGCTTTCAAAAAATCAAATCCCACTCTGTTAGAGCTTTCCACCAACCCCAAATATTTTTGAGATCTACTTCCAGAATCTGCCCTAGAGAGTAAGGGAGACTTTTGCAGTCTTCTGACTTAGGAATCATTGGAAGCAAAGACATAAAACATGATGGAGAGCAACATACTAGCACTGAGTAAGGGCAAAAAGCAAGATTATTCCAGTAATGCCCCACTAACCTAGAAACCTGTGTTTAGAACACAGGCACAAAATCAGACATGAGTTAAACGAGTTTCTGAGCATGAAACAAATCGTTATCATAGGGGCACTTGGGTGGCTCAGTCAGTTAAGCGTCTGACTCTTGATTTCAGCACAGGTCATGATCTCATGGTTCATGGGATCAAGCCCCAAATGAAGAGTCTGCTTGGGATTCTCTCTCCTTCTCTCTCTCTGCCCCTCTCCCCCACTCACACTTTCTCTCTCTCTCTCAAATAAAAATAAACTTAAAAAAAACACCTGAGAAAGTCATCATAAAGTACAAGCACTTTTATTTATATGAATGAAGCCTATAGGAGTTTTAGGACTTTCAGGGCTGGTATAATACAAGGTAGGTGCTCAATAGCATTTATGAAATGGATGGATGAGGAACGGAGAGAAGAATCCCAAGGGAAGCATGCTTGCTGAGCTCCATGTTATGAAAAGAGGTCAGGGAGGAACAGGGAGGAGCTTGGACCTCTCAGCTCTCCCTGAAGGCATCATCCCTACAGCACAGTTAAATGACTGAAGCTCTCTTATGTAAACTTCATTTGTTGACAAAACATGGAATTACATTTAGAATGCCCTGTTCATTAAGATCAAAATGGAGGTGATAAAAATGGTTAGAATTAAAAGCCACTCATATTGAAAACAACTCATTTTATTAAAAGGACAAGCTTAAATTATTAATTTTGAACATTTACCACCAGCTAAGCATTGAACTCGATTCTAGAATATAGTGGAAAACAAATTATCTAAGGTGTTCACTTAGATTGCCTGTTTTGTACCTTTATGGTATAAAAAAAATGAGACATTGGTACATGTTTTTAAATATACATATGAAGAACAAGTACATTTGTCCAGAACTGATCCAAAGTACTTCTAATTCTGGGTCAAGTTCTCCATAAAGCAGTCATCTGAGGGGAATATTCAGTGCTACATCAAGCTGGATTTATCATATAGATTTGTCTATAATTGACAAACTGGGAAGCACTGCACATGTTACCCATTGAAGCAAGACAATTAGGCAAAATGCTGAGAGGTCATGCCCTTCATCACTCTTACCAGCATAAAGAAACTGTATTATGAAAATTATCTTGTTGTTTAGTTTGATCATGGACCCACCAAATGCTGTAGCTTTCTAGTACTCTCTGGGTTGGGGTGGAACGTCTCATGCATCTTGGTACGTAGAGAGTGAAGTGACTTTGGTGGAAGTAAAGAAGTAAGATGACTTTAGTTCTCCTTACCCAAAATGTTTTATCACCAAGCTCTAGGAGACATTTCTGAGAAGATTCCTCCGGTGTAGGTTTGAACTGAAGTTTGATTTGATAGTTTGTTTTACCTCTTTAAACGTGTCAGAATAGGGTCCGTCTTTTCTTCTTCAACTTATTCAACCACTGATTTCCCCAGTAATCTTAGCAATACTCTTACCACGTTAGTAGTGTTCCTTATGACTTCCGTGGAATTTTAGAGGTCAAGTCAGACTGTGGCTACAAGAGTTTGCATGTTCAGCTTCAGACCACAGAGAGACATAGACCATAGGATGACGTGTATCTTCAGATCTTTCACTGCTAGTGCTCTACTGTTCTGAGATTCTGCAGTCTATACATTTGCTTACTCTAATTCCGTAGCTTTTGCAACTATAAGATGCTCTGTAATGGGGTTGGTTTTTTAACTGCATATTTTTTTCATCTGTATAGGCTGATGTTGAGTTTCCAGAACATTCTTTAAGTGGAAAAGTGTGGGCCTTTCCAACATCAACTTATTCTAGTATTACAGAAACCCAAGAACCAGTTGCTTATCTAAATTTTTTCACTTTCCAATCAGTTTTCATAGCGATTTTAAGATCTAGCCTAATCTCAGGACAAGTCTTATAGATAAGGGATTAGTGTTCCTGCATTTCAGCTCTAGGTCATGCCTCATTTCCAGCAGTTCCAACTCAGTGAGATTCAAGAAAGAAACACCCCTATTCATGCCACCAAACTAAATTCACGAGTATGACCCATTTCTCTCTACAAAGTTGTGTGTACATATGTGTGCGTGTGGGTGTGTGTGCGTGTGTGTGCGTGTGCGTGTGTGTGCGTGTGTGTGTGTGTTCCATTGACAATGCTAGGTTCAGACAAACACAAAGGTCACTCTGGCTTCTATTCTGAACTTACATACTGCTCCAAAAGATTGATGAAGTGCTGAAGCCAAGAGAGTACTAAGCCAAACATAGTTAAACAAAATAAGTCTACTTCTAAAAAACTCACATATTGATTTGAAAACCTCAATAGACAATTATTTCTGGATTACTTATTCTATTGGTTGGATTTTATTGGTGGGCATGATTAAGAGTCAACTATATGTATTTTTTTCTGAACCACTAGTCCGCCCACACTGTCCAGATTGTTTTTAAAACTATGGAATTTTCCACCCAGGTTGCATTTTCCTTGTTTGCTTCCATCAACATTTCTGTGCCCAAATAGTTTCTTTTGTGGCTCAATTTTTCCATCTTTTTAATATAGAGGGTTGATCCCAGCTGTAATTGTGCCTGGTTATATACTGACAACCCACAGAAACAAACATCAACAGACACAGTCTTTCGATAGGGTGATGTCATCACAATTTGAGTTTCAAAAGCAAATACAAGTGGGCAACTTGGACACCTGTGCCAGCTCTTCGTAGTCCTCCCTCCCCTTGCCCTTGATGATGAAAGAATTATCTTTGCTGAAGGTGGAATGCTCTGCTGACGCCAGCGCACCTAGTTCCCGCCCTGGAGGATCAATTTCACATCAGCTTGTTTAGATTGACACCGAGGCCACCTGGGCCTCAGCTGTAAGGAAACCCAGTGCTTTGCTTAAACAGTAGACAGCTATCAAAATAGGGGTTAGGTGGCAGGGGTGGGGCAGGGAGGAGAGAGAGAGAGAGAGAGAGAGAGACTATCAGACTTAATATTGGCTCACATTAGAGAGCTGGGGAACTCTCTCAGGGCTGCTAAGGTTGCCATTACCATTTGTCAGGTGAACAATCAACCTGGAGAATAGGGATAATGGGGTCTTTGTAGGATCCTGAATCAACATTCTAAACAATTCCAGCACTGTTCACAGGTTAGAGCCATACCTTCCTGACCCTTCTCCTTCTCTTCTCAAAGAAACCACTCCTCCTCCCACCTCCCTGGGGTTGGGGGGGGGCGGGGAATTACATCAGTTGGTACATTCACTTTTCCTCAGTATGACAGCTGGTTAAGGGACACCAGGAGATTCCACTGTTAATAGTTAATGTAAAGAAATAGCTGTTGGAATGATTTTTCATGTTGTTCAACCTTGTTTCCAGCATCAGAGGATTTAGAATCTGTGCACTTTTGGAGAGACTTTTACCTTTATCTTTCATTTTAAGCTTATTTCATAGAAAAAGTGAATGCCATTTATGGTACAAAAAAGAAAGAGAAACACCAACAACAGGGTTAGGGAAGATAATTTGATTTTTGAGGTTTATAAAATAATCTTTCTAATCACTTTCATTTCCGCATTAAAAATGGCTTCTGTCACATGCACCTCCAGGACACAATGCACAGAGGGCAATGTAAGCTCAACTGTCATTGTCATCCCGTTGGCTGCACCTGTAGACTCCCCGCCCCCCACCCCGTAGACTCAATTCGCATTGGCTCTTGCTTCACTTCCATTGCATCTCCACTTTCCTTTCGCTTTTCACATCCCTTACCTCCTTTTTAACCCGTGAAGCCAGATCAAGAACCCTCCTGAAGGGATTTGTCTTCTCTGTTCGCACTAGGAAGAAAATGGAAGTAACTAAAATAGCAGTATCAAATAAAGAAGTGAAAATCTACCTCTCATACTGGGAAGTCCAGGGCTATGATTTTAACTTTCCAAAGATAAAAAAACAGAACTAACATTGGACTGACAATGAAAGAGAGACCAAAATCATGTCCTTCAGTTGTTCTGAATGTAGCCCAGGAAGAATTTTCCAGGGCCCTCGAACCCTTGAGGGGAAAATACATTTAATATGGTTGAAGTTTTTCCAACACCAAGGAGAATGGATGACTTCTTGGCAGGGCTGAATTTCCAGAACACAGTTACCTTTGCCTCCTTTTGGGCTGACACTTCTGTCTTTTTGCAAAGGAGACTGGTTCACCCAAGAGAGGAAAACATGGTGCAGGTTCTAAAATGTGCTACTTCCACAAGCCTTTCCTTGATGCTTGGAACGTTGATAAAGATGTTCCTTGCACATTTAGGTATCATTTGCCAACAAATATTCTCTTTAGAAGGTACCTCATTGACTTAAAGTCACATCATGGCACAAATTAAATGTCTAGGAGAAGAGAGAAAACTGGGAATTGCTGGATCCTATATAGGGTGTGCTGTGTATATGCGTGGCTTTTGCCTAAGCCCAGCACTGTTCTGGTTCAGAGGCAAATACTCATAGTGAAATAATGCTTTTGTGGCGCTAATTATTGCATTATGAAAAGATACTTTGGGCTCAGATCTTGGAGGCTCAAAGCCATGAATCTCCCCTGGGGAACACTTCAGCACACCCATTCGCTGGAGTACTCAGCAGCAAATTTAAATTTATTCACAGAATTTGGTCAATATCGCCAGTTAGGTCCCTCCAATGCAGGTACATCATTAAGTGTGCAAATTAGCAACGTGATGCTGAACCTAGGAATAATATATGGAAGGAAATCCGATCTGCAATATAGCTGTATATTCACTTCAAAAACAGAGTTTTTGAATGCTCATCATATTTCTTTAACAGTGGGAAAAATGGGGGCTCCTGGGTGGCTCAGTCAGTTGAGTGTCTGACTTGGGCTCAGGTTGTGATGTCACGGTTCGTGAGTTTGAGCCCCGCGTTGGGCTTTGTGCTGACAGTTCAGAGCCTGGAGCCTGCTTCGGATTCTGTGTCTCCCTCTTTCTCTGTCCCCCACCCCCAATCACACTCTGTCTTTGTCTCTCAGAAAGTAAATAAACATTAAAAAAATTAACAATGGGAAAAATGACTCAGAAACTAGAAATCTAATTTTTATTTTGTCTCCTAGGAAACCCCTCGTTGTCTAATATAGGATACATGGAATTCATTTTCTCCTTCAAGTGTTAGCTGCCTCACAAGAAAGAGGACTGAAAATATTGGCATCTCCTTGGGTACTTGATCTCCATGCACACGTGACAAGACAGAAGAGCAAGCGCTAGAGAGGGAGAGTGAAGGAGGGAGGGGGAGGGGAACACTGATTCGTTATTCAGATCCTTGGGAGTCTCTTGGTGGTTTATTTCTTGTGAGGAGCCAGAAAACAAAATCCATTCTAAGCTTTCTCCTTCCTGGCAGATTTTTCAAAGCTGAGGTTTCTCTGCTGACTGTGCATTTCCTTTTATCGTGTGTTTGGTTTTTCAATATCAAGCCATTTCACAAAGAAGAGAGAACATTTACTTTCAATTAATAAACCACCCTGCAAGAACCCTTTGTTCATAAGCATGCAAACGCTTCTCTGTGTGCAGATGATAGCTTCCGCATTAAACAGCTGCCCCCATTAGCTTCAAACGGCTGTTCCCACTCCTCACAGTGTTTTCCAGTTTGCCTTCTTCCCTGGCCACTAAGATTATGCCTACTTACTGGTCGGTCTGCAGAGAGACCCACATGGCTATGAATACACACTTCACATTCACTTACAAACCAAGAATACAGATTTTTTTTTCAATGCCTTGTGAAGATTTTTATCTTTGACGTCTAAAATTAGGTGACTTTCACTGATCTTAATGGCTGCCTTCTTGTGTAAAGTATAATTATGCTTTGAAAAGGAGCATTCATTGGTTTTAATGAAATGAGTGGTTATTTTGAAAACAGTTGGTCCTCTGGCTAATTCTCTTGGTTGTGTCTATGTTTGGGGCATCAGAACTATGTAGATAACAGAATGAATTTTAAGTTCCTTGAGTGCAGTACTAACTTTTCTCATCTTTGTATTCGCATAAGAAAACAGTCAGGAGCATAATAAGCTATGATATCCATATTTAGATAGAGGTATAAATAAAGAGATCATATAGAGAACTCTATTTAAGCTGGTCTGCCATCACCCAGAGAGAGTGGGTATGCTGTTTACACGGTTCCTTTGGGTCTTTTCCAACCATTCTAAACCAACAGGCCCAGACACACCTTTCTTTCCTTTCTCTTATCCTGGGGAAATGGTTGAAGAACTAAATTAAAAGAAAATGCATTTAAAAATCATTGTTGATTTTTAATCAACCTACTGAAAAGCAAGACTCAAGCTCTACAAATCTCTGCCAATGTGAAAATAACAGATGCTACTTGTTTGTTAAGTTAAATACCGAATACTCCTCCAACTTGTTCAAAAAACCTTCCTCCAAAATACTTGCTTGTGGGAGATAGAAATTTCCTCAGTACAACCTTGCCAACAAAATTCCCAACAAAAGCACTCATGATTATTACAAAAGGTTCAGCAACTACCGCTATGTATAAATATGAAAATGAAATCACCCATGTTCCAACCGTTCATGAGTCACCACTGTAACAGGTGTTGTAGGTCATTCCAGAGTATTCAACAGATACATTGAATGTCTCTACATCCATCCTTTATCAGCATTGATCTCTACTTAGCCTACTTTCAACATGGATTTTGAACTTCATTTCCACCGCAAGCACTACATACATTCGGCTCATCATTTTAATAGCTTTCTAGTATTCCAGTATATGAATGTATTATAATGACCAATAACCTATTCATGGACATCTGAGTGGTTTCCAATACTAATATACTTTTAAAACCTGTGTAAAACATTGGAAGTGACACTGGACAGCACAAACAAGAATACGGAGAAATATTTTAGCTGAATCAGAGCCATAAAATCTATTTATGATTTAGCATGATGCTTACACATTAAAAAATTAAAATATTACACTAACTAAAAACTTTTGAAGTTCTTCCTTAAAAACTGCAAGTTAATTGCAGATAAATTGAAGATTATGGATTAGTTATTTTGTCCATCACTGGATATGAAGTACTTTTATAAAAAACATAATTATGAAATTTATAAATGATGTAAGAAGGTAGCGAAGGTGTTAGTTGATGTACATATTTGGAAAATTGAGCTGGAAATCATAACCTCTGAGCCCACATCTATATTTAGACATTGAGAAATCTGTGCTGAAAGGCTTAGGTTTATCATGGCCATTAAAATTCATTTTGGGGCCTACTGATATATATATTTTTAATGTTTCCTACTTGGTGGTTTTCAAGTTGCAAATGTAGTTCATAAACTTTGCAGCACATGTAATAATACTAAATGAAGGTATAAAGGTACAGCTAGACATCTTGAGGCCACCATACACTGTTGGGAAGCTTATACATTGCATACAGGCACCACAGCTAATGGGGTTCCAATCATATTGCAGTAGTGAAGGTTTTTGTCTTTATTACAGTGATTTCCTAGCAGATGGCGGTGTATTTTGAGAGCATTCCAACAGATAGAAATAAAGTATCTTGAGTTCTCCAGTTGACAACATCTCTGATTACCCCTCAAACTCATGCCCCCTTGTGACTTGTTGTATTGTTCAATCAATAATGTCTTATGAAAGCCCCCTCAGTCAGCTGATGTGGTTCTAAACCATTCTTCATAACAGATGTATCATATATCTCATGCAACTTATATGAAGACGTTGAAAGGCAGAAAAGGATATAATAGTTATTGATTATCAATATTTAGAACAACCAGATACATGCAATCATCATTTTAATTTTTGCCATGTAATTCCATTGGATATTTCTGTAACTGATGCCTACATTCACGGCAGAGGGAGGAATTTTTGCTTCCTAAAATACTTCTTAAATCCTCAAAGAAAGTCTAAATTACATTCAAGATTGTCGTAGTGTTGAATATTTTTTCATGTTCTTTGAAACTGACTAATCTATTGCTTATACATGTGATGCTTCTTTATTATAATAAATTAAATTACATGTCATACAGGGATTTACAACTTTCAGAACATCTTCCCACAATCTTGGTATTTGATCTTTGAAATTACAACATTGTGAGGCTGGGGGTGTCAATTTCCAAATTTTCCTGTTGAGTGGTGCTTAGAGAGGGCAAGTGTCTTGTGTCTTTCTGACCACTGTGGTCAGAAAGTTACAGAGTCAGGTTGGGCACTCAGTTAGTGGTCTTTATGTGGCCCCATACTGCTTTAGAGAGTGGGATTAATCAGATCTCACTATTTTCTGACTGTCTTAGTTAAATGGAGTTTAGAGTTCTTTTCTTTGTTAGAACGATTCTTTTGTTGTGCATTCTCCTGAATACATTAAAAAAATTTTTTAAATGTCTTTTATTGATTTCTGAGAGAGAGAGAGAGAGGCAGCGTGAGCAGGGGAGGGCCAAAGAGAGAGGGTGACTGAAACAGGCTCCAGGCTCTGAGCTAGCTGTCAGCACAGAGCCCGATGAGGGGCCTGAACCCATGAACCGTGAGATCATGACCTGAGCCGAAGTTAGACGCTTGCTTAACCGACGGAGCCACCCAGGTGTCCCCTGAATACATTTTTTATTTTCATCTTTTATGTTTCTCGGTTGCTACAGAACATTTTGTTTTCACTTTCCATTCTAGTGCACCTATTGCCTTCCTCACCACACACACACACATTTGAAAGGCTAATTGAGTCTACCTATGATTTTAGCTATTGCAATGTAATCTAGTAGAAAAATTGACTATTAATTACCATCAATAAATAATATACCTCGGTCCTTCCAATCTTCCGTCATGCACCTCTTGTTCTAGTCTAGGCCAAGTTTACAGGTAAAGTGCTTTACAGCTATCAGCACGCTATAGTTTATAAAAACATCTTTCTTCATTAACATTTAAGACTAACTGAGTATTGTTGGATTTAGTGGACACAACTTAAAAAACCACATGATTTCAGCTTTTCTGGGGTGGGGAAGGGGGAGTTTCGTGTAGAGTCAAACCATGTCTTTAAAATCTGATGAAATGGAATTCTTTCAGCTCACAGTGGTCTGTTAACATCTCAACACCGCCACTGCCACCACCACCAAAAAGCAAAGCCTTCCCTTTTCAGTTAAATAATGAACAGTTGGATCTTTTTGTCAGGAGCTGGTAAGTTAGGTAGCTGTACTTATTTACATGTGAGCATTACAGGCTAAAGAGTAAGTAACTGGTCAGAGCATATGCGCTTGACCGTGGCAGTCTGTAAGGATTAACATATTCATTAGCTATTCCCATCCATTACGGTTTTATTCTTGTCCTTGGAATCACGTGGACTATTTATTTCAACCCTCAAAAGTTGCAGAGCAGGGCTGTTCATTTCGCTTTCTGAATGGCTGAGCAGAACAATAAGATTGTGTAACACTGGGCACGTCAGCGTCTCCTTCAAGGGATAATGTAGCTACAGAAAGCCCTTTTCATCCTTAGCGAGAGCCCATTATTCTTATGTATCTCTCCTTTATGCTTTGTGAAAAGGTTTGTACAGTAAATAATGACTGACTATGTACTAGTTCTTTCTTCTTTTGCCAAACTCTTTTTAGCTTTGGCAGCAATTTTGTTTTCTCTGTCATCATCTAATGTCTATTTATTTTACATTGCTACAAAGCCAGTGAAATTCCCTTATAAATCCCAGGTCATGAAGATGAAGCAGCAACCCGATTGCTTTCATTAAATGTCTGCAGTGTCCTCTGCTTTTTCTAATTAGGTTCAAAGTGGTCAGTGGCTTGAAAGGCTCCGGGCAGGAATCAAATCTGTTTGAACAATGCATTCCTAAAGGCCACGCATATTAGATGTTTGGATTTAATTAGAAGACAGGTATCAAAAGTCAGATACTCTCTGGATGCACTGGGGTCCTCATCGCAAGGTCTTTATTCCTAGGCAGGCAATTTGACCAAATGTATCCCCTCCCTCTGGCTCTCCCCACGCCCCCACATACAATAGACATTAGGTATTCAGAGCCTGGGGCTATTACTCACCACTGGGTTTCCAGAGCTGCAGTTTTCTGTGTTAGCGCTGCCACAGCATGAAGGTGAGAACAAGAAGCTCTGAAACTGAAGGGGAAAAGATAAAAGGAAAGGCATGCAGAAGAAAAGAGAGGCCCTTTAACTGCTCTGTCAACCCACTTTTCTTCTCTCCAGCAGCAGGCGTGTTCTGAAGATGGATGGACGTAGGCACAGCTCGTACTGGAGACCAGCTGTGATCTCCATCTGGGTACCATTTGGTAGCAGATAGATTTTTCAGGCCAAAGTCTCCTCCAATTGTTGTGGTTAGAGAGGGAGAGTGAGAGGCCCACTGTGTTTTCTTCCACTTCCAAACCACTGCCTCTCCCTACGTTGGCTTCTTATCAAAGGGAGGGGAATTATTTGATTGTGGGGTAAAGGGGGTGAGGGAGTTAGCTGATGAGAGCTGGTGGAGCTCAAACACACAACATCTCATGGAACACATTAAATATTAGATCTACCCAACACATACTTCTCATATTGTCTGTCATTACCCTCCTTCCAAACCTCGGGGCCATCCTAAAGATGGGCTCTTTTGAGGAGTGACGTCAATGTTTGTGTGTGTGTGCACAACACTAAAGCCAACTGGTTGAAATAAGGAAAATTCAATACATTGACTATAGCTCTTCTTTGGTTGTGCTGAGAAGCCAGTTTGAATCTTTTCTCTTCACGTCTGTCACAGTTGCCAGGACAGCCACCTCAGCCGGTATTTTCCATTTTTCCATACAAAACATTTTGTAAAAATATTGCATACCTGAAAAGGTTTTGTTAAGTACATTTTTTGCTAGAAACGCTTTAAAAACCCAATTTGCTAGTATTTAAAATTTTTTTTTAAACGTTTATTTATTTATTTGAGAGACACAAAGTGTGAATGGGGGAGGGACAGAGAGCAAGGGAGACATAGAATCCAAAGCAGGCTCCAGGCTCTGAGTTGTTGGCACAGAACCCCATGTGGGGCTCGAACTCAGGAATGTGAGATCATGACCTGAGCCGAAGTCAAATGCTCGACTGACTGAGCCACCCAGGTGACCCACACTCCCCGCATTTGCTAATATTTTAGAAATTGAATGTCGGTGCTTTTTTCTTTCATCCCAACTTAGTTTTATCAGTGTGTCACGGGCATTGATTGAATTATTGTTTTGGAGCGAATTTGCTCTATACTTTGCTATTCCCAATCCACAGTCAGGGGTATCTACAAAAGTTGGGCTGGAGGCTACTTTAATGCTCTTAGAAACTGGTTTTGGGGCTGAGAGTTGGTGGTTTTTCTTGACAGGAAATTCTTTTCTAAGAGGCAGCCACCATGGCCTGCTCATGGGCCCCAGCTCTTTATGTTTTTTGGATCTGGGGCCCGAGGTGTTTCACAAGCATTCACAAGAATTAGCAAATCTGATCCAGGGAGAGATTGCGATATCTTTTCTGGCAAAGCGAGCTCCTTTCTTCTTGCCAACACGGACATTTTCCAGAGTTGGTGCAGCCTCTTCAACGTTCCTAATGGACTCAAGGTCAGTGTTCCCATCCCCGAGGAGAAGCCGAAGCTGAGGGACATGATCAAAGTTGATTTTATTTTGCCCCTTTGTTTATAACACTTTTGCCTTCAAAAACCCAGAATAATTGAAGAATATGTTGATAAATATGATGAAATTGTACCTGATCCTTGCCCTGAGTTTTAGGAAGAAGAATTCCTTGGGTGAGGTGGGGGGCGGGGGGGGGGGAGGTGTTGATGGAATGAAGTGTGTGAGGGCGTAGCAGAGGCATAAATAGACCATCTGGGGCAGTGCTGCTCAACAGAAATAGAAACTTTAAAATCCGGTGTATTTCGCACTTACAGTCCATCTTGACCTGAACTAGCTATATTTCAATTGCTTAACAGTCATGGGAGGCTAATGACTAATGTATGGGATGGTGCAGATCTGAAGAAAACAAAGAGGAAGCCAGTTTTAATTGAACATTTTCTATATGCAAGGCACTGGGGTAGCAGTTAATATATATGATGGCCTGACTTTACAACCGCCCTTTGAGGTGATTATGTTTTAAATTTTACAGAAGAGTGAGGTAGCTAGATAATTTATCGTCCAAACTGGAGCCTTTTTGCAGTAATAGGGTGGCTTTTATTAACTACCAAGGGCAATAGGTATAACCTAGAACTATCCCAGGCAAACTGGCATGAATAGTCAGCCTAGATGGGGAAACAGCGTAGAATAAGTTAACTAATTTGCCTAGCATCACAAAGCTGGTAAATGGAAGCATAATCTAAAGTTTAAAGCCAGATCTGTTTGTCTCAAAAGCCAAAAGGGAGCCTTGGACTGTGCTCCCTTCTAAAAGGAAGGTATTCTTCTAGAATCCCTCCTCGATAGTTTAGTTAACCATGCTAAGTTGAAGGCATTGGTTTCAAACTCTTTTGACAGCATAGCTCTATATCAAGCAAAAAGGACGCAGGCCTTCTCTGTTCTTAGAAAGACCCTTCCCAGGAAGCAGAACATATACAGAGGCTGACTACATTCATGCCATTTTCAGCAGAGGTGAGAAGCCCGTTTAGCTATGCTTATTTGGTGGCAGGCTAGGGGTAGGGTGCAGGTCTCCAGCAATTTTCTCTGGAATGCTCTGGCATATGAAGTCGCCATCCCTGTTGGGAAAGCATTATCACTGGAATCTGTTCACAGACATGTAAGAGGGCCAGGAATGAAAACACTGAGTTCTACTTTCTCCAGGTCTCTTCAGATTTCGAGCAAAATGGAACTTTCTCTTCAATGGAAATGAGTGGATTCTCTGACCCTCAATCAGTGCTTTTCTATTTGCTTGTCTGTTCCTGAAATGACCTCTTTCTCAGAAATGTACAGACATTGTTCCCTTTAAGTAATAGCTAGAAGTAATGATGGCTGTGGAAAATCAGTACACAGCAGGAGAGAGGTCTGGGAATATTGCTAATAATGATGGCTAGCATTACTATGTGTCAGACACGACTTAAATTGGTTGATCTTTATCAACTCGCTTAATCCTGACAATAAAACTATGAGATACATATTATAATTATACCCTTTTTACAGATAAAGAAACTAGCTCAGAGAGTTTGGGTAACTTTTCTAAACTCAAACAGCTAGTTAGTGCTAGAGCTTGGTCCTGGACCTAAGTCTGGTTGATTACAAGGCACTGATCTCACACGAAGTGAAAACCAAGCCTACCTGCATTACCAAGGGCATTACTTGGAATTGAGCTGTATTGTACATTTGACTTATTGTCCTATTAAATCTCTCTAGTCCTAAGATTCCTTAGAAATATATTATTAGCAAATTGAATGAGACAGGTGACTTTTTGGTGTGTATTTCCTATAATGACAAAAGTTCCCTGGTGGATGTTTGCGGAAATATTTTGGATATTGATAAACACCTTTCTGTCTTGCAGGTTAATCTAATACAGGATAAAAGATCAGCTCCCTTTTGGGGCGCCTGGGTGGCTTAGTCGGTTAAGCGTCCGACTTTCGCTTAGGTCATGATCTCGCGGTTCGTGGGCTTGAGCCCCGCGTCGGGCTCTGTGCTGACTGCCAGCTCAGAGCCTGGAGCCTATTTCAGAGTCTGTATCTCCCTCTCTCTCTCTCTGACCCTCCCCTGCTCATGCTGTCTCTCTCTCTCTCTCTCCTAGAAATAAATAAAAAATATTAAAAAAAAAAAAAAGATCAGCTCCCTTTCTTTCTCTGTCCACTTCTCAGTTATGGCCATACTTGAAAATGTTGGAGGTTAAGAAGCAGTGTCATTTTTTTCTCATCTACATTCTATGGTAATTTGCTTTTGAGAGAGAGAGAGAGAGAGAGAGAGAGAGAACAAACACGAGAGGGGAGTGAGCAGAGAGAACAAGCACGAGAGGGGGTGGGCAGAGAGACACAGAATCTGAAACTGGCTCCAGGCTCTGAGCTGTCAGCACAGAGGCCGACACAGGGCCTGAACCTACCAACTATGAGACTGTGATCTTAGCTGAAGTCAGGTGCTTAACCTACTGAGCCACCCAGGCGCCCCTCATCTCAATTCTTCTAGATCATCCACCTAAGCTATCTGAATACAGATGTTTACCATGAAACTTAATAAGGTGTTACCAAGTGGAATGTAAAAAAATGTGGCCCAACATTTGTTTTTCCCTCCTGAACTTGCTCTCCTGACCCAAGGGAAAGCTCAGGTGAAGCTGAGCACCAGAGTGACCTCTCTTTTCCCGTTCTGGAATTGTACCTGCTTGGATCCTCTGAAGTGCAAAAGAGAAATTTGAGCACACATTTTATAAACTGGGGTTATTGTTTATATTGGACATATTTCAGAACTGCCTGTGACTTTAATATGAGTGGTTGGGTATCAAGTTTTACCTCCTAACTGGCATTGAAAAAAAATCACTCTTTTCCCGAAGGCTGAAACAGCCAAGATGTTATCTGTTTCATGTGTTAATTGCTGACAAAGAGCATAAGACACACAATGGCAGAGACCCTGACCAAACTCACAGATTGTCCCCAGATAGAAAAGGGCCGGTCTTCATTAGACTATAAAAGTAGATTGGATCCATTGACAGGCAGCAGCTAGCAGGGCGTGTCCAAGTCATGTCTCTGAATAGCACAAGGTGGATCTGCAAAATGTTATTGCCAAGTACCGCCCCCCCACCCCGAAAAGAAATGAAATAATTCTTCCGCATGTTCCGTCTTTGTAGCTATCTGAGGGCTGGGGGGGAAAAAGCATTTATAGACCTGGAAAAATAGGGGCGGATTATCCTCTTCATAAAACTCAGTTCTAAACCTGAAACTATATTTCTTCCAGACTAATATTTTACTTTATCTTTGATTGTTCTGAATTATTATTTCTTGTCTCTTTCTTTTTTAGGTCTTGGTTGAGAAAGCAGTTTGTCAGGATGCTCCGTTGGAGCTTAAATGAACTTATTTATTGAAAATTACTCAGTAAAAATTCAAAAGTGCTTCTCATGGCATTCATCTGAGCCCCGCAAGATCACTGCATGTAACTGTCTGTGTAAAATTATGGGCACGGTCAAGTAACCACCTCTGGCTGCAGACTCAACTTTCCACATCTTTTAGTGCCAAATACGTATGCTTACTTTGATTTTTGCCTGAATCACATTTTTCTCCCTTTTTCTTTTTGGGTGATCCCAATTTGTGAGATGCTTGGGAAACTTTGGTTGTGTGTGGGGGTGGTGTCTGAAAAAAGTCCACGGATGGTGGTGAGGGTCAGGAAGGAAGGTGGCCAGGTCTTTAAGCCTGATCTCACCGTGGAATGTCTAGAGCAAACATCTTTGAATGCTTGGTGTGAATATGAATATATGGGTGTGTTACGTTGATAAAGGAGAATCATTTCAGCAATAAGAAATTACTTTTAGAGTCAGCTAGGGACCTGATGGGCTCTTACAAACATGACAACTCTTCTCGGGGTCTAGAGCATTGGCGGTTAGTAACTCCCCCCCGAGAAGTTTTTCTCGTAGCTTCTCATGCCATACCTTTCTGAGGCATTGTAGGCTAAATTGGAACTCTGAATCGGGAAGCTTGTTGATTGCTTTTATTAGCAGTAGTAACAATACTAATATGTAAAATACTAACAATGATAAAACAATCACTCACATTTAGGACTTTATGGTTTACAAAGCCAATTTCTTATCCATTATCTCATTTGTCATGACAGTTGGGTCACAATACTGCTGCTTCAGAGAGAACTTTCAATACACTTCTAGATCAAAATGGAGAGGTCTCCCCCAGCCTCTGGGAGTGCTGGTGGGTCTCCTGCTCTCTCCAGCTGGAGAGTGAATCTCCAAGGGTATTAAGCTGGCCACCCGGGAGAACACAGAAGGAAGAGGAAGGAATCAAAGGGAGAGCGGTAGATTTGATGCCATAATGTGAAGGAGCTTTGTTTCCCCCCCATATATTTTTAACTGAACCTTGGGACTTGGGAAGGTGGTTGGAAGATTGCACGCTCTTTGAATGCTGTATTGTAGTTGAAATATAAAGCTGCTCCATAAAAAGTTTGTATTGTGAAATGTCAAGCTTTTGGCATGTATCATATTTGTCAAATGAGGTTATGTAAGCTGAGCTTTCCAGCATGGCCTCCCCTTGTCTAGCAATGGAAGGAAAGTTTCATAGACGAAAGCCGAAGCCATCTGAAGCCAGATTGTACTCAGTTTCCAAAGTCATGAAAAACTACCCAAAAAAGAAACATTTGTAAAGGAGAAATTACCTAATGCTAGAAAACACACTAGGACATATGGCAACTTCTTTTGTTTTTGGACTATCGGGATGAGAGAGAGAGAATGATCATAATTTGCAGGAAATTAAGGTAGAGAACGGTCAAACCATTTATATGTCTTACAGATGGAGCATCAGTTGATTAATTACCTTCTTCTTTCTAACTCTCACCCTGCCCCCAAGTCATTCAATCGTTTGTTGAATAAATAAACAATAAATAAATCCCCTAGTCAAAGCTTTAGTGGTAAGTTAGAGAATGAAATAATTGATGTAGAATCCCAAACTGAAAATAAAATCAGGTAGCGATTTCGGAGGCAAGCACATGCTTGCTGGCTTGAGTTGAGTGTGACGAAAATAGGGTTGTAGTAAAGTGAGAAAAATCACAAACAGACTTCTGTAAGAGATCACAGCCTATGTTTCCTCACTTGCTAGGCAACAAATAAACTCCTAGTTATTCTTGGTTGCACGATTCCCGCAGTTGCGTGCAGTAGGGATGCTCTCCCTGTGTTTTCCGCTGGGTCAATTCCACCTCCCTCCAATGGCCAAAATGATCTGGGGACCACGTAAAAGGATGAACTGCAATGGAGACAGCTCTTTAATTACAGTCACTACTACTGTTGTTCACCATCTCCTCAAACCTCTCTTATCTTGGGTCGACCTTCTCCGTCTTACCCTAGCTACTCTTCTGTATTCATCCTCACTCTTGGGCTTTCACTGATAGCTACAGAGCTCATCTCAGCTCTCATTCCCATAACACTCCACCTGGTTGCCCTTCTCTGTGCTCTTACCAAGCTGAGGACAGCCCCTCTAATGGGAATTTGAACGCTGCTATTCCAAGTCCAAAGTTTCTGTTACTACATCTCCCCTCCTTTTACTCTTATGGAGAAGAAAGGAAAAAAAAAAGAAAAGAAAAGAAAAGAAAGCAACTGTCCATTTCTAGGGGGTAGGCAAAGAAGAAAGTTATAATAAAAACACAAAAACACCTCCTTTCTGGTCACAGTTATTCAGTCTCTTTGTGCATTGCTTGAATAATAATAAATAAACACTAGGTGATTAACCATGATGATAGGACCATATTGTGTTTTGAGGGCATTTAGTAAAGAATGAATTTGGGCCCAATCTAAGAGACAGAAGAGATAACATATTGGGTCAAAAAATAGGCATGGGGACAGATAAATACGAAAACCACAACAATGAGAAATGCTGAGAAAGGTGGATTCAGGTTAGTGCTGGTGAGCTAGGGTGAGATCGATCATAAAGAAGAAGTGCTCCCTAGCAGATGACCTACTTGAGATACATTTTAAAGGGACTGGTGTGATTTGGCAAATATAAGGTCTCGTGCATGATCTAAAAATCGATTCCACATTCTCAATGCTTTTTATGGGGTGTTCGCACTAAAAGTGGTATGGTGTATTTATTTTCAAGCAAAATTCAATTTGAAAGCAGGAATAATTGAAAACATCATCTTGAATGACGTGGTTCTAAAGCTGAATTTTAAAAAGTGTTGACAATCCTTGTGAGTTCTGGCCACTTGTACCTCCTTTACTGCAATAGTAACTTCTGGAGACTAAAATTTCTTTTGTTACACGAGATGCCTTATGATTCCTTTTTAAAGGGCACATATGTGCTGAACTAAGTATGGTTACCTTAAATTCCTAAGCTGAGAAGCCAACCAGTCAACAAATGCCAGATTCTGCCTTCTAAATTAAAAAATTTTTTAATGTTCTATTTATTTCCGAGACAGAGAGAGAGACAGAGAGAGAGAGACAGAGAGAGAGAGAGAGAGAGACAGAGAGACAGCACAAGCAGGGGAGGGTCAGAGAGAGAGGGAGATACAGAATCCGAAACAGGCTCCAAGTTCTGAGCTGGCAGTCAGCACGGAGCCCGACGTGGGGCTCGAACCCACAAACTGTGAGATCATGACCTGAGCCGAAGTCAGACGCTTAACTAACTGAGCCACCCAGGTGCTCCAGATTCTGCCTTCTAAATGCTTGATGGGACACACCCATCAAGAAATTGTCCCATGATATACTTATTGAACGTCTATATGCATAGCCATTTAAGGCATTAGAGGACACATAATCACTACTGCCTTGTTCTAGTCACAGAAAGGACTTCTGTTGTCTAAACCCCTCTTTTATTAGTGAGAAAATAGTCCTGGGGAATTTTTGGCCTCTGTGGATGTAGGACATAAATTAAGTGGCTACCTGTACTAATAATTTCTTTCTCCAAATTTCTGACAAGCTTTGGGAAATTCTTGAAGCCCTTACCTAAGTTTTCTGCCTTCTAGAAGGATGAGAGCTGGTATAGTTGTGAATCTTGCCATTATCCAGTTTCTCATGCTACAAACCTTGGATTCAGTCATGCCATCTTTTTCAGCTAGATTCACGCTGGCACATTGGGTCCTCCATGTACTTTCTTTCTGGCTCTTAAATTCTTCCCTCTGCTAATCTGCACTGATACTGTCTTTATCTTTTCTTACCTAGATTTCTCAAATTACCTTCAAGGTGGATTCTTTCTTCTTTCTGATCCATTACCTACACCGCTACCCAAGTTTGAAATGCCAGTCTGTTTAAAAATCACCAAACTCCTTATCATCTTTAGAATAAATATCAAACTCTTGAACAAAACATATATGATCTTTAATGGTCTGGTCTTTCTCTAACTCTAAACTCTATAATTTTGTCATGTACCTTCATGTTCTCTTAACTTTTTTTTTTTTTTTTTTGAGAGACAGAGCATGAGTGGGGAGGAGCAGAGAGAGAGGGAGGCACAGAATCCAAAGAAGGCTCCAGGCTCTGAGCTGACAGCAGAGAGCCTGATGTGGTACTCGAACTCATGCACAGTGAGATCATAACCTGAGCCGAGTTGGACATTTAACGGATGGAGCCACCTAGGAGTCCCCCATGTTTCCTTCTATAAAGCCAAATGCCACTAATGTACTTGTCCCCAAAACGATCCTGCTTTAAAGCCTCTTTATCTTGATCTTCAATCCAACTGTTTCCCATAAACTGCCTCTTCCCCACTATCCTGCCAAACTCACTTACCTGTTTAATTACCCCTAATTGTCCTTTACTAATCAACCCAGGCCTGCCTTTCTCTGGGATACTTTCGTGGACATCCCCATGACAGGCAGCTCCTCCTCTGTGGGCTCATCGGAGCTCAGTCTACCACCCAATATAACATTTTCACCCTCTTTGTAATTGTTCATCTCTTATTTGTGTCTTCCTATGTGCTTTAACCACCTTCAAGAAAAGAAGCTGAGCCTTGTTTGCCTCCTTACCCACAGTGCCTACCTCGTACTTGGCACAGTGAGATAAACATATACAACGTGGTGAAGTAGATCGTTTGTGGGTTGAGCTTGGGCAGTTTCCACCAAAGAGGGAATTTCCTCACGTTTACACCTTCTGCTGGATCAACCCAAACCTCCTCTGGCGTTTGCTTTGGAGCTAAGTCACAGGGGACTCTCCTTTCATGGCCTGTCATGGAAGGCTGGAGTCAGAGATTATGGTTCTGCCGTTAGCCCATCATAACCTTTGAATTTTCATAGGCCTTGCAGATTTTTACTGAATATTACCAATTACTTGATTAGTACTTTATGATGTCCAAAACAACATCTCTCACAAATAACATCTCTTTGTTAATCTTTGCTTTAAACATGAGAACAATTGAACAGATATGTTAATAATTCACAGTTTTAGAAATGACAAAGTGGGGGCCCAGAAGAGTCCTTTAACCTGCTTGAGGTCACAGAGTTGATAAATGAGACCATAATACCACGGCCCTGGGACTATGTATTAGTTTTCTGTTGCTTTCTGACATATTGTCATAAACGTAACAGTTTAAAATGACATGCTTATTGTCTCTCGGTGTCCAAGGTCAGGAGTCCATGTAGGTTTAGCTAAGTCCTCTGCTCACGGTCTCACAAGGCTGAAATCGAGGTGTTGATTGGGATGTGCTCTCTCTGGACCTCGGAATCCTTTTCCAAGCTCATTCATGCTGTCGGCAGCATTTATTCCCTTGTGGCTATAGGAAATGATATCTTGTCTTGCTCAGTGTTGGCTGGGCATTGATAGAGTCTGGAAGCCTCTCTCAGGTCGTAGCCACATGGTCTTGTCTCCACAGGGCAATGCACTTCTTCAACATACTTGTTTGTCTTCAATGTACTTCTTCTAGCAGGCGAGTGTCTCTCTAAGCTCACAATGGGAACTTAGAGAATGTCATCTGAGGAAGGGCATGATTAACCCATCAATGTCACATGTCCTGCCCATTGTCAAGGGAGAGGAATTATATGAGATGTATACACTGGGGGACAGGAACCTTGGTGACCCTTAGAACTCTGCCTGCCACGTGCCCCATTTCATCAATACATTCAAACGCTAGACTCCCAGGAACTGCCAATATCGTGGTTGGAGGACAGGTCACTAAAAGGTTACCATTTGCTGTGTGGTTTCCATGGGGTCATGCCCAAATCATGCTTTGGTGTGCAGTGGGCAGTTCTTTTTTTGTTTTTGGTGAAGTGGAATTCATGACCTGTGAAGTCAAGGTAGCCAGAGACCATTTTAACTCTTCTGTGTCTAGGGACACTGCAACTGGATGTCCCAGATAATTCCTAAAAATGAATGTCCAGAAACATTCGGCTTTGGTAGCTTATCTTTTCCACTCACTCTGTGCAGATGTTAGTTGAGCAAACACAGGTGGTCACTGTAAGGATTGTCCCTGGATCAAAGACCTCTGCTGGAGGGTTAGTGAGCTGCGTTGATCCCAAATTGGATCTTGTCATCAAATGAGGCCGAGTTGAGTCCTGAGTCCTGTCCAAGCCTAAGCTTTCCAGTTCATTGATCTTGTGTTCTGGCTGGGCGCTAGCTGGCCATTGACCCATTTGCCTCTGGGCAATTTGTGCCTTTGCTTTTTGGGGGTGAAATATTTCTATTGCTTGCTTTTCGGAAGTCACTTTTTAAGAGTCTCTCTCAGTGTATGTCACTGTTTTTGTTCTGCCGGTGAAGGGACAGAGCAGTAACATGGGATCTCTGGGGGGCGCTCACCTCGGTCAGGGACCCATAACCCATGAACGTAGAACAGAGTGAGAGCTGCTTCTCTTCTTGGAGTTCAGCTAGCATGGCTCTGCTTACAAAAAGCCAGAGTGGCTGTTGTTTAATATCTTTCATTAGGAAACTCACCAAATGTTTGGCCCTAAATTCTCTCCTCCCTCGAGCCAGTTGGAAAATACCACGGAGTTGCAAGGCAACCCTAACCCACTAAATTAGTCACACGCACAGATCTTTATACCAAGCCTCTCTTGACCCAGTTCTTTCTATTTGCCCCTTTTATTCTACCTTCATCAGGTTTTATTTACTTTCTCAGAAAAATGGAGCCTTTTGAGTACTTGCTTTCGTTGTGACTTCCTTCTATACATATACACCATGCCAAGATGCCAAAATGCCTCAGGCATGAGCATTCACTCTCTACCCTGCTCTGTGTCCAGCACTGCATGCTGGGCCGAATGGTGCAGACCACACATCAGGGCTCTGTAAACCCAGGATTGGGATACTTCTGACCTAGTGTGGATTATCTACCGAGGTAATATCTGTTAAGAAATGGCTTCCTGAGAAAAGCCATACTGACTGCAAGTAAAGAAAACAGCTGGCATTTATTAATTGCTAACCGTGCTTGGAGATCTGTCCAGTGGTTTTCATGCCTTCCTTCATTCAAACTTCATATCTTCTACAAAGTAGGAACTATTAGTTCCTCAATTTTATGTTAAAAGTCACTATGTCTATTACCAAAGGGGATACACTTTTCAAGTATGCTCGTGCATCTGAAAAGTTAAATAAATTTTGGGTGTGATATTTATAAAATGTTCTTTGTGCTCATTATAGAAGGTCTTTGAAGGATTTGCTAGTTAGAGTGCACACTGTGAGCTGCAGAATCACCCCATAGTTGGTTGGAACACCCTCTAATGAGTCCATTTTTAACTCCTCTGTCCATTAGCTTCTGCGATTCTTTCCAAACTCATGTCACATTCTGTTCTCAACCTACCATCAGAAGGTTTCTGTAGCCACGAGTGTGGAGAGCTATGGAAGATTCACAGTGTCTGGTCCAGCCTTCTCCCAAGAATTTCTGAGAGGAGCATCTGCATAGATGGTCTTCTGAACTCCACTGAAATAACAGAGTGTGCTAGTTAGTCTATTTCATCAGAAACTCCTTCGTCTTTAGCCAAAGGTTACCCTTCCATATAGCAGTCATGATATTTTTCTAATTCTTGGCCAGAATCTTTGCTCTTCTATCATTAAATATTTTACCGAGGGATACCATTCCACCTGACCCCTGCTATGGGCCTGCCCAGTTCCAATTGCCTAAATCCATCCTTACCACTCAGAAAACAGCTCAAAACTCAAATTCAGCAATGCATATGTGAGGGAGAGCACATCACATCACATAAGGCCCCTTAAAGTTTTTTCAAAATGATTTTTTTTTTACTATTTCATTTGGCCTTTTATAATAAATTAGTGGGGTTAGTCATTAAGCCAAGGATGGAAACAAAGGGTGGAGTGTGGCGATGAAGGCCTCGGAAGGTGGGGGTGTGGGGGGGGAGTATTAGTGCCCAGGAGGTGAAGTGTTTGAACCAAGGGGTTTATGTATCTGTCATGTGTCATGGAAGAAGCCTCCTGACTCCAAAAATGTTAACAAAAACAAATGGCTATTTCCCAGTTGAGGTGACAGCAGCAGGGTTGCCTGGACAAATGAATCCACTGGGAAATGCCGCCAGCCCCCCAGCTCCTCTCCTTCACAGGGTGGGGTTGCACAGCTGGGTTTGTCTTGTGCAATGATTTGGTGGATTCAGGGAGAAGAAAACTGGTAAATTCCATCAGGAGTTTCCCAAAGGTCACATTTAAGGCATATGTAATGGCTAGGGGTGCCAGACAGTCATTTACATTGCATTTGTGTTCATTGTGTAAGCCCTGGGCTGTCAACATACATTCCTTGTTATTTTTTGCCAACTCATCCTAATGGATGGAGAACTCATTGCACAAGCATACAGCAGAAGTGCAAGTGTGTGTGTGTGTGTGTGTGTGTGTGTGTGTGTGTGTTGGGGGGATGGAATGGAGGGTGAACAGGAAGGGTGTACACACAATGATGGGTAATTAGTAGGACCCAACAAAAATCAGGAGGGAAGCTGAGTGGAAGTAAGAAAGGGAGAGGAAACAGATCTGGAAGTTAGATCCATTTCTTCTGCTCACCAGCTGAGAGATCCTTGAAAGTTCCCTTACCTCTCTGAGTTATAATTTCTTCATCTGTAGAACATGAGGGTTGAACTCACAAGTCTCCCAGGTTCTGCCAGCTCTAACACATTAGAGATAATAAGTCTTATTCTGAATGAGCCACAAGGTATAGAAAGTTAAGGTACTTCATACAACTCATCCCTCCCCGCAGTGTAGAGCATGGATTAATAGAGCCTGAATCTGGGGAACTGTTAACTCCTTAACGTTGGCAGAACCTTCTCATTTCTCACTTCCTTTCATTTTCTTTGTTATTCACTCTTCCTCTTCATTTCTTCTTGTTACTTTAAAGCTTCTTTTGCATGTCTTGCTTTCTCTATCTTGATTGTCTGAGACCATGGTGTCAACAGAGATGCTTGACATTCTTTACACGATCAAGGTTATTGTGATAAAATTCACTAGGAAATTCATAAATCTCTCCACTTTGCCTTGACTGAGGTTACTATGTCTCATTTCTAACCGGAGGTGCTTTCTCTTTTTGTAGGTATTTATAGAGGTATACATCAATGAGAGGCCATTCTATTTTACCTCTTTGAATGTGAAATGATATTAGAATGAAAAAAATAAAGCATATCCAAGAGTAGCTGGGCTTCCAAGAGTGAAATCATCATCCCACCAAACAAAGCCAGTTGGGTGTGTTTGTGTTCATAGTCCTTGTGCCTATTAGTTTCCTCAGTTCATGTGTGGGTGAAAGCTACACAGGCTTTTTATTACAGTTATTTATATATATTTTAAAATCCATCAAAATTTCACTGAACTAATAAACCCAAGGCAGACATACTGTAGAATTTGTGAGGTAATGAATAGCCCTCCTTGAAAACTCTGGCCTGTTTTGCAGGCAGCCCACAGTGGTCAAAAGTTTTCTAGCTCTCAGGTGTGAGAATAGTGCTCCTGATGGACCAAACCTTGCTTTGAGGAAGAACAGACCAGCTCATTGGATGATTAATGTTCAGTCCTAGGAAGGAGAGAATTCCAGCCGAAATGCATCATTTCATTACTTGACGGACTGAAATTTTTAAAACAGAAAGATCCTTTTTCTGATCATTCAATTGCCTTGCATATACCAGGGTATGAGGCTCCAGACACTCTTAGGAGTCAAAAAAACAAACTAGAGACCCCAGAGTGTTAGTAATTCTACTTATTAGACAAAGAATATGTGGCTCTTACCCATCTTTTAAGGACTAATATATTAGTATGAAAGTCTTTAAGTGTATTAAGAAGGAGACCTTTATAACATTTCGTAGGCATTTGGTGTCGATAAGTTGAGGTGCTGTTGAGCGTTAGCACTGCAGACCTCTGAAGGCATATACAAGGAAGTCCAATAGCTATTCTGAAGACATTGGAAATTTTCCCAGAGCAAGGAAGACCAGAGTAAAATAATGATTGCCCATCTAAGATACTTTATTATAGTGGGCTCTGGATACATTAAAAAAAACAAAAACAAAAACAAAACAAAACAAAAAACCAAAAAAAAAAAAAAAAGGAAAATGGAAGGTAGGAAGGAAGGAAGGAAAAAAGGAAGGAAGGTTTTTAATAATTGGGAAGGAGGTAACTCCTAGACCATTTTATTCCTTTCTATTTTCCTGAAAACAAAGTAATGCTTTCTCTTATTTTTTTTCCATTTTATTTATTTATTTAGGAATAGAATTTAGTGATTTATCACTTATATATAGCACCCAGTGCTCGTCTTGACAAGTGCCCTCCTGAATGCCCATTACCCATTTAACCCAACCTCTACCCAACGTCCCTTCAGGAAACTTCAGTTCATTCTCTGTATTTAAGAGTCTCTTATGGTTTGCCTCCCACTCTCTTTTTATTTTAGGTTTGCTTCCCTTCCCTTATGTTTATCTGTTTTGTTTCCTAAACTCCACATATGAGTGAAATTATATCATTTTTGTCTTTCTCTGACTGACTTATTTTGCTTAGGATAATATACTCTAGTCCATCCATGTTGTTGCAAATGGCAAGATTTCATTCTCTTTGATTGCCGAGTAATATTCCATTGTATCTATATACCACATCTTTATCCATTCATCAGTTAATGGACATTTGGGCTCCTTCTATAATTTGACTATTGTTGATAGCCCTATTATAAACATGGGGTGCATGTACCCCTTTGAATCAGAATTTTTGTGTCCTTTGGACAAATACCTAGTGGTACAATTGCTGGGTTGTAGGGTAGTTCTATATTTGATTTATTGGGGACACTCCAAACTGTTTTCCAGAGTGGCTGCACCAGTTTGCATTCCCACCAGCAGTGCAAAAGGGTTTTCCTTTCTCCACATCCTCTCCACCATCTGTTGTTTCTTGAGTTGTTAATTGAAAAATGCCTATGTCCCTTGACCACCCCCTACTCCCCACCATTTTCCAGTAGCACACCTCCCATGGAAATGATAAACAAACATTCGGGTTAAAGTAGCTTTCTCTTTTCCAAGAGGCACAGAACCTTCTGGGAAGCAGCATGAGGCTCCTCTGAAGCCCATCTCTGCCTAAGACCTCATCTGCCAACAACTTGAAACTCAGCAATCTAAATACAGAACAGACACCAGGAAAAAAATTTTTTTTGAGAATAACAAATATTTGGAACAGAATTCCAGGCCCAACCATAAGCAGCACAGAAGCAATTAGATGCTGCCCAAGAAAAAAAGAGCGTGTTGGAAAGGAATGGCCTCCATGGAGCCCACTGACCTTCTACTGTTCCCTGTGTTTCTTACATTCATATGAATAATGAGTGAATTTGAGACCACTATCCACCAGGGCATAGATCTTTCTGCTTTTTATGTTCTTCATTTCCAACTTCCATATGGTAGAGTAATTCTCTAATCATTTAGCCCTGGTATATTAACTGGCCATTCTGGGTGGGAAGGGAATGTTAGGCCTATAAAACAGCAAATAAAAGAGTCTTGCACTGTGCTTAAGCACAACATACTCTTCTTGGACTGACATACGCAAATGAGATGGTCTTGGTGCGGTCTACTTTAAAAGCAAAGCTGACCTAATCACTGAAGCTGAGTGCCTAGTTTGGGATGTTAGCTATTCTCCAAAACTTCTTACCCAGCAAAGAGGAGAACTGCTTAAATATTCCTTCTAAGAAAGCTGGGTGGAACCCACAGGCTTGTGTGATTTCACAGCCCCAGAGCAAAGAGGTCAGTTTCTCAGGATGCCAATGCCTCAGCAGAAACCAACTCTTCAGCCATGACAGAATCAGATAAGATAGAAATAATCAGCCCCACTTCTCACTGTCACCAAACTACTCAACTTCATGGGCATAAATGATCATCCCTATCATCGAGAAACCTCTTCCAGTAAATTAGATTTACTGATATTTTTGGTCGTGTTAATGTTTCGGAATGGCAGGACACTGATCTTTTGTGTCGCTTCTCAGAAAATGAATAATAGTGAACATGATATATTGGCACACTGGTCACTTATGCCATGAAATGGTTTTGCCTTGGTGGTTTTCATGTCATCTTACAAACAGAGTAAAGCCATTAGAGGCAGATATAATTTCCATTGTTCGGGAAGTTGGTTTTGCCACTGTATTATCCAAATGCATTTAATTATTAAGATTTTGGAGCTTTTTTTTTTTTTTCTTGGCTCATTACACTGGCTGAGGTTTGAGGCAGAACAATCTAGCTAGAGTCAAATTCCATCCTCTTGAAACTTAGTGTCTCTGTATTTTTATGCTCTTTTATGAAGGGATTAACCTTTCCTGGGTTGGAATTTGCCTGCTTTGTATAAACTAACCCTTCCAGAGGGTTTTCATAATTTACTGAATGCTGTCCCTGGAAACATAGACAGCTATGTGCTGACAATCCATGCTGGCTACTTATGTTTTAAAAGAACAGAGATCAGAATGGTTGAATGACTTGTCCAAAGTCATAGAATAAATCTACCTTTGAGATGATAACAGAAACCAGCTTTTTCATGTTTTCACTTTTGTCAAATGCTGAACTGATTGGATTTAACAGGAAGAAGTGGGACCAGATAGAGCGGATTGCAAAGAGATGCCAGCGGGGCCAAAGGCTGTGCTTTGTATCTGGAAAGTAGTTACACAGCTAAGTAGCAGAATCCCCGAGGCTTTGCACAACTGTGGACAACCAAGCATTGCCCTGAGGGCACCAGAGATCTAAAGTCTGAGGGCAGAGCTATGTTGGGAATGTGAACTCATCGAATTCACCGGAGCTGGGGATCAGTCACAGTCTGACTCAAGTTTCACTCACTGCTGTTCTTGCTGAGGTGGCTCATTGTATTCACTCAGCCAGTCTTGTGGCAGCCTGGACCCAGGACACTTTGCAAAGATCACAAAAGTCTCTGACCAAACCCCACTGAGATTGACTTCCTATGTGTTTCTGAATGAAGACAGATTTGGCTCACCAAGGTCACTAGAAGGCAGCCATGCAGGAAAAGGCTGCCCAAACCTGACGATTTGGGCTGCAACTGGATTGAGGAGGTGTTTTTCTAGCACTGTCTGGACAGACCAAATACAGAGGTGCCATTCTCTTGTTCTCTACAAGTCCCCTGACGCTAGAGCCATGGCTTTGTTGGAAGCTCCTTTCCTCTGGCAAAAGAATACATGGATGATTTGAGAGAATAGTTTGCATTCCTTTTACTTAGTTGAAAATAATTAACTGCTTTATTGTGATGTTATAGTTAACAGTAACTGGCGAATTTGGTGGGTCTCTCTCACCCTTTAATTTCCTCTGATGTTTAAGTTTTCCCCATCTTTCCTAAATGAAGTTTAGGGTTCTGTTTAGGATTTTATTTTTTTTCTATTAAAAAAATTTTTTTTTATATAGTTTATTTTTGAGACACAGAGAGACTGAGCATGAGTGGGGGAGCGGCAGAGAGAGAGGGAAACAGAGAATCTGAAACAAGCTCCAGGCTCTGAGCTGCACAGAACCCAATGCAGGGCCCAAACCCACGAAACATGAGATCATGTCCTGAGCCAAAGTCTGATGCTTAACCAACTGAGCCACCCAGGTGCTCCCTGTTTAGGATTTTAAATCTGATTCCCAAGATAAGCATATTTACATTTCTCTTTTCCACTGAATTCTATCTGATCAGCATTGGAACTGGTATCAAATTAAATTTTCCTTGGGGCGCCTGGGTGGCTCAGTCGGTTAAGTGTCCAACTTCGGCTCAGGTCATGATCTCGCAGTTTGTGGGTTCGAGCCCGGCATTGGGCTCTGTGCTGACAGCTAGCTCAGAGTCTGGAGCCTGTCTTCAGATTCTGTATCTCCCTCTCTCTCTGACCCTCCCCTGCTCACGCTGTCTCTCTCTCAGAGAGACATTTTTTTAAAAAATTAAATTTTCCTATGCATTCATTTAAGGTGACTCTTTAAACGACAATGACCCAGGTTCAACCAAGTGGGAAAGGGCCTGAAAAGTACTGCAGGCTTCTATGGAGAAGAAGTCAAGCCAAGGAGGTAATATTTTATATTTATATTTATTTATTTCATCCTTACACTAAACACAGGTTTCTGGATCAGAGGCAGACTGATGTGTTTACTTATGGAATATGTCGGCACCAGTTTTCCGTGTCCCATGTCCCCCTGAGGGCGACATGATAAAGGCAGCCATCTGCCAAATGTATGAGGTGGGTTGGGTATCTATAGCACAGGAGAGGGTCCCTGAAATCATGGATCTTGGAGCTCAGAGAGGAGAAGTTGCCCAGCTGTCTCTCCTCTCTTCCTGAGAGAAGGTCAGAACCCTCTGCTCTATAGTGTAAACACACCTCTAAGGAAAGACTGGAAGGTGTTACAACCCTTTGGAATGTGAACAAATGGCTCCGGGGCAGATAAATCTGCAAATCTCTCCAGGTGACTGATTTATCTTTAACTTCCAAGTCTTTGTTGCCATTCACTCATCCTTTTTTTTTTTTTTTTTTTAATTTTTTAATGTTTATTTATCCTTGAGAGAGTGAGAGAGACAGAGAATGAGCAGGGAAGGAGCAGAGCGAGAGAGGGACACAGAATCTGAAACAGGCTCCAGGCTCTGAGCTGTCAGCACAGAGCCCGACGCGGGGCTCGAACCCAGAAACTGCGAGATCATGACCTGTGCCGAAGTCGGACGCTTAACCGACTGAGCCACGCAGGTGCCCCATTCACTCATCTTTTTTTTTTTTTTTTTTTAATGCTTTATTTATTTCTAGGAGAGAGAGAGAGAGCATGAGCAGGGGAGGGTCAGAGAGAGAGGGAGTCACAGACTGAAACAGGCTCCAGGCTCTGAGCCGGCAGTCAGCACAGAGCCCGACGCAGGGCTCGAACCCACGAACCGCGAGATCACGACCTAAGCGAAAGTCGGACGCGTAACCGACTAAGCCACCCAGGCGCCCGCATTCACTCATCCATTAACCCAGATTACCCAGAAAACTCATAACATGTAAAAATACGAAAATATTCGCATGGTTTTCTGGCACAGGAAGCCCAACCAAAGAGTCAACAGGGGCCATAGATTTATTTATTTGTTTAAAAAAATTTTTTTAATCTTTATTCATTTTTTTGAGAAAGAGAGAAATTCGGAAGGCAGAGCCTGAATCGGGGAAGGGCAGAGAGACTGGATCCACAGAACCTGAAGCAGGCTCCAGGCTCTGAGCTGTCAACACAGAGCCCAGTGCGGGGCTCAAACCCATGATCTGTGAGGTCATGACCTGAGCTGAAGCCGGAAGCTTAACTGACTGAGACACTCAGGGACCCCAGGGTCATAGATTGAAAGAGAGAGGTGGGAATTCAGAGGTCAGTGTGAAAGAAAGAAGGAACAAGGCTGGTGCCGGGGAAAGGGCACTCTCTTATTCTGCTGGTGTGGGAGGCCCTAGGCCAGGGGCTGGTCATGAAGTTGGTGGCCTGTGGAGAATTACCGCCCCTGAGCAGCAGAATAGAAGGCAGAATTAACTGGTAACTAGTTCCAGGGATGGTAGTGGTAGCATGATGTTTAGTAGAAAGGCTGTGGAATTAATAGTTAAAAGAGAAGAAAAAGAGAAATAGGATTTATTGTATCAACTACCTACCAGGCACCGTGTTCTACGTATGTTCTGCTGTTCAGTCACACACCCACTAGCCTGTTCTGCCGATGGCCAAACTGAGGCCCATACAGATGAACAAAATGGTGAGCTGCTGCTCAAAACCAAGCCACCTGAGTCCAAACTCTGTGACGGTCACCTTTCACGCGCAGCTGGAATAGGGGCTCTGTCATGTGCCATCTCTATAACTTGACGCAAACCACTTAACCAATTTCAGCCGTGGTTTCCTCATCTGTAAAACAGAAATACATAAAAATTGTAGGTTGGTCTGCTTTTTGTTAGACTGCTTACAAATGAGGCAATGTACTTGCCAACATCTTATAAGTACACAAATTCTAGTTGTTTTTATTATTAATGAAATCCAGTAAAATACTATTATGATGTTAGCATTTTGGAGGTTGAATTGCCTCTAATTTTTCACTGTTATATTTAATGCTCCAATGGGCATCCTAGCTCATACTGCTTTTTCGCTCTCCTATGAAATTATTTTCTTACATGTAGACAAACTGAGATCCAGAGAGAGTAAGTGATTGACTAAGATCCCACAATAGATTGGTTTTCCCACATTATTTAAAACTATACCCAGACTGTGAGATTAGACACTGTTCTCTATTTAGGAACAGAGCCTGGGGGAGGCTCTTTGAAAATTTTCATCTTTGAGCTGATTGCTTCATTTCAGCTATTGCTCTGAATCTCTAAGTCTAGGTAAATGGATAAGATAAAAATTGGGGTGGATGGGTATTACTTAGAATATCATTGGAAGGAAGGAGGCAGAAAATTCCAGAGGGAACTCCATCTGAACAAACGCAACAAAGATGCCGATCTTTGTCTCACTGTCTTAATAGTCTTGGCTGCGGAGGAAAAAATTAATTCTTAAGTGATGCGGTTGAATGGACCAGAAAGCCCCACGGGAGATGGGTGTGGAACGGGCGAATAAGAGCTTTTCATAAATTAAAAAAGAGAGAGAGAAGATTTCATCACATGGTGGGGTTTCTGTTCAGCCCCCCACATAATTTGTTTCAGCTCGCTTTTCTGGCACCCAGTTGACCCTTCCTCCCCATCTCTAGGGGCTGGAAAAAATTAGTTTCCAAAAATCACATGCACGCTCCTCTGAGTCCTCCCAAGAACCCAGTGAGAAAGAAAAATCTGGAGCGGTTCTCTTCCTGGCTTTAAAAGACAATGAAAATTTCCTGAGTGCTTAACTTCAGCTGTGGTCTGAAATGAAGAGCCTGGGGCACAGTATTGCAAGGATTTCTTCCCTTGTTTATAGGAATCGATTTGCAGAAGCAGATGGCAGTATGCAGTGCAAGGTCTCTGATGGCTCCCTGTGCACCCTGACGTGTAAAAATTCCTAAGACAAAGGCTTACGAATGTGTGTGCATGCACTTTAGGCTTTTAACATTTAAATGACTACTTAATTATCACATCATATATTATTATTTAATTCCATATTCCAGCCAAATATAAAGAAAGAACGATGTAGGTCTATTTCTGATTCTGCCAAAAAGGTATTTAACAAATGGAAATATGGTATGTGGATGGTAAGAAAATCCACATTCTTTACCATGACTCACCAGACTCCTGGTGATCTGGGCCCTGATGTCACCTCTTATCTCCTTTTATCCCTGTTCCTCACCTTTCGCTGGTTTCCTTGCTGTTTCTTACCTTAGGGCTTTGAAATTCTCTTCTCCATGGCTTTTCTTTTCTTTTCTTTTGAAGGTCATTGTTCAACAGGGTTATATTCAGAGAGCCTTCCCTGACTATCTTATCAACTTGACCTAACCTATCCCACTTAGTCTCTTTATTACCTTGCTTTAATTCCTTTCTAATACTGACCATTATATGACCTTATTTTATGCATCTGTTTACATGTTTATTATTTATCTCTTCTACCCTTCTGTGTTTTACTTGCTGCTATACACAGTGTCTAGCACAACAGGGTCCGGCACACAGTAGGTGTACAATAATATATGCTGAATAAGTGAATAAGTGAGAAGAAAAAAAAAAAGAAAAAGATAGTGAGAGGTTGAAGGAGAAACATGTCGGAACTATTTGCAGTGCTATTTAATGACAGCTTCAATTTATTGCACTGATGAAAATGATTCTCATTAACCTAATTGACTCATCTCTTTTCTTCCTGATTGCTAAGATAGTTGAATTAATTTCACCCCTGCTTTTATTTGTACCATTAGATGAAATGAGTCCAGGATGAGGAGTGTTTCATTATCTCTAAAAGCACTAGCCTGCTTTATTTATAAATGATAGTTTGTTTATTTCACAGTTTCACTTTTTATTAGATTTTATGTTTTGAAGTAAACTCCTTAATCTACTCTGGATCTGTTTGTTTTGGATTCCAAAGTCAACACGTGTGTGGGTTTGGGCATTCAAGTTTGGGAGAAGTTGCTAAAGAGAGCAGAACTGTTCTACATGATGAGGGGTGGGGTGTAGGGAATCCCAGAAGGAGGGCAAGATGAGCCGGGGAGATGGCTGGACGCAATGTGGCTCCCAAGCCTTTCCCTATGACCTTCAAATCTTCAACAGGGCTCCCTGTTCTCCTGGGAGTTTTGGTGGAAATGGAGAAAAAAGCCAAGTGTCTGTGTGTGTTTCGAGGTTGCGTGAAAGAGAGGCACCACAGCATGCCTAGCAGAAGCGATGACTAGGTGAATGTAAGTCCCTGGGAGTCTGCAAAAATCTTAGGAGTCCATTGAGACTTCCACAGGGCATGGACGGACAACCTCAAATTATGTGACCTTTGGCTTAAGGGCCATGTGAGTTACGTATGCATAGGTTTAGGACAACACAAAACAACCAAAGGAGACTAGAACGTATACTATCACTTTGATAGCTCCAAGTACCACTTTTAGAACCCTGGGAACAGGTAAAGAGGCTTCTGGTAAGAGTTTGGCTAAAGTGTGAGCATATTGGCAGATCCTCTCCCTGCATGAATGAGTAGAACTTAAAAGGAGTATCGTGTCTGGTCTGACTTCCTTTTTGTCCATATTATTTAACCCTGGCAAGTGTATCTGGCCTTCAGCCCCTTCCTGTGAAATTCATATCTGTTCTCCACTGTAGTGGAGCAGGCTGAAGTTCTCAGCCCCAGCTGCTGCGTCCAGTTCAGCTTCCTGTCTGTTTGGACCATGAGCCACCATCTCCCTTCATGAACAGTTACTACTCGCCTATTTTGGTTTTGCTATCAGGTCAGTTGGATCTTGCTACAAATAGAATTGTGTCCCCCTAAATCCATATGTTGGAGCCCCAACCCTCAGTGTGACTGTATTTGAAGATAGGAACTTTATGGAGGTAATTGAGTGAAATGAGGTCATAAGGGTGGACCCTAACCTGGCATTTTTATAAGAAGAAGATGAAACATCAGAGCTTTCCCTCTGTGGGCACATTCATAAAAGAAAGGCCACATGAGGACATAGTGAAAAGGTAGCTCTCTAACAAGATAGAAAGAGAGCTCTCAAAATGACCCAGATTGGTCTGCATCTTAAGCAGGGACTTCTAGGCACAAAACTGTGAGAAGATAAATGTCTGTTGTTTAAGACACCCCAGCCTGAGCTGATGAATACAGACCTTTACTAGTAGAGTCCTAGAGTCCTTTGTTCCATTTATTGTACTTCAATGGGAGCAAAATTTCCAGATCCCAATTTCAGTTTCGGTCTTCATCTTCCACTGTTCTTTCCTATTATATCTCTCTCCTGATCTCAGTGCTGCCTTCCAGATTTTTCCTGCTCTATATTGTCCACAGACTAATGGTGTACTGGGACACAAGCTTGCTGCTCACCTCTCTTAGTATTTCTAGTGATAAGGAAACTTGGGTCTAAATAAGCACGGCCCTATCATGTGACCTAGAATAAAGAAAGAAAAGAAGGGGAAGATCCTACAAGTTACTGAATGCCCACCATGTTCCAACGTGATTACTCATATTTTACAGATCAGAGAACTAAGGCTCAGGGAAGTTAAGGTCACATGTAAATTGGTGGCAGTTCTGAGTTTCAAATTCACATATGCCTTTACTCATTGCCTCTGGTTTATCTTTTATATCATACTGCCTCACTTCATTTAATCTCAAATCAGATAACCTCTTTTACTTTTCCACCTTGAAAATGAAGAGGGTTGGACTGAATGGAAGATAAGTAAACTCCTTCCTGATTGTAAAACTTACCAATTTTGAAACTTCAACTCTCAACCTATGGTTGATCATTTCCGAATAACCACAGATCTTGTCCATCTTAGTTGAGGTTTAGCACAAGAAGCAAATCCACCCTTGGTATTTTAGACAGAAAGGTTTGATGGACGGGGGGGAACAAGGGTCCAGCGTGGGAGTTTTCATGGTTGTGGCCAGGGCATGTGGAGGCTGCAGCTACACTACTGTGGAATCCACTACTGCTTAAATAACTGCCTTTTGATACCAATGAGTCTTCATACCCAACACTGCACACATGCATATGCCAGCAAAATGACCTCTTGGTAGTCACATCTCTCACCTGGTTTGCCTGGTATGCCTGCAGAAACATCTGCAGGAAAGTAGTCTCCTTTACTAGTCTCTAAAGCTTAGGCAAATGCATGAATCTAAATGTAGAACCTGATTTGTATCCATGGCCTTCATTGCTAAAGAGTCTGGAAAATGTAGTTTTCACTGCAGAAGAAAGAAAAAGGAAGTTGAATGGAGTCAAAGCAAACACAACTATGGTACCTGCCATACTCCTTTCACCTCTAGATGTCATCTGGCTTTCTACTCCTGGCCACATCTGGCTTTCTACTGCTCTCTGAAGCTCTGGTCTACCACAGGACTCCTGTCCTGTTGCTATCCGATTTCCTATAAAGTTACCTTAGCAAAGCTGTTTACCCTCCCACCCCCTCCCAGGAGGAGTAACATTTTCCCAGATAGGTGAACAGAAAATTTCCAAGTATTTGGCAAGGTGTGGTAACATCATTTTGTCACCAGAATAGCAGAAACACATATTTGGGATGTGATCTTTAATAAATGATTGATTATCATATCAGCTGTATGAAAACTTTTAAAAATCTATGTTTTCCCCCGGAGTGACTTTAGAGGCACAAAGATCTCTCTGGAAGCCTTTCACTTAAAAGGAGAATCTGAAGGTAGGTTTTCTTCTTGGGTCAAGAAATATGCCATTCTGATGTGGGCATGTGGGATATGTGCACAACTGCTCTATGCTCTCAGGGAAGAAAAGTGCTGATTCTGCAACTGAGTGTGGCCCGAAAGAGCTTGTCCATGTGGAAGACACAAGCCTAGCCCTTAACCACTTTTCCCTTTGCACAGCCTTATTCTCCAGGAGGCCACAAGTACAGCATGTTAATTCAAACTTTTCAAAACCATGAAACCACTGAATATCTCAATATCCGCGTGTGGACTCTCATTTGCCTACTCTGTGTTAACAGAGAAACATTTGGTTTTAAACAAGACTTTATTTAAGGGGAAAAAGTGTATAGGATTACACTCGAGAATGTCATTACTGAAAAGATAAACCATATGTTGTAGTCTTTGTTTTACCTCCTTTTCACTAAGGCCTGCTTTTGAGAGTTCATTTGGAGGTGTATGGAAATTATAATTCTTCTGTAACCATGCTGGATAAGTCCAACAAACTTAGTTTACTCACTAGTCATATATGTTTACGTTTTGATGCAGTTACTGCCAAAGTATCTTATGGTTTAGTGATATATCTTCCTATGACTCGGAGATACTGAAGGCATACTGCCTTCAGAGTCTTCTCATTGTCCTCCCATCTAGAGATGGAAAAGGTGGGTCGTGATAAGGATATAAACCAATGACTGTAGTGGGGAACACGGTGGAAATGAGTAAAGAATAAAACTTGTATTTTCAGGTTCTTTTGACTTTGAGTGGGCCATGTCCACGGCGGAACACAACTCAGCTCGAGCAAAGTGTAAAAAGCCAGACTGGGCTCACACAGATGCTAAAATCCATGACAAGTTCATCAAAATCTTTCAGAGAAATGAATTTTGACTTTCAGTAAACAGAATTTATAACCCTCTATCAAAGGAAAGAAAAGGGCTAACCCTGATACCAATTTCTGGTTGTTGCGAAGTTACCTTAAGTTAACGTGGATGTGTATAACTCCTGGGTTATTTTCGATAGACGAAGGTAATAACTCAAAATGTTTAAGGTTGGTAAGGGCTACTCTTTCCTTACCTCCTTGCACAAGGTTACAATGAAAGAAAGCTTTTGATGAATCTTGTGATAGATGTAGACAGTTTTAAACACATTTTTATGAGCGAGCAAGCACAATACAACCTGTTCTGTAAGCTCAGTGTGGTCCAGTTCTTTTAGTCTCTTTGACCAATGTCTAGCAGGAACATTTAACCCAAGGAAAACAAGGCAGCATTTCTGAAGCAGACTTCTGTTACCATTTTTTTTCTTCTTAAATAGTTTATTGTCAAGTTGGTTTCCATATAACACCCAGTGCTCATCCCAACAAGTGCCCTCCTCCGTGCCCATCACACCCCTTTCCCTCTCCCCCATCTCCATCAGCCCGAAATTTGTTCTTGGCATTCAAGAGTCCCTCATGGTTTGCCTCCTTCCCTCTCTCCAACTGTTTGTCCCCTTCTTTTCCCCATGGTCCTCCTTTAAGTTCCTCTTAATCCTCCTATACTTGCAAACATATGGTATCTGTCCTTCTCTGCCTGACTTATTTCGCTCAGCATAACATCCTCAAGGTCCATCTATGTTGCCACAAATGGCCAGATTTCATTCTTTCTCATTGCCAAGTAGTATTCCATTGTATGGATGAACCACATCTTCTTGATCCATTTGTCAGCTGATGGACACTTAGGCTCTTTCCATGTTTGGACATTGGGGTACATGTGCCCCTATGCATCAGCACTCCTGTATCCCTTGGGTAAATTCCTAGCAGTGCTATTGCTGGATCATAGGGGAGTTCTATTGTTATTCTGTTACCTTTTAAGCAGCAACCAGAAATCCCTCTAAAATCAGTGGCTAGAGATAGATCTATTGCAAGGAAAAATGCAAACAGCTTTTAAATAGACCAAAAGATTACTAGATTCTTTTAGTGGAAAAGAGCATACTCTTTTTTTTTTTTTTTTAGTTTATTTATTTACTTTGAGAGAGGCAGAGAAAGTGCAAGCGAGGGAAGGGCAGAGAGGGAGAATCTGAAGCAGGCTCTGCACTGTCAACACAGAGACCCCATGTGGGGCTCGAACTCACAAAACTGCAATATCGTGACCTGAGCCAAAATCAAGAGTTGGATGAAAAAAGCATACTTTTTGGTTATTTATTCAGTGGGTTACTGCTCTTATTGTCTTTGAGCTAATTTACAATTCTGTAGATCTAAGTCAACTGGTAGAAAACTGATGGTAATGAAAATATTTCTTGCCTATACACATGCAAGTAACTTCTGCCTAGTGGAGGTTCAACTGACTTTCCTTTCCTTCAGTGGAAGAAACCAATTTCGTGCCTGTTAAGAAAATTCATTGCAGCATTACCTACTGGATGGGCTTATATATTTGTCTCATCTTTGAGATCCCCTTTGAACCAAATTGTAACTTCTTTTCTAGCTTCCTCATAAATTAAGTGCTCAGTTCTTGGGCCTGCTCAGATTGTTATACACTGTTGACCAGACAGTGAATGAGTTCAAAATATTTCCTCCAATTTCCAATCTACATAGCTTAAACATCTTTAATTTAATAAAATATTTTAACAAATCTGTGTATCTCCAATATGTTTGAATTTTACTAATAAGGACCAATCATAACATTTGTCATTCTAGATATTGATTATGAGAATCTGATATGCATTATGGTAATTATCAGAGTCTCAGAAGTTGATAAAGATATAAATTATTGAAGTGCTTTGCAGTAGCTGAATGTGGCCTTTCTGACATAAGACTAACTGGTTTTCCTCAAGTACAGATTTTTCAGTCCAAGGAAGAGACCGTTCTTAGAGCTCAAACTTAAATTGAATGGCATATTTATAATATTATTTGTTTTCTGAATTTATTTTTATTTTAATCAATTAATTAATTATTTATTTATATTTGTTTATTTTCAAGTGAGTTAACATATATGTTAACATATATGTAGTCTTGGCTTCAGGAGTAGAATCTAGTGATTCATCTCTTCCATATGACATCCCGTGCTCATCCCAAAAAATGTCCTCTTTAATTCTCATCACCCATTTAACCCCCACCCCCACCCCATCAACCCTCAGTTTGTTCTTTGAATTTAAGAGTCTCTTATGGTTTGCCTCCCTTTCTGTTTTTATCTTATTTTTCCTTCCCTTTCCCTATGTCCATCTGTTAAGTTTCTCAAATTCCACATATGAGTGAAATCATATGGTATCTGTCTTTCTCTGGCTTATTTTGCTTTGTGTTGAAGTATTTTAAGATAAGGTACAGACATTAGGAAAAACTCTCAAAGCTGAGAATCTCAGATTCGATGGCACATCAGTTCATGTAATCATTAAATGCAAAGTAATTTGGTCTTTACATCATGAGATCAAAAGTCGTTGGAATCTCAGTTATGTTGTCATGAGTCCTATGACTTGAGTAGCATACAGCTGTTCATAGAGATCTACAGGAAAAAGTTTGCATGTTAAGTTTAATCTAAGTGTACTATTTTGCAGAGGGAAAGCAAAGAATTATACAAAGTAGGTAGTGATTTACATATAATAATAGTGCTTTTCTTTTATATATACCATGGCTAACCATTTCAAAGTGAATTTGTGACCTGATAACAGTAGACCCCAAACAGCTAAACAGTAGATTCTCAAGGCAATTCAGCTGTAAGGATAGTCAAGATGTTCTTCAATGGAACATCAATAGTGTGAAGGGAGTGGGGGAGGAAATATTTAAAGAAAAGACATTTGAGTAATGGGCAGAGCACTCAACTCAGAAAGTGTTTTCTTTTCACTAAAGCCATGGAGAGACCCATTGGAATATGGAGAGTTTTTGACTTAGGGAGGTAGGACAGAGTTCCTTTGAATTTTCAAAGGACGTTTTCTCTTATAGATTCAGTATTGCATGGGATTGTGGCAATTAAAAAAATGAGGAACAGAAATAACAATTGCAAAAGGAGTAAATATTCAATTACAAATTTTAGGGCTGTTTCCATCCTGGATTTTAGGATGGAAACCTGGAACAGTTGTACCAAGAATTGAGTACTAAGCACTCTATGGGAGAAGCAGGCAGACCAGCTTGGTCTAGTAAGAAATGTGGCCACATGCACTTTGGATTGGAGACAGTAGTGAGCCACCAGAAAAAAGGACATGGTGGGCAAAACGATTTCTCTTGACAACTTGGCTAAGGGACTCACTAATACCCCAGAGAGGGAGTTTGATTAATTTCCACCAGAACTATGTTTTTCTTATATCTGCAAGTGATCTGTAATTTGCTGTACACTTTTATGCTTGAGCTGTTCAATGCTCATGTTATTTCACAGTCAAGTTTTAGTTTACATAAAACTTCAAAACGGTAATAAAATTAAAGAAATACAATCTTACATGAAAATAAATCTCCTTGGATTATGTTAAGGAGATGTATTTGAATTAAGAGATGCCCATGGACAATTTTAGTCCATATCTTCCTAGATCTAATACATATCCTTTGTAAAAGATGGTTAGAACAAGTCCCATGTTGTTTTTCACCTCCATCCTTTTGCGATGCTCCCCTCTTTGTTTGGAATCACATTCTCCACGTCAACAACAGCAATACCCACCCCACAACCTCCTGTCCATCCACAAAAACCAGAATAACTTCTACCCAACCTCCTAAACTAACTTACCATTATATTCTTGCTAGAAGGCTTCACTGACCCATATGTATATGCTACCCTGTATATAACCTTATCATTGTATTGCCATATTTTATTTAAATTATGTTTCTGACTCTATATTCTCAACGAGACTATGCACTTTTGGCATCAGTACCTTGCGCTGTATATACAGAACATAGTAGATGTTCAACAAGCACTTGAAGACTAAAGGCATAAATTGTAAGTTAAGGTTCATCTAATTCAACACCTTCATTGTACATAATGGAAAACAGACGCTGGCTTCCTTTGCTGGCCTTGTTTTGGAAGAATTGTCTACAAAATTCTTTCAAAAAGGCATATGAAATATCACCAACATTATCTCCAATGTGCAGAGTGACTGCAATGACCAGGTACCAAATTTCAGTGGAAGCCTGGTGAAGGGACGCTGCAGCTGCCAGTACCTGGGTTCACTGAACTCTTCTTAACCCAAATGCTGGTTTCAAGCAATTAGTTTCAGGGGATTGAGAACCCAGGTCAAGGCTTTGGGCCTGGGTCAGAGGGGCAGTTGGGATGCTTAAAGTTCTGTTCCCCTGTGATAGTATGGACTAGGGAAAAATTCTCATAAAAAGGAAATCATAGGGATGCCTGGGTGACTCAGTTGGTTAAGCGTCCGACTCTTGGTTTCAGCTCAGGTCATGATCTCGTGGTTGATGAGCTCAAGCCCTGCATCAGGCTCTGTGTTGACAGTGCAGAGCCTGCTTGAGATTCTCTCTTTCTCCTTCTTTCTCTGCCCCTCCCCTGTTTGTATTCTCTTTCTCCCCCTCCCCCCCTCTTAAAATAAATAAATAAACTTTAAAAAAAAGAAAATGATAACGAAACTTCTCTTTTCCTGTTTGGGTTCTGGGCGGAAAAGCAAATTTCCTGAGGCTGTATAACACAGATCTGTCCTCATATGGGTTTAGGGCCAAATATATATTATCTGCCTGGTCAGCAAAACCCCAAGCTAAGATATTGCTATGACGGCCCATCCCCATCTTTGGGTGTCTGACAAAGAAAATGGAAATTACCACTGGAAGGGATATATACGCTTGTTAGAAGTACACACAGGCTGAACTCTAACTCACTAAGCAAAGTTTATGTAGAATGCACAAAGAAACAAATATTCATGGGACAGATTGTTGGGTAAATAACATCAAATGAGTATGTTTAAAATGTTTAAAGAAAAATGAGCTCCACTTTGGTTAAATAGTACTCAGCAAATTTGTGGCAAAAATCTGAACTATATTATATCCAAGGCTGACTACATAATTTGCATGGTCCAGTGCAAAATGAAAATGCAAGCCTTCTTGTTCACAAAGCAGAAAAAACAAGTGTCATTAGTAGTCCTGAAATAAAATACATTTTCTTAAAAACACGTTGTTATTTATAAACATAACAGGGATAATAATGATATATGGGTAACAACATAAACTTACAAACTACAATAACATAGTGCTGTCATAATTTTCAACTAAAAAACTACTTTACTAATGTGATATCTTGATTGATCATAATATTTTTCTGACTCCATTTCCTGCAAATTCACTAGATCATCAACATGTATACACTTAGATATTTCATTTTCAATTGATATAATTGAAAGAAGTGTCAGTTCTCTTAGCAAATGCAAGGTTGCAAATAATTCTTGATAATATCCCATTTTATTTTATTTTTCAATGTTTATTTATTTATTTTTGAAGGGGGAAGGGTCAAAGTGAGAGGGAGGACACCGAATCTGAAGCAGACTCCTCACTGTCAGCACAGAACCAGATGTGGGACTTGAACCCATGAACTATGAGATCATGACCTGAGCCGAAGTCAGATGCTCAACCCGACTGAGCCACTCAGGCGCCCCGATAATATTCAGTTTTAAGAAGGATCTTTCTGTGGATGCAACTGTTCATTGTATTTTATGGACTGTGACAACACTGGGATAAATTTCTGCCACATTATTTTGAAACAGAAATTTTAGTACATCTAAAACTGCTGATTCTTGCAAAACAATTTTTCTAAAAATATTTAACTCTTTCTACAAATCAGTTTTAAGTACGTTTGAATTTAGTTTTAGATGTAAATGTTTGCATGCGGATTTTATTGTGTTTGCTAACATTTCCTGTAGGTTGGGAAGGTCATATTAAGAAACCAAAAGCGGCTTCATAATTTATATACAACTAAGAACACTTGTTTACACAGTCTATCACCGTATATTCAATCGCAAGGAAAATTTAACATTAAAATTGTCTTCCTTGTTGACGGTTGATTTATCTGAGGCATCATGTGAGGATAATGTTCTTTTCTATCCAATGTGACAAGCTTTAATTTCTATATCTGGATTTGTGGAGATTTGCTCTGAAACATTGTAGAAGTTTCCAAAGCTAGAGATTCTAAACTCTTTAAAGGATTTTAGTAATTCCCTGGTATGCTTTATTACAGTGTCCTCATGTTCAGTTTTATTTTATAAGAATTTACTGGCAAAACTGACTGTGATAAGCAGTTTCTGCTTACACTCAGACTGGAGAGTTAATTTTGACAGATGCTACAGAGACGGGCTTTGGGGATGAATGGACATGCGGTCCTGAGGCCACTGGTCTTGGCACTGTCCCCAAGGGGACGGTGAACTCTCTCTGGGTCACGGCTGCTGCTGGCAGTGCTGATGCTTCTGCCCATTGCCAATTGTACCCGAGTATCCCCACCTGCACGTATGTGTGCTGACACTTGGTGTTATCTGCTCTGCTCCCGCTTCATTGTCCCATTAGACTACACCTAAGAAGCATAAGTTCAAAGATGAAATGAGTAAGAATTTCAAGTCTGTAACCATAAAGCAGTAGGTCAAGTGCATGGCCCTTCAGAGAGCAGAGCCTGCATGACGGCGCTGGGTGAACCTGCATAGAGCTGGCCCTGATTGCATAATTCCAACTGATTCTCGCAACCAGTCTTCAGAGTAGATGGGGCAAATACATTCTCCCTTGCGTATTGGAAAACCAAGGTGTAGAATAATTCATTTACAGGCCTAAGTTCAAACAAAGTAGTAACAGAGACAAATACAGAATCAAGGCCATCTGAACTTAGGCTGCAGGTTGTCTTAGACAGTTTAGGCTATTTTTTAACCTTCAAGAAGTACACACATATATTCCTTAGCTGAAATGTGTGGTGTTTACCAAAGTTCCCTTTAGCTTAATACTGATTCTGCAAGTGAGAGATGAAAAAACTTTGAAGATACTTGGGATTTAACTCAACCTGAAAGGTAGCCCTGGGAAATTCCACTTTACATAATATGCATTTGATGAAACTCAGAAGGATGATTTATTGTTCTCTATGATGAATTTGTTTTACCCAAGAAGTCAGTAATATTTAGAAAATCTTTCTATAACAAATGTGTAAATCTGTGTAGATGTGGGTGTGCATATACTACTTTATGAATACATAATCTCCTGCTCAAATTAGATAATATGTTTTTTAAAATGTTTATTTATTTATTTTTGAGAGAGGTGGAGGGGCAGAGAGAGAGAGAGAGAGAGAGAGAATCCCAAGCAGGCTCTGCACTGTCAGTGCAGAATCCAATGCAGGGCTCAGTTCCACTAACTGTGAGATCATGACCTGAGCTGGTCAGATGCTTAACCAAATGAGCCACTCAGGTGCCCCTACATAAAACTTTTGGATATTTCAGTGGTAAACATGCATATTTTATGTGGTTTTTGTGCACATGGAATAATCCAGTATGTCGATTGGTAAATTTTTGAGACATATTTATAAGCTTGGTCCACAAGCAGTTTCTAAGGAGATTCTTTCTTCCATCCTTATATTGGGTCACTCCCCAGTCTTTGCTAATTTCGTCACTGCCTGAAAATTAACTGAATCTGAAATTGCCATGAAGAGCAAGTAGAGAGGTGAGTTTTGGATTAAAAAAATTTTTTTTCTAATGTTTTTTTATTTATTTATGAGAGAGAGAGAGACAGCCTGAGCAGGGGAGGGTCAGAGAGAGAGGGAGACACAGAATCCGAAATAGGCTCCAGGCTCTGAGCTAGCTGTCAGCACAGAGCCCGACGCGGGGCTCGAACCCATGAACCGTGAGATCGTGACCTGAACTGAAGCCAGACGTTTAACCGACTGAGCCACCCAGGCGCCCCAAGTTTTGGATTTTATTCTTCATGATGATTTGAAAGAGAGGTATATTAAAAATGGCCTTTGAGAAGCTGAATGATTGAGATGGTATTCTAATGGCACCTGTGGGAGGCTTTGGACATAGCTAAGTACAGCCAGTTGGATGAAGGGTAAACTAAACTCATTCTTTCCAGTGTCTCGTCTATCAGGAAAGAAAACATAAGGGCTACGTCTTCACTTTTAAAACGATATGATAAACACAGGAAAAGGAGGAGCATTCATTTTGTTTAATATTCCATGAAGGTATTTGAGCAAGGCAATATTTTATTGTCTGAGAATATAACAAATGTCTTTGTCATTTCCCTGTAATGAAACATCTCAAGAAATGATCATTGCTGGGAAAAGTGGAGCTAACAGAGCATGCTTTTGCTAATAAATCACGGAAGGTAACATAATATGGTGTGGCTCTGTTAAACAAATAATCATATTACAAGTGGAATCTGAACCGAAAGGGAAACAGGCACTATTTTGCTTTGCTTTGTACTCCACCCCACATAAGTACTAACACATACACGTGCACACACATCTCACATGTACACATCACATCATGCTTAAAGGTCAGGGATGTACTGCTTGATGGCCCGAGAACCTACCCTAGTGTGTACACAGTTACTTTGCCCATCATCTTCCTCTGAGTCTTTATGTACATGCCATACTCTAGCCATGGGGTTTCAAAGACATTTGTATACTGACCGTGCTTACTCATCCCTAGAATCCAGTAGTACTTGACAAAATTGCCTATACAACAGAAATAAATATCAAAAGCCCCACCCTTTGCTTCTATCCTCCAAACCCCACAACACCAACTTTCTTTTTCTTTTCTTCTCTTTCTTTCTTTTTCTTCAAGTTTATTTGTTTTATTTTGAGAGAGAAGGAGAGAGTGTGACCAGGGGAGGGACAGAGAGGGAGAGAAAGAGAATCCCAAGCAGGCTCTGTGCCACGAGCCAGAGCCCAATGTGGGGCTTGAACTCATGAACTGTGAGGTCATGACCTGAGCTGAAACCGAGAGTCAGAGGCTTAACTGACTGAGCCACCCAGGTACCACCAGCGTCCCTTCCAACGTCAGCTTTCAAATTTAGAAACTTCAAGTTGATATTTCCATGCTCATTCCAAATTTTGCTACTTTTCTGCTTTTCTCCCTTCCCATCATATATGAGGAAAGGTAAACCATACAGTGGTTTTTATACCATAAGCACGCAATAAATGTGTATCAGGTGAACATACAGAAATGTTTTTCCTGAAAAGCAGATGATTTCTTTCTACTCTGTTTACTCTTTGGAGACACATAGTGGAGCAGATGCCCAAAGAGATCTCTGGATAGATTCAGTTGTTCTTGATTTTGTCGTGAAGGTGCACTTTGGAGGCAGCAGATCATTCGCTCCGATGTGTTTGTGTCCTCAAAGGCCACCAGAGCTACCTGCTCTGAGGTCTAATCGAGCTGCCTAGGTGTGTGAGTGCACGCATGCTTGGGCTGTGGGTGCGGGGCAGAAACCCACAGCAGGTCTGACAGCATTTTCCAAACGTTATTACTGTTGGCAAAGTCTTATCTTAGATGAGGTGGGAAATTAGTAAACTGCCATGGAGCAGTATGGTTTTGTAAAATTAGATGGGGTATAAAGCAACACAATTAATTCCAGACCCTCAGGCAAGAGTGATGAAGTAACTGGCGTCTTTGTTCTCTCAGATTATCAGATATACCATCTTCTCTTCTGAGTAATAGCAGGCGCTCTCTGGCTGTCAGTTGACATGCCAGGTATGCACTTGCCATGCGGACGAGGCCACCCCTGGATTCCATTTTGTTGTCTTTAGAGTGAAAAAGAGTGAATCACTCCTCCAGGAGTCCGTTTTCTCCCATTAACCCTAAACCCCAGGCTCGTGATTTGTCACACGTTTTAACAATGATCACAGATTGGTTAGCAGCACCAAATTAGCTACGAAGATCCACAATGAAAGCCCCGGAAAACTCCATCAATGTTAGATACACTTTAGGTCTTGCATTTCAAGGGAAGGTTCTGGAAAGATTTTAGAGATGGAGACTGAGGGAAGCTTTGTTTGTATTTGCACAAAGCCTCATGTTGAGAAGGAAAGAGGAGAAAAGAAACATGGAGGAATAGGTGCAGTGGTGTACAAATGGATGCCCTCATTCCATGGGTAAGCACAGTGTAGGGATGTCAGGGGAGTTATTTTGTGGACCATGGGAGATCCACCATCCATTTGCTATTGGATCTCACCTCTCTTTGCATCTTCTGAGAAGTTCCTTGGATTTTCCCCAGCACTGAAGTGCTGTGCAGTTAGGTAGTGCTTGCCTCAACGTACATGTCATGGGCCACATGGTCTTTCACTCTTCACCAAAACAACTTAAGATAAAAAACAAATTGAATTAAGAGTTAGAAGTATGGTTCTTGGTAGTTAAACACAGTTCAAGCTCTCACACAGTGCTGTAGTACCCTTTCCAATAATTTGGTAGAAAATGCCCTCAGAGACACTTGTTGAGAAAAAATAGAAGAATGTGAAGAAATCAGCTTACATAATCATCACTGTAAAAATTACTTTGTCTTTAGGCAGAACCTTTCTGCTGAGAGGGAAGATTTACAACCATACTAATCTAATTCATAATGTACGGGGGAGTCACCAATAAGATACCTCAACACACATGTCAGCCAACACTTGACTCATTTCACAAATATTTATTGAGTACTTACAATATGCCAGATGTGGTCCTGAGCACTGGGGAGGTGCAGTAGGCTCTTTAATGGAAGATATAAAATAAATAAGTAAACATGATTAGAGAGAGCTAATTTAGTTCGAGTGATGAGGGAAGGTCTTTCTGGAGAGGAGACCTTGACTGAATTTCAAGAACGAGTCAGTCATGTGGAGACCTGGAAAAATGCATTCCAGGCAGAGGAATAAAGCACTCGAAGGCACTGAGGCAGAAACAAGTTTAGTGTATTTGAGGCACAAAACGAAGGGGGTGTGGTAAAGGGAGCAGGCAACACAGGGATGCATAGAGATGAGGTTGAGTATAAATCACGGACTAGATCATATCAGGCCTTGTAGGCTACAGTGAAAAGTTTGGATTTAATTTTAAGTGCAATGAGAAGCCCTTGGAGGTTTATAATCAGGGGTGATTTTGTGGTTTTATATTGTAAATATATCAATCTTACTGCTCTTTGAATAAGAGGTTATAATAAGGTTAAGAAAGAAAGCTAGGAAATCAGCTAAGAGTATTGAAGTGGTTCTGGTTATAAATATTGGCATCTTGGATTACAGAAGCAATAACAGGAAATACTTGTAAAATGTTTATAGTATGCTAAACACTGTTACAGCTCACCGAATCCTTATCGTGAGTCCATTTTACAGGTGAGATAACTAAGGTTCAGGAAACGTGAATGGCTTGCCTTAGCAGTTAAATGGCAGAGCTAGAATTCAAATACAGGCAGCCTGACTCCAGAATCTGTATGTTCAACTGCCCCTCAGTTAAGGTAGAAGTAATAGAGATGGAGAAGCCGGAAGAGAGTATTAGTTTCCTATTGCTACCACAGCAAATCTCCACAATTTTAGTGGATTATACATCATGAATTTGTTATCTCTTAATTCTATAGGGCAGAAGTCGGAAACCTGTTGTGCTGGGTTACAGTCAAGGTGTGGACAAGCATGTGCTCCATCTGGAGATTCTAGCAAAGCATTCATTTTTCTCACACATTCCAGCTTCTGGAGTGTGTCTGACCTCATCCCTTGACTCAGGTCCCCGCATTACATAGCCTTACCTCCCCGTTTTTGCCTTTGTTGCCTTTCCACTCTCTCTGATCTAACTCTGTTCCTCTCACCTCCCTCTTACAAGGACCTTTGTGATTACACCTTATCTACCTTGGTAATCTAGGATAATCCGCCCATCTCAGGATCCTTAACATTATCACAACTGCAATGCTCCATTTCCATGCAATGCAACATACTTGGGGAGACATTATTTAGCCTACTACAGACAGATTCAAGATACATTTTTAAATGTTTATTTATTTCAGAGAGAAAGAGGAAGAGAGATTGTGAGAGAGAGTGTGCGTGCAAGCTGGGGAGGGGCAGAGAAAGAGGGAGACACAGAATCTGAAGCAGGCTCCAGGCCCCGAGCTGTCAGCACAGAGCCCAGCATGGGACTCAAACTCACGAAACGTGAGATCATGACTTGAGACAAAGTCGGATGTTTAACTGACTGAGCCACCCAGTCTCAGTTATTGTTAGTATATAGAAATACATCTGATTTTGTATATTGACCTTGCTCTCTGCAACCTTGGTAAACCCACTTATTCTATTAATTTTTTGTAGATTTTTGGGGCATTCTTTATGTGGACAATCATGTTGTCTGTAATAAATATAGTCTTATATTTTCTTTTCCAATCTCCATACACTTTATTTCTTTTTATTGCATTATTGCACTGAATAGAGCAACCGGTACGATGTAGAATATGTTTAGCGCGAGAGGATATCTTCGTCTTGTCCTTGATCTTAAGAAGAAAGCAATTCTGGGGCGCCTGGATGGCTTAGTCAGTTAAGCGTCCGACTTTCGCTTAGGTCATGATCTCGCGGTTCGTGGGTTCGGGCCCCGCGTCGGGCTCTGTGCTGACTGCCGGCTCAGAGCCTGGAGCCTATTTCAGAGTCTGTATCTCCCTCTCTCTCTGACCCTTCCCTGCCACGCTGTCTCTCTCTCTCTCTCTCTCCTAGAAATAAATAAAAAATATTTAAAAAGAAAAAAAGAAGAAGCAACTCAGATGTTAGCTACAGCATATTTTTTATTTTATTTTATTTTTTGGATTTCCTCTATAAGAGTGAAGGACATTTTCTTATATTCCTAGATATTTTTAAGTCACTAATGTGTTGAATTTTGTCCAATACTTTTTCTCCATCTACTGAAATGATTATGTGGTTTTTCTTAATATAATGAATCATACTGATTGATTTTTAAGTGTTGAGCCAGTCTTGTATTCCTCGGATAAACAACATTTGGCTATGACATACTTACTTTTTTTATATATTTCTGGATAGTATTTGCTAATACTTTTTTGAAGATTTTTGTGTCTATGTTCATGAGGGATATTGACTTGTAGTTTTCTTTTCTTGTCATGTCTTCATTTGGTTTTGGCACTAGGGTAATGATGGCCTCATTAAATTAGCTGGGAAATAATTCTTTCCTTTCTATTTTCCAGTATAGATTGTGTAGAATTTGTAGGACTTTTGACTTAAATATTTGATGGAATTAACCAGTGAAATCACCCAAGCTTGGAGTTTTCGTTGTGCAAAAGCGTTTAACTACAAATTCAATTTCTGTGCACTTTGCACCCAGAAATGGAAATATCTTGAGTCAAGTAATAAATTAACTTAGCAAAGCCCTCACTGCTTTAAAAACTAGCAACATCTTTGAACAGCAGACAGCATTTTGGAGTGTTGCATCTGGAAAACTGCAGGCCTCCGAATACATCTGTTTCCATTGTTGTAGGAAGATAAACAAGACCAGACTGAAGACACTGTGGGAAAAAAGTTCTTGCTTGTCTGCTTATTGTTTGCTGCCTTTCTGGAGGAAGAAACATCACAATGTATCAAATAGTGAGGACAAACTGCTATACAGTGCAGTCATCCCAAATATTTCCTGTGAATAAAAATGGGGCTACCTCAAGGTGACAGAAAAATGCTCTGCTACTCATTCACTCATTCATATTTGCCCCCATTTTATCTATTTCAAGAACATTAAGAAGCTCACTCTTATCTTTGCATTCCGGCTTTTGGGCCCTTTTGTATAAAATGTAGCAGTTGTCCTTTTAAGTTTATTTATTTTGAGAGCCAGAGAGAGTGAGAGAGAGTGAGTGAGTACGGAAGCGGCAAAAGAGAGGGAGAGAGAATCGCAGGCAGGCTCTGTGCTGTTAATGTGGAGCCCCATGCGGGGCTCAGACTCCCAGACCCTCAGGCCATGACTTGAGCTGTAACCAAGAGTCAGATGCTTAACCGACTGAGCCACCCAGGTGCCCCTGTCCTTTCTATTTTAATGTTATTTTTAAAAAATGTTTATTTATTTTTGAGAGAGAGACAGAGCATGAGTGGGGGAGGGCAGAGAGAGAGAGAGGGAGACACAGAATCCGAGGCAGACTATAGGCTCTGAGCTGTCAGCACAGAGCCTGATACGGGCTTGAATCTATGGACTGCAAGATCATCACCTGAGCCAAAGTCAGACACTTAGCTAACTGAGCCATCCAGGTGCCTTGCACCCCTGACCTTTTTGATGGTAGTCTGGTTATGGATGTTTTTAGGATAGGCCAGCCTTTCCATGAAAAACGATATGAAGTTAATTAACAATAGGTATATCTAATGTTATTTGAGAGCATTTGTCATTTTCAACCCACACGATATATTGGGAAGATTTAGTACTTGCTATTTGAAGAAGCATTTGCTTTTATTTGCTTGAAAATGACTGGTCTGACTGGTTTTTTTGGACTGAATTAACTGGAAATTTTGGCATGTTGATGAAGTCAGAAATTGCCAAACAAACTTGAGGAGCAACATTATTTTTTCCTTCTGAGGTAAAATTATGAGGTTCCAGTCTTCAAGCGATCTTTCAAATCTTTTCAGCCAGGAGCCATCCAATACATGGAGTTACTACTGGTTCATATTGGACCTTTTTGGAAGAGACAGTGAGTCTTCCTTGTTAACTCTGCTGGCCACCCATTGGCCAGGTCCAGATTGAAGAGCTATGAATCATGTCTGACTGGAAAGCATACTGTGCACGTGGCATTCAAGGTGAGGTATGGACACCTGATATGCTTTTTGTTTCCCTTGATAATTCCCAGCACTGTTCACCCAGCGTCAGATAATCAAGGATCCAGGGATTGGGGGTGCCAGTTACTCAAGTGATGGATTCGAGTTTAACCATAGGATTAGCCGGACCTGATGAACCATCCCATGAAAGCAGGCTCCAGCTGGAGACGGAGACCTCGACCGCCAGCAAACCCACGTGCAGTTCGCCTTGCCTCAACAGCAAGGGCTTTGGGCAAATGCCCCATCAAACCCAGGGACAGCTCGAACCGCGGAGGCACGTGTGCTTGAAGGCCCTATTGACAATCCCCCGCCCCCCGCTTTTAAACTCTGCTCAGCATCTGTGACCCCTTGCGTCTCCCAGCCACCGATTCAACAGAGATGAAAGCCAGTGGGGTTTTCACCAGCAGGGTAAATACATGAGGACTCGGGAAGGAAGACAACTTCGCATGTGCTTTCCCCCAAAGCTGCTGGGCAGTCAGCACTAAACTGACAGACTACAAGCAATGCAGAAAAGATGCCCAAGGTTGCCCTGGGCGAGCAGGGCCTCCTTTTAATGCATGGAAAGATTAGTAAGAAATATTCCACTAGAGAGGAAACACTTCTCAAGCAGACCCAAATGATCTGTTGGATGGTGCTGAACCTTTTTTATATACATCCATATATTTACTTATTTGTGGGGAATGCTGAAACCGCAGAGTTCCTGTTTGCTCTGTTTCTTAGGGATAAAGTTATTCTGTGGTCAGAGACACCTAAGACCATTAGGCACGCACACTACAGATCTGAAGAAGGTCTATTTACCCGAGCTTCCAGGAAAAATATTGACAAGGCAGTAAAAATACTTTCCTTGATTACTCAACCTTGTATTTTAAACCTAAAATTACAGGAACTTTTCTCTTTTAGTCATTTATTTTTAGCTTCTCTATTTTTCCACCTTTTTAGATTCTTTTGGCTCACCTTTTAAAACATGGTCTATTTATAATGACTCTGCAAATCGAGGAATAGCAAAGCCTTTACAGGGTTGTCACTGTTTTCCTCGGACCAGTTCTCAAGCTACTCAGGGACAAGTGAGTCTCAGCTTCTGGAGATAAAGGGTTGAAGGAGGGTGTATTCCAGAGTGGAAAGAAACTTCTGGAAGTCCTTCAGTGATGGCTTCCAGGAGAGCCACCATGTTAGCTGTTTCTTCTTTCCCTGTCTTTGACCAAAGGTCGGAAATCATTCAAAGCTTATGGGAAGGAGCTGAATCTGACTTTATCAACAGCGTACAGAAGGACTTCCCTTGACTCGGGTATGGTGCTCCAGAAATAAGAGATGATTCTGTCTTCCCCGACCACTCTCTACAATACTCCAATCCCATTATCTCCACCCGTTACCCTATTTCATTTTTATTCATTGCCTTTTCTGAAAAATCACTATATATTTATTTGATTACTTGTTTATTATTTGTGGTTTTCACCAGATTCCAAGCTCCAGGAAGGCAGCCTCTCTGATAGCACAGGCTCTTTTCAACAAACTATGCTCTAATCATTGAAGGAATATGTCAAAGTGTGGCTGGTTGAGTCACAGTTTTAAATCTGCTTATTGATTTGCAACAGCCAATGCTTGCTTCTCTCTCATTTCTAACTGACAGAGACTCCTCCCCCCAAATCTAGGAGCTGACATGGGGCTTGTCATAGCTGGAGAGAACCGCTCTCAGAGTGATGCTGAGTCCCGCCTTCGAGTCCCTGCTGTATTATAAGCTTTTGCCGAGTCTTCTCAAGAGTTAAGTTCTCTTTTTTAATCTTTCTGTGTGTGGCCCCCGATGGTGCTTCTGCTGCTTCAGCTTGCCAGCTTATAATTTACATGTTATTGTGTTTGCTTTATACCCTGCCATAGAAATGCATATACTTCTGGTTAAGCGGCCACCCAGAACATATAGAGGACCTTGACGGAGTTAAAGAAGAATTGGGTCACCTGGTGATGAAACTCAGCTGCTCACTCCTGGGAGGGGTAACTGCTGCTCAGGAGAGAAGGGCAGATAGTTGGGCGAGGAGGAAGTGTTGCTGCTTAGCATTGGAAACCCCACGGGAAGGCTTTTTGAAAATAAGTCAATGCTTCATTAGCTGTTGGAGATGAAGGCACATTGTGGATAGCTCACTTGAAACTTGTATTCTCCAAACCACAGACTCTGATGGCGGGCTGTCCTAGGGGAATGCCCAACCTGGGCAACATAATTAGGAAAGCACATCTGAGGCTGCAAGAATTAAACGCAGCACAGAATTCATAGAGATAGGTAGACACTACTGAGGGTCTCTGTCCAGCTACTCTTATGTATAGTAAACATGATATAAAGCTTATAATACTTAAATACTAATAGAGAACATTTACGGAGCATTTGCTATGTGACATACACTGTTCAAGGTACTCCAAAGTCTTTTCTTACTCGCTTCTCATAACATCTGAGATAGACACTCTCATTATTAGCCACATTTACAAAAGAGGAAATGGAGGTGCCTCAGTGGCTCAGTCTATTAAGTGTCTGACTCTTGGTTTCAGCTCAGGTAATGGTCTCATGGGTTGAGGGTTCAAGCCCTATGTCGAGCCACTCGCTGACAGTGTGGAGCCTGCTTGGGACTCTCTCTCTCCCTCCCTCTCTGCTTCTCTCCTACCCTCCTTCCCCCTCTCACTCTCTCTGTCTCTCAAAATAAATAAATAAACCTAAGAATTTTTTTAATGGAGGAAACAAAGACTCAGAGAAGTTAACTTCCCCGTGGCCACAAGGATTTGATACCAAAGAGCTTTCTTCAGAGCCCCTTGAAGACACTCCCACCCTTGACAATGACTGAGGAGTTGTTTGCACAGCCTGTCAAGTACCTTACCAAAATGAGTCATTCTCATGCAGCTTCGAAGATTCGGCCACTTTTCTATTTTCGAATCCACAAATATTATAATTTCCACAAGAAACCTCAGAGGTCCCATTTCTGGCTCAGGAGAGGGTTAACACATTCCGCCCAAGAGTCGCCCAGTACTGGGCTTCATTCATTTTCCACCATGTAGCATGTTCTGTTTATTAGTCTGCTCCACATCGTTAAAGGAAACTCACACACCAAGTGAGCTGAACCCCAGCCATGTGGTGTTGTAGTGACCTTGACCTCATTTCCCCCCTTAAACTCTTGGTCTTGATCAATTCCCAGAACCTGAAGTTCTGTAGTGGAGACTAAAACAAATGAGGGTGTTTCAGTGCTTTGCTTCTACAAGGAGTCAAGTGCTCACTTTTGATACGTCTCTTGACATCCATTAACCAAGCATTAAAAAAAAAATTAAAAGTTTCCAGGAGAAAATGAGTGGAGATTTTTGAATAGAAAATTTACTTGATATGTACCTAAAAATTGCATACATCCTATGACTTGAGAAATGTTGGGATGAGCCCTGTTCCCAACGTGTCCCCCTCCTGCCTCTGCCTGATTCCATTAGAGCTTCGTGCTTTGGGGATCATTTGGTTCTGCTTTGAGAATCCAAACGTAAACATCTCTGAGAGAGGTGATTCAGGAGACTTTAGCATCTTTAACATCCTTTTGTGATTCAGTTAATTATTATTATTATTTTTAAATATTTTTTTAATTTATTTCTAGGAGAGAGAGAGAGAGACAGCGTGAGCAAGGGAGGGTCAGAGAGAGAGGGAGAGACAGACTCTGAAACAGGCTCCAGGCTCTGAGCTGGCAGTCAGCACAGAGCCCGACGCAGGGCTCGAACCCACGAACCCCGAGATCATGACCTAAGCGAAAGTCGGACACTTAACCGACTAAGCCACCCAGGGGCCCCTGTGATTCAGTTAATTAATCCTAGAGGAGCTGGGTTATAGAATCAGTAAGGTTTCATCAGAAAAGATAGAAGAGGAGAAGGAAAAGGTAACTTTGGCTCAAAGGAACTGAGCCGATGGAAGAGTCCCGGCAGAGTTGGCCACTGGAGGCTCCAGTCAGTGCCCTTGAGGGGGGCACCACATGCTTGAAGGAAAGGGTTCTTAATGCTCATGCTTTGGACCCCTCCTGCTAGGCTTCCTCCCTGTTCCTAGTCTCAGCCTTCCTCATTCCTATTTTTTTTTTTTTCCTAGGAGAGAGAGAGAGACAGCGTGAGCAGGGGAGGGTCAGAGAGAGAAGGAGTCACAGACTGAAGCAGGCTCCAGGCTCTGAGCTGGCAGTCAGCACAGAGCCCAACGCGGGGCTCGAACCCACGTCATGACCCAAGCGAAAGTCGGACGCTTAACCGACTAAGCCACCCAGGCGCCCCTCTTCATTCTTATTTGAATAATGACCTTCAACATGTGCCAGTAGGAGCTGGGCCTGAAACTATTTAAGTTCAAGAGAAAGTAAATGAAAGAGGTGTGCCTTTATATGAGGAAATAGAAATACAGATGATGTAGCAGATAGCAAGCACTAATGCTTATGGAATGAATAGGGGATGAAAATAATGGACTAATTAATGAATAAGAATAAACTTCATCCATCTTTCAACAAGTCCTCCCCTAGTTTATATAAATAGCTATTTGTCTATATTTATTTTCTCGGTTCCTAAATCTTTCAGATGGGAAAAGATTATGATTTAGCTAAGGAAATACAAGGAAGTCCGTCTTAGATCTAGAGGAAAGACCAATGGGCCTTCAAAGTATTCTATTATTCTTAAAATCCAGATAAATGGAAACTCTTGATAAAGGTATGGTTTTCTTGCCAAACATGCAGCTTTAGGCACTGGGTGGTTTCTTAACCTATTGTGTTAGGTGAGCAAACCTATTGTTAAGCTAGCATACCAAATGCCTGGCACATAGGTTCTTTCTTTCTTTCTTTCTTTCTTTCTTTCTTTCTTTCTTTCTTTCTTTCTTTCTTTCAGTGAGATAGAACATGAGCAGGGGAGGGGCAGAAAGAGGGAGAGAAAGAGGGATCCCAAGCAGGCTCCATGCTTTCAGTGCGGAGCCTGACAAGGGGCTCAAACTCACAAATGGAGAGATTATGACTTGAGCCAAAACCAAGAGACAGACACTTAACTGACTGACCCACTCAGGTGTCCCATGATTCTTGAATTTTGTTATTTGAATGAATGCCTACATGAACACATAAATCCCTCATTTTGTGGTTTGTCTTTGGGGCTAACTGACCCTGGGCTTTATTAATAATGGGTGGATGAGATGAATGGCAGAGTGCAGTGGATTGTTGGTAAAGATATCCACAAACAGCTAAAAGTTTATACCCTTCTACTTTCATGCCTTTTTCATTCAGCACCCTCCACCATGCAACTTGGGCAATCACTGACTGAGTTTCTGTAAGACAGCCCTCTCTTTACTAGAATCGCATGGAGTGAAACGATATACGATGCCCTCATTTACCTGCAATCTCTTTCATTTGACATAATCAGTGTAAGACCCATTAGTGTCTGTGCGTCTGTCAGCATTTCTTTTGAGAAATGGTTTCTTTCCCCTCATTTTGGAAAGGGGGAATTCAAATTCCAAGAGGCGGTGGGTTTTTGTTGTTTTTTTTTTTAAGGTCTCAGCTCATAAGTTGACCAGCAAGGGCTCCCACATGGATCTCATGTATCCTGGTTCACTTTTATCATGATGATGCTCTTGCTCCTGATCTGAGAGGAAGAGAACATTCACTCTCACTTTTGGATATTAACCATGTGATGAAGGCATGCTGAGCACAAGGAGAGAATATTCTGATAGTTTGATACAGGTGTATCCTTTGGCTATGCACCTGGCATAGCAAAGCCAATCAGAATTCTCCACCTGGATTTTTCAATGGAAAGAAGGAAGAGGGTAAAACCAATTCTATTGTTAAAAGCTGTGGAGTATGAAGCCCAGGACTTGATTGAGTCATGCTTCCTGCACTAGGGGAGAAATTTGAACTGAATGAGAAAAAAGCTAACGCACAGAGGAAAGCAAAGATACAGGATACGTAAATAAAGTTCTGGCTGTTTTTACGGGCTAACGTCTTTGTTCTCCCGATAAATTGGTTATTTAACCCTCTCTTTGGTAACCTGAGATGTTTCAGTATCAACCAATAAATTCCCTCTAAGTTCATTTGAGTTAGATTTCTGTCGCTTACAATCAAAAGAACCCTGAGTAAGACATAGTGCTTAAAAGAATTAAATTGGAATTAATCACTTGCATAATATTGCCACATCTTGAAAAAAGTCTGTAGTTTTCTTAGTAACTCTAGTTAAATATATTGCATCTGTATTGTTCCAGGGAGAATGACAGCACTATATTTACCTTTCCAAACAATCTTTGTTTCCATTTGGCATATATAGAGGTTGACATATTAACAGTGCATCCCAGGAGGAAAGCCTAGCTCTGTAAGGTCTATGGGCGATAAAATATATTATATAAATACTCTGTGTTCAAGATCAGCACATTCTATTCATTTCTTTCTCCCAATGGGAGTTACTCATTTTTATGGAAAATGACCTGGCCCACTCTAATTTACTGTGAGTAAAACTGCTGGGGGATACTTTCTCTGATTGTCACATCATACGCAGGTAGTGAATAATGTCTTGTGTTCCTTAGGATTCGATTTTTACATACAATACTTGTATGTGAGAAAGGCTGGAAGCAGTTGATCTCCCTTTAGGTAGAACATATGCCAATAGCAAAAATAAGTGCTTTTTTTTAACGTTTATTTATTTTTGAGAGAAAGAGATACAGAGCAGGAGTGCGGGAGGGTAGAGAAAGAGAGGGAAACACAGAATCTGAAGCAGGCTCCAGGCTCTGAGCTAGCTGTCAGCACCGAGCCCAGTGTGGGGCTCGAACCCATGAACCATGAGATCATGACCTGAGCTGAAGTCAGACGCTTAACCAACTGAGCCACCCAGGTGCCCAAGTCCTTCTTATCTCATGCAAAGAAGTTCTCCATTTTTAAGGACCAGTACCCAGGAATGCTATCAGTGCCCCAAAGAGAACTCTCTGAACAATAGAAATGAACACTTGCTTGAGTTTCTCTTTGCTTTGTTTTCATTATTATAACTGTTCTTTATGGTTTTAGTCTATCCTTTCTTTGCTTAGTTGCTTTTTCCTCCTGGCCTTGTTTCCCTTTTCTCTTCCTTCCCTTTTCCCCAGGGCATATTGAGTGTGGAGACACGTCTCCATTTCTCCTCATTATACTCATTTGTGAACTGGATGGGTGACTTTGCTGCCCGTTCACGCACAGGGGAAGCATTAGCAGTTCCCACTTTGGACTTCCGTCCAGTGTGTCAGGATGCTCAAAGGGTAAATGGATGAGAAACAGAAGATAATCGAATTACAGATTTCTATTGTGTTCAAGATGTTAGCTCTTCACACATGTAGCAATTCTTGATTGCTTAAGAGCTCCCTGGTGTGTTTTTGGCAAGTGAAGACCTTTACATGTGCTTGGCTCTGGTCCAGGTGACAGGCACAGCTCTGGGATTACTTAACTACTCATCTGCCTGCATTTTCTTCCAATTCCTTAGAAAGAAAATTGAAAACAAGGAGAGAAAAAGAAAAGGGGCGTTGACCTTGATGACCAAAAAATTCCTTTTTGATAAATTCCAAGATAAACTTCCAGATAAGACACTCTTCAATGGGATACATGCCCAAAATAAGATCCAACACAGGGTTTCTCTAAAAAGCAAGCAAACAAACAAAAAGACCTTAACCATCGGAAATGGGTGGTGTGCATGATCACATGTGAATGTTTGATTTCAGTCTGTGAATTTAATGGTGACCTTTGATGACTTTCAAGTCTGCCCAGGATGAGGAATGAATAAATAATCCAGAAAAGAGGTTGTTTTAAATGATCTGATTTAGGATGCACCTGTGAGGTAAAAAGAATGAAAAACAAAACTGACTTAAAAAGTCAAAAATTATGACTATTATTTTTCACAAGCTTTTGACAAATATAAATTACCATGCTTAGTATTAATTACATAGAGCCAAGTGGAGAATTTGGAGTTCCAAACAGAGAGAGAAGCGAGGGGAGAACAGAAGACCCTAGGAAGTCACATGGATCTGTCTGTGTCTTTAAGGATCCAAGTTTCTTGTTTTTCCTCAATAGAAACCACGTCTACTTTCAGTCTTTTGAGGGGTCTCCAGTGAAGGGCTGCTTCTGCTCCAGGTGCTAGAATGCAGAACAAACATTATGTTCATTCGACTTAGGCCCTGCTGTTCCCCTTGCTCTACAAAAAGAGTGGTTCCCTTCCTCCTTTTCCATCAGATCACATATCAAGTGCAATGGCCTGCACATCAAATTCTAAATAGAAAAGGAGCATCAGGAACAGTAATGGAACTTGGCGGCGGATGACAAGTGAATGGTGGGATGGACAGTTCCCTGAAGCTGAGAAAGAAAACTGTCTTTTTTTTCTCCCCTGCTTTAGACTTAGCTTCCAATCATTTGAGGCATGGTGTGATCTTAGAATAGGGCAGAATATTTCAATTTGGACTGTCCATGGAAAATTTGAAGGAGAAGAAGGGAATGAAGGCGGAGGATGCTTCAGTCACTTGCAACTTTGCCGTGAACTAGCTTAAGGGTATTCCCCACCCCCCCACTCTCCACCCCCTGCCAAATTGCTAGCCAATTGACATAGAAGAAATAGGAGGGTTTAGGGAGAAGAGTTCCAAGTGTAAGACGTCATTTTGATCATGGAGCCCTTCAAGGTTGGATGGTGTTAAGTGGGTGGTGAAGGGTCCAGATAAAGACTTTGAGCATATGCAGATCAGGGACAAAAAGGGGCCAATGAGTTGTAGACAAAGTGACAGCAGCTGAGGAGAGAATAAAAAGTAAAGAGGGAGAGAGGGTCAACCAAGGAGGCGAACAATGGCCCATCAAAATCTGCTGGTTATTCCTGTTGGTGGTTACTAGAAATTTGTTCTTTGTTTCCCAGAAATGCTTGTTTTACTCTTTCCTCTATATTGAACAGGCCGTTAAGGGCTGGCCACGTGCTCTGTAGGACTTTTGTGTTCTGCCCTCATCTTTCTCAGCCCAGGGCCGAGAGCAAAATGAGTACTCCATAGCACTTACCAAGGGTTTGGCCAGAGATGGCTAAAGGACCCAATCCCAAAGTGGAGAAACCTGAAGCGCATCAGTGATGCATTTTGAAGAAACCCCTTTCTCCTTGACCCTATTTTTCAAGGGCATTTTCCTCCAATGTCCATTTGCTGTTGCTAGATGTTATAGAGAGAGACAAAGAGATAAAACAAATTCTCTTTCTCTAAGCCTCGGAGACTCCAGAATTTGTTGTCAGTAGAGCCAAGCATATCATCAGCTTTTTGGGTCGATGGTTCCTCAGAGCCACCTTGCCTTCTCCTCAGCTCGTGGACTCTTGTTATGTGAGCCTGATGAAAAACCTAAGCTCCCAAGGCACCCGCAGGACGATGAATGAAACTCTGCTAAAAAGGGAGATGTCTGGGAAGGGATGCAGGGGCCACATTTTCTCCCCCTGCACGCGATGTTTCACAAGCCACATAATACTGATCTAAACTGTGATGGAATGAAGACGCAGTTCAATGTGATGAGGTTCAGGAAACATCACTTCTGACAAAGGGTGGAACTGAAGAGTAACCCTCAGAAGAGCGCTGAAGCACCAGATCTGGGCAAATAAAGAACAGTTGAAGCCGCCCCTGCACCTGATAGTTGCATGAGTCCTTTCTCATCAGCCACCGAGAATTTTATGGAGCAGACAACTTTCCCTGTTGGGGGAGCGACAGACTGGAGGGCACCAAGCACGGGTTTATTAGAGCCACAGAGAAAAATGGTGTTGGGGTTTTTTCTTTCTCCTTTTTCCCTCCACCTCCCCTTTTTGTTTAGCTTAGCTCATTCTGAAGTGTACCATAGAAAAGGCCTCGATTATCAAATGTAATATTCACGTAAGATTGTGCTGTTCAGCCTCATATTGGGGAGTATACAGGGCTTCAGTGTTCCTTAATAAATTACCTCTTCGTGTAGCAATTAACCCCCTTCTGTGAAGGTTCAATGTTTCCTTGGGCCTGTGCCAGTGCTAACAGCTACGGCTTAGCATTCTTTTTAATGGGCTGCAATTACTGCTGAGAGCAGGGAAACATAAAATATTAACACTTAAGCATCTTTTACACTTCTTTGAACGTTAGATTATGTTGAAAATATAACTGACTTTTCATTCTTAAACCTGATATTTGCTTAGAATTCCACAGGACCCATGAAAATGTTTCGGTAAGTGGTTTCTGTTGATTTATTAACTCTCGTGAAAGCTTAATGGAAATCCCTTGCCATCAAATATTGAATATGTTTTATGCATGCTTCCAAAAGACTTGTTTACCAGTTCAACGGCTTTCTCACATTTTACAGAAGATAAATGATTTGGCACACAACTTGATGTGAGTCCCAGTTTTCTCCTTCCAGGCCATCTGTTGGAGACAGAGGGTACCGAAGCTTCCAACCACCCAACAACTGTACACAGGTAAAGTTGAATTGGGCTCTCCACTACAAATCTCTCCACTATTATATTTGCTCTAGTTACTTTTCCCTTTTATGGCATTGCCTGTTGATATGAAGATCTCATGAGATAAATGATATGGGAATGTTAATAATCTCTATGCTAGTTATTATTCTTTACATAGTAAGTACATGTAGAAATGTAGAATTATATATATATATAACATATGTGTTACATGCATTGCATATACTATATATATGGTATATGCACAGTACATGTGTAGTATATATATTATACATGCAGTATATATGTAAATGTGCATATTTAGTATGTGGGCTTATATAGTATATATAGTGCATACATAGCATATACAGTATGCATACATAATATATATTATGTATAATATACAAACTATATCTACTATGTAGAGAATAGACAATAGTAAGTAATGTACGCATATATAAACATATTATACATGTCTGCTTCTATAACTATGAAGAAATAGAGCTAAAAGAGCTATAACTAAATTCAAGACATTATATGAATTCATTCCATGATTTCAGATAATTAAGTCTAAATCCATTAAGGTCAATTTATTTTCTTCTTTGCTATCTCTGGAGATATCTGCCATATTGACTTTTAATTATAGAAGTAACTTAGGTACTTTTAATAATGGAGGTATATTCGATCAAATAAATAACTTTAATAAATCATCACATAATTTCTCATAAACTAAATACATTTAATTCTGTAATATTTGTTTTTTTGTCTCACATGTTTATTTACTTATTTTTTAAATTATTATTTTTTTAAGTTTATTTATTTTTGAGAGATAGAGACAGAGCATGAGCAGCGGAGGAGCAGAGAGAGAGGGAGACACAGAATCCGAAGCAGGTTCCAGGCACTGCACTGTCAGCACATAGCCCGATGTGGGGCTTGGACCCACGAACTGTGAGATACCTGAGCTGAAATCGGAGGCTTAATGAACTGAGCCACCCAGGCGCCCCTTGTTTCACTTAAAAAAAATTTTTTTTAAGTTAATCCAACAGGACTTGCATCACTAGATATATATAGATTGACTGGTACTGAGCTTTACTCTGGTTCTTCCAGCGATTATTTTGTGGGGCACCTGACTGGCTCAGTTGGTAGAGTGTGTGACTCTTGATCTTGGGGTCTTGAGTTCAAGCTCCAGATTAGGCATGGAGCTTACTTTAAAAAAAAAACTAAATAAAGATTATTTTATGTACTAATATTGTTTCTGATGTACTTTCCAGTGTTTAGCTGCCCTGACTGCTAAGACAGTCTTCCTTTTGAACTACTGAGTTATTTTATCACTTCACAGAAGTCCATTTTCTCTTAATTGTAGTTCAATACAACTGAAAGTAAAAAAGAAAACCATGTTGACCTCCTCCCTTTGTAAACACGGGATTCAGGTATTACTTAAAATTCAAATACATCCATTTTCTTCTTGCTCACAGTTGCAGCACTCTTGTAGAATATCCTCAATGAAATGGGATTACCTTAGTCCTCTAACACAGGTTGGCCAACTATGGACCTTGATCTAGGTCCATCACTGCCTATTTTTATATACAAAATTCTATTGTGTATAAATGCATTTATGCATCTTCTATTGCTGCTTTTGCACTACAGTGGCAGAGCCGAGTAATTGTGACAGAGACTCTCTGACCTACTGAGCTGAAAATAGTTACTAAATAGCCTTTACAGAAAAAGTCTGCCAATCTCCATCCATAGATGGACATTTAGCACCATTAATTACGCTGCTATGAATGGCAAGCTTTCACATGTGATATTGTTAGCTGTATTAAGAAATGTATCCAAAAGATGGTTTCAATGTGCATTTTAATATTCCATGTGAACGTGTTTACATTTAAGTGCTTGTTTCTAAGATAATTCACTCTAGAACTGGAATCTGCCAAAATTTCCTCAAATTCAGAGTTCTTTTGTCTTAATTTGGGTTATAGAAATATCAGATTTTATCCAATATCTAAAAATATGGCTTTGGGTGGCTGAAAAGCATGATTTAGAGCAAGGTGTGCCATTTGATGTCTGTTATCACCTGCTAAATACCCAGAAAAGAATGTATTACCTTGGGTATGTCACTTGAATTTTGTCAGCCTTATTTTCTTCATTTATAACACGGAAGTAGTGAGGATATCCAAGTCATATGTTTAATGTGAAGATTTCATGAACAATGTTATAATGTATTTATGGATTGTGGCCAGAGTGTATGTTGTATGTCACATAAATAGTGCTTTTTTATGTTAAAGTAAATGTACAATAAAAAATAATAATCATGATAATAGTTACTTCAATTCTTCACTTTATATGTTACAAATAGCCCTTATTCTTTCCTATAGCAGTGACTCTGATGGCTTCTTTGACTTGTAATAAAACTCAACAGTTCATTCTGAGCCATAATGATATGATGTGAGGCAAAACAGAACTCCCAGTTTATTTATGTTTCTTAATTAACCTCCCTCATTGAGTCTCTCTGTCTCTAAGCACAATTAAAATACTATGTGTTTCTCTAACATACCAAACAATTCTCTGTCCCTAGGCACCCTAGATTCTCAAACTGATGAAATGATTAAGGAAGATGAAAATTCCAGAGGTGCCCAATGGTGATATCTAAACCTGAGACATTGTCAAGAATGTTCACAGGCATGGTGACACGTGGGAATTCCTACGGACCAACCCATGTGCTGGCAATGCCACACTGCTTAAAGAGTCAGGAAATTCTTATTTATCCAGCAGTTTGGGGTGTTTTTACACACTCTTGTACATAGTTACCATAGAATTTGCAGTCTTACCATTTGAGACCCATTTATCTGAGGATATGTTTCTACCCTACAAAATAGGCAAATACCTCCTTTATGTAGCAAACCTTTTTCTCCAGTGAAAAGCGATTGCTTTTCCTCTGAAGGTTGCCTTTTGCTTGCTACTCTTTCACAGCATGGTATGGTTATTTGCATCACCTTTCTGAATCACCTTTCCATTCCCTCTCCATACTCATCAAGAGAACTGTGTGCAGACTAGATAGATCAACACAACTCTCCGTATGGCCCACATATGTGCCTGCATACAGGCACTTCTCCAGACTGTTACCAAAATGAAAACTATTTCTTACTTTCCACAAGGATCTGCCTCTTAAAAAATATTCCTTATGAGAATTCTTTTATCAGTTAATAAAAGCTATAAAAATATTGATCCAATAATCCTTTCTGCTATAGACTGAATATGTGTTCTTCTTTCAAAATTCATATGTTGAAACTTCAATCCCCAATGTGAAGGTATTTGGAGGTGGGGCTTTGGGGGAGATAATTAGGGTTAGATGAGGTCATGAGGGTGGGACCTGCATGACGGAATGAATGTCCTTATAAAAGAGGAAGAGATGAGACCCAACACACAGTGAGATGTCTCCACTGTGTTAGGAGACAGCGAGAAGGCATTCATCTGCAAGCCGGGAAGACGACTCTCATCAGGAACTGAATCCACTGGCACCTTGATCTTGGACTTCCCAGTATTCAAAACCATGAGAAGTAAATGTCTGTTGCTTAAGCCTATGGTATTTTTAGTATAGCAGCTCCAGGTGACTAAGTCTGTTGGAGTTTTGTTAGCGCAGCTTGTGCTAAGATTCTTTCTTACTGAACATTTACCTTTGGCAGACACTGTTGTTGGGGGGCTAACTCCATGCCCATCACCAAAACTCCTTCCCCTCTTGCCTACTTCTACATATAGAATCTGCCAAATATATGCAGCCTGGTATAGTTATGTGGCAGATTTGGGCAGTAAGATATGGGAGCCTAAGGGGACTGCTGAGAGAGCATTCCATTTTTTTTTTAACAAAAAGAACAGATGTCGCTGATCCAGCCTTTCCCCTTCTTCCTGACTTGAATGCAGACTAGATGGTGGCTAGCACACTTCTAAAATGGCGCTCCTCTGTGTTGAGGACGGTGAATGGAGAGAAAAAGCCTGGGTCCTTGATGACGTTGTCAAGCTACTGAGACTACTTCGGCAGTTACCTCAAACTTCATGTTATATCAGACAATGAACTTCTCTCAATTCATTTCAGCCACTTAAGTGTATTTAATGCTGCTTACAAATAAATGTTTATAAGCAGATGGTTTAAAAAACCAGCAAGATTCCTTTAAAATACTGTTACAAATATGATTTAAAATGACACTGTAGTATAACCAATATATGTAAAAAGTAACTAAAATAGCAAAGTGTTTCAGAATAAGGATTTAGTGTTGGGTCCCAGCCCCACCACCCCCTACTAGCTCACTTAGGCAAGTGGTTCCATCGTTTCCATGCTCGGGTTCCGTGTCTGAAAATTGGGTAGGATTATACAATAAAAAGACTATAAAGATTATGTGTTAACAATGCATGAAAAGCACTTACATGGCAAATCTCACAATAAAGGTGAGATTTTATTATTATTTATAAATTTATAGATGAAGTCATGCCAAAGAACTTAATTCATGGCATCTATTAGGCTTTGCTGAGGTTCTACTTTACAGGTATTCAACAGTTCAAATGTTGGGATGCCCCACTGCCCTGCTTCAATTTGACATCAATAAATGAATTCCCGTCCACTTACCACTTCTTTCAAACAAGATAGGTGAAGATATCATATTAAGGCTGGGAGATATTATTTCTGTGTCTGTTTATCATCTTCTTCTTATTTCTATAACAATCACAATCTGTTGCAATTCAGTTAGTTCCAAACCAAAGGTTCATCAGAGTTACATTTACTAGAATTAACATCTCAATTGCCAAAGTTAATTTGAATCATCCCATCCATTCACAGAATGCTGCTTATTTCTCTTGCCCAATGTTTAAAATCTTTAAACTCAATGTTTAAAGATTTTATTTGTCCTATTTCAGATTACAAAGAAAACCCTTAACAGGTTGCTGTTGTTTTAGTTTTTTCTCTCTCCTCAGTTCTCCTCAGTTTGGAAGAGGTCTTATCCCTGATGGCCGTAGCTAAGCCAGGAGACACCACATGGAAGAAAGGTATGATTTGTATGAGAAAGAATGAAAATAAAAATCACACCCCACTTAAAGGAAGAGACTGGGACTGAGTCAAAATAGTCAGAGATGAAAGCTTAGCAACTTTGCACATTTTAAGCACTGCCTGGAATTCTGACTGATGGGATATTCTGGAAGAAGGCTTAAGCAAATAAGTGCGCTAAGAGGAACACTGAAGTTGTTTCATGCCGTGGCTGTTTTAATCTTTGGGCATGAACTAGCAATTATTTTCATAGGGTGAGGGAGTAGGAGTAGCCAGGGTGTTTCTGAGGCCCATAATGGTCTTCTGTGGTGTGCACGGAGAATCGAATGTTATACCACAAGATTACAGGCTCTCCATCTCTTCTGACCAGTGCAAATTCTCGTCCACACTTCAGCCTCAATGTGTCATCTCAGCTGGAGTCTGCGGAGGGGGACGTCATCTCGCTGCCTGGGCTTTGGATAAATAAGATGGTATTAGCCACCGTCTTAGAGGTTAGATGAATCCATGGCTCTTGAGGAAGCATACATGGGATGACTTCATAGTCTAAAGTCTGTCTCTCTCAGGTGCCTCAAAGTGTATGGGATTAATTAGCCAAAACAGATGAAAGTCCCCCCCCCCCCAGTTTCCATTTATGAGAAATTATAAAGCATCCAGGAAAGATCAAAAATAAAAAAAAAAATAGCAGGCTTCCGTCAGTTACATTCTTCTTGGGCCGATCGTGTATTTTCAGATGTTTTTTATTAGTAACAAAAGCCAAGCTATCTGAGTGTGTCCTTTCTGATAGAGCAAACTCTTTGAGGACAGCCTTCCTGAAGCTTAACCCACTGTGACATTGCATAGTTCCGAGCTCCCTGTGCCCAGGATGATATTCACATTTTCTGTAGTAAAGAACGAGAGGCAGAAACATGCTCAAGTTACTGGGAAGACCCTTTACTACACCATTTTGTTATTCCTTTATTTCAAACACTGGGACTCCCTTTCTCCCTAAACTTGAACATCACATAAACATCATCTAATTTCTCTTTATCTCCTCATGCAGGCACAGGATATGAAAAATAATTTCATCCTGAGGTTTACTGGTTTCTAAAAGGAGGTTCTTCTGCAGCTCACACATTTAGTGGGCATTTGATTGGGAGAAGGTCATCCAGGTTGAGTCCTGTCCTTGTCACCATGATTTCCCTCACAGCGCTCATGATTTCCCTCCACGTGTGCGTGTTTGCTTGTCTTCTCTGGAACACTTGCATCACCTGCCCGAATGTCAGTCTAGTCCATGCATCATGGCCTTCCTGGAAGAGGCCTACTGTGGTCCCTGCAGGTCTGATATTTTCCGCTTTTAAACTCATGCCACTCTTCCACTTGTGCCCCTATTAGGGTATTATTTACTTATTGCCCTTTATTAAACTATTTGAAAACCCACCTGCACTAGTTCAAGGTGCATTTCTTGATCATCCTCTCTGCATCCTTGAGTGTTCTGGGAACAAGGGATACCATAGAAACAAAATAAATGTGAACCTTATATCCGTGAAGCGCCAGGGTATCTCTTTGATTAAATTGTGAATTCTTCAAGGACATCCAATTCAACTTTATATTTTACATAGGACAATGCTTTGAACACAGAAAGCAATTACTAATTTGTATTAAATAAGTAACTCAGTGGTTTCCAACCCTGTAGGCCTCAATGACCTCAATAGCCAATATTTTCCAATGTGCCTTCACAATGCAGAAAGAAAAGTAAGAAATAGGATCATCTATCTATACACATAATTTGAGAAAAGTTAATCTCTATAAATAATTAATAAATTTAATAATAACCAATACATTTACATCCCTAAAAAGGACAATTACAGAACAGCAATTTATAACAAAATAATATGCATTTCGCTTATATAAATGCTTGGGCTTGACTACTTAGAAGATGTGATGGAGGAGTCAGATGAGTTAGTTTGGATTCTCAACAAATAAAAAGAGAAGAGACCATTCCCTATATGAAGAGCAGGAAAATGAAATTGCACAAATATGAGTGATGCTAAAATAGAAGCTAGTGTTTGGATAGGTTATAGCCTAGGCTCATTCATGTAAAATAAAGAGAGAAATAACCTTAATTGAAGTTGGGAAAACATGCCAAGGAAAACTTGCAGGCTAACAAAGTGGAGAAATAAGGAAGCAAGACACTCCAACGAATGAGCTGTATCTTACTTGTAAGGGGAGGGTCAAAATAATTCATATGGAATGACCTAGGGCAGAGTAGTGACAGAGTAGCACAGAAAACATATCTTCTATTTTAAATTCCTGCCACGTGTTGGGAAATACTTTCAGTTTCTGGTATTTATTAAGACTTTCAAGGCCAAATATTTTGGCAGGTGGTAGGGAGCAGAGGGTGGATTAAGGGAAAAAAAAGAGTAATACATTCAGGAGGCTGTAGAAAACTGTTTTACGATATGTTTCTGGGGGAAGTATAAGAGGAAAATTAAAATTAATAGGCAACTCACTTCTGCTTCCGGTCACGACTGAGGAGCTAGTACTGGAATAGCCTTCCTGCCATAAACAACACATATCTGTACAAAATACAGGAAACAAATGGGTTCTGATGTTGGACAAGAGCCAGAACCAGATTGGGATTCCCGAGAGCTGGGAAAGATGTGTGTCACATAATGGCTCTTGTTTTCAGTCCGAAGCGGCGTTCCGGACCACAGCACAGACAGCAGGAGCCTACACAGAGCACAACCGTCTTAATGAACTAGAGAAACAGAATAGAGCCTAGGGAGGCTGAGAGAGCTAGTATTTGCAGGGCAGAGCCCCAGAAAGAAAGAAGAAATGCAGAGAAATCTCCAGAAATCTGCATACAAGTCTCCTTAGATCTAGGACGGGATCTTGTGAGGCCGAGGAAAAACGGTTACTGGGGGAGGAGCAGGTGCCCAGGAGAAGGAAGGTGAATAACTATGGACCATGCATGGTCCCGAGAAAGGTTCAGAGTCAATCCAGAATGGAAAGACCTTATTAAACCTTTGGGGCACTAGAGACCCCTGAAAAGCCATGTCTTGGAAGTAAGGCCAAACTAGTTACTCAAGTCTTGACCTCATAAAGCTTAATAACAAGACTCAAAAGAAATTAAGCTAACCTACAGGTAGTTTAACAACTGCTGGAGCAAAACTCAACACTCTTTAAAGGAAGACAACAAAATCGAGAGAATCAACATTATAACATTTGCTATTTGCAATCTGATCCAAGTGTACTCAACATGTAAAAGCAGGTTCCTTGTTGACCTTTTTGTAAAAGGTGTAACAAATGTGTTACAGGAAAAGAGAGGGGGAGGATAGAAAAAATATTTTAAGAAATAACATTCAAAAGTTTCACCAAATGGATGAAAACCATAAACATTCAGGTCCAAAAAGCCTATTGAACTCCAGACAGGAGAAATTCACCCAGAAACACAAAGGGACACATTATTATCAAATTCTGTAATAGTGGTGACAAAGAGAGGAATCTAAAAGAGAAAAAAAAAGACATATTATGTGCCAGGAAACAAAGATAACAATCACCACTGGCTACCACAAACAACATAAGCGAGAAGACAAGAAATGGCTTTTAAAAATACGGAAAAAAACAAACAAGCAAAAACAAAAATCCAAAACACAATAGCAAGAACAAAACCCCTTCTGTTTATCAAGAAGAGCATTTAGCAAGAACATCCTTCAAAAATTGACATTTTCACAATAAGCAGAAGCCAAATTTGGTCAGTAGGTATTACAAGAAATGTTAAAGGATGTTCTTACCTCTCAAGGAGAAAGATACCAACCACTTCAAAACCCAGATCCTTGGCCCCTCCATACTTTCTTAATCAGGGAGCTCTGCAAACGTTGGCTGATATGCCCATTTTCCATTTCAGATAAATGAATCCCACTGGATCACTAATGGAAATTCATTCAGATCATCAAACTTTTTAAAAAATGTTTATTTGTTTTTGAGAAAGAAAGGGAGATAGAGCATGAGTGGGGGAGAGGCAGAGAGAGAAGGAGACAGAAATCCAAAGCAAGCTCTAGGCTGAGTTGTGAGCACAGAGCCAGACATGGGTCTGGAGCTCAGGAGCTGTGAGATCATGACCTGAGCTGAAGTTGGACGCCTAATCGACTGAGCCTCCCGGGTGCTCCATCCAGTCAGAAAGCAAATGAGTAATATATCTCCAAATCATTATCATTGCATTTAACCTTATCCCACAGCTGGAAAGAAGCACTTGAAAACCCTCAGTGACAAAGGTTATTTAAAGAAATCTGTTTCTCAATAGTTCCTATGAAAATTCCTTTTAATTTAATGTGATCGATGTCATTTCCTTGTATCTAAAGGGTCATCTCATTTATCTTTTTATCAACAACTCAGAAAAGTAGGTACATCATTTTTCAATATTTTAATTTTGGTATTAAATTTTTCAGTGATTTTTCATTGGATGAAGTAATTCTACAACAGTATGAAATAGTGAACAAAATATCTCTAAGCAGTTTCCTTTGGGAGCTATCTCAAAGGCAAGACAAGATTATTTTTTTTTTCAGGTTTATTTATTTATTTAGAGACAGTAAGCAGGACAGGGGCAGAGAGAGAGAGAGAATCCCAAGTAGGCTATGCTGTTAGGGTAGAGCCCAACACCAGGTTTGGCTCGAACTCACAAACTGTGAGTGAGATCATGACCTGAGCCGATTTGTGAAATGTTTCACCCAGCTATGTGTCTACTAGTTATCCATGAAAATAGAATAAAGTGCTAAAACATGGTGATTCTTAAAGTTGTTTATAAAGGCTTGTTGATAAATTGTAGCTGGCCTCATTATCTATAACACAAACAATGATATTGGAAATGAGATTTTTTGTTTGTTTTTGTTTTTTGTTTTTTTTCAATATTTTTATTTATTTCTAGGAGAGAGAGAGAGAGAGAGAGCATGAGCAGGGGAGGGTCAGAGAGAGAGGGAGTCACAGACTGAAACAGGCTCCAGGCTCTGAGCTGGCAGTCAGCACAGAGCCAGAAGAAGGGCTAAAACCCACGAACCGAGAGATCATGACCAAAGCGAAAGTCGGACGCTTAACCGACTAAGCCACCCAGGCGCCCCTGAGATTATTTTTTGTTAATTTTTATTAAAGAATTTCAATGACTGACATCTTTATTTGTCCTCTATCAGTATTTTGAAAATAATAGTTTTATACAACTTTGTATTTCCTTAAAAATCTTATGTATGTGAACAGTAGATATTTACAACATAGAATGCTCTCCTATACTTGTCATGAAAATGTGCTCATTGCAGGGGCGTCTGGGTGGCTCAGTAGGTTGAGCACCTGACTTCAGCTCAGGTCATGATCTCACAGTTCGTGAGTTTGAGCCCCGTGTCAGGATCTGTGCTGACAGCTCAGAGCCTGGAGCCTGCTTCAGATTCTGTGTCTGTCTCTCTGCCCCTCCCGCTCTCTCTCTCTCTCTGTCTCAAATATAAATAAACATTAAAAAATTTTTTTTAAATGTGTTGATTACAGCATATTACTTGGGACTAATATTTTAACACTGTCATCTTGTCAATTCTTCTTGAAATAATAACATTGCTTAATGAAAAAGTAAAAAAAAAAATTATTTTCCATTCCATCATCATTCTAGTAATTTCATGTACAGCTAGTTAGATTAGCTCCAAGACTGTGTAGCTTCCTACACTTTGCAATAATTTGTGCTACTCTTTAAGATTTGTTCTGTTTAGATTAAAAGGCTACTTATAAACATTTCAGGGGCAAGATTCCTTGGAAATGTAGCATACCTTTGACAGCTTTATTAGAATGTTTCTTTGTAAATTTTTTTAAATATTTATTTTTGGGAGCATGCAAGTGGGGAAGGGCAGAGAGAGAGGGGGACAGAAGATATGAAGTGGGCCCAGTGTGGAGCTTGAACTCACCAACTGTGAGATCACGACTTGAGCCGAAGTCTGACACTCAACTAAGTGAGCCACCCAGGTGACCTGTAAAATGCACTTTAAAAAAAATTGTTTATTGATTTTGATACTTAATTTGAAAAAAAGAAACAAATAGGGATTAAGAGTGGTTTTATGGGCAAAGCAGTAAAACTCAATTTCAACTTGACATTGTTGTCATTTTCCTTAATTTCTGATATTTTGAAATAAGATAGGAAGAAATATATGCATACATAGGTTTAGTTATCCTGGAAGGAACAACTCTGAATGTAGACTAATACACATGTTTTGTGTTAGAAATGCAAATTTTATGACTTGAGTTGCTTTTAATGGTACTATTTTCCAAAATATTGAGAAAATCTTTGCAAAGCAACAAAATACAGTTTTCTCTTGATTTACACAGTAGTTCCATTTTTGCAAAGTTTAATAGAAACTGTTAAATCAATTGCTTAATTTTTATACATAAAGGAAGTAGGGTCAAATCTCAAGTAATTGTGCCAGTTAAAATATATTTTTTAGAATATCTGCAGAATGTAGAACCATTATTTGCATTTTAGAACTTCCCTGAACTTTGCAAGACATTTAACATACCTAGCCCCTTCTCACTAAATGCTAGAAACTTCCCAAAACTTGTCTCAATCAAAACACTACAGCAGATTTCAGAAATGTTCCTTAGAGATCTTCCACTGAATGACAGTATGGTAAAAGAATAATTGTGGTGTGCATGGGTGGCTCTGTCGGTTAAGCGACCAACTTTGCCTCAGGTCATGATCTTGAGGTTGGTGGGTTCAGGCTCTGTGCTGACAGCTCAGAGCCTGGAGCCTGCTTCATATTCTGTGGGTCTCTCTCTCCCTCTCCCCTGCTGGCACTTGCTCTCTCTCTCTCTTTTAAAAATAAATCAACATTAAATAAAAGAATAATTGTGAATAGTTTGTGAGCGATTCCTCAGGACTACACACTTAGGCTACACATTTTATACACTGCCCATAAATGCCCAACAGAGGGAGTAGGTGGGTGCTTAAATCTGCTATGTACTCAGTCCTTCCTAGAGGAAGGGGGAGGCACCCTCTCTCCTTAAAAATGTGTCTTCTTCTTCCTAAGCAATGGTCCAGAGAGGTCACCTTTTCCTTATGTGTACAAGGATACGATAAAAGCAAATTATGCACAACATAATAAATCAGGATATTCTCACATCTAATGAAATATATATGAATATGAAGATGCAAGCAAGCAAGCAAAAACAAAACAAAAAAAGAGTCCTGAAGTGGAAAAAGGATTTGCCTAACATGTTTCCTTTATTTTGGCATTATCATAATTATGGATAAATGTGTATTATAGCTTCTGACTGGTCATTTCAGAGGTATGGAGGTCAGGGGGTGAAGGAAATCACATTTACCTATCTTTGTCATGGACTCAGAGCATCATCTGTACTGTATTATTACTGTCTTTGTAGTGAAAACACATTGTTTACTAATTGTTAGCAGTTTGGGACAGGTTGGAAATACACATGGAGACTAATCCTATTGAAATATGTGAATAGACTGTATTTTGTTTATATATTTCTCTACCAAGGACACAAGCTGTGTTCCAGTCTTCACTCTGGTGCTCATGTTGATTCCACTCTCCACGGAGCCCTCAAGGGCAGCCACTAAGGAGGCCTCTCAGCTAGAATGATCGAGCCAAAGCTCCAGCTTGGAACGGAGAATGGTGTGTGTCTCGTGTGTCTCCTCTAAATGGCAAGTAGGGTGGCTACAGAAAACTGAAAATAAAACGGGTCCAACTCAGGACAAGAGACGACAAGAGAGGCATTACACCTCAAGGACACTTGTCTGAAAATATCTAGGTGATAAAATATATTTTTAAAGATTGTTTTCTGAGTCATTATTGCCACTGAAAAATAATAGTAGCAAGCCACAAGAAAAGTTTTATTTGGCTGAAGTCCCCACCCAAGCCCAGCTCTGACACTACCAGACATTCTTGGTAACTTGGCAACAAAATATCTTCTATTATGGAAAGGCCATGTTTTTGAATACATATTAATTCCCTTCATTGGCATCTGGGGCCAGTCAGCACACGGAATTTAATTCCCCTGTCCCGGCTCTACTCTGCGGCCTGCTCCCACCTGTGGACTGTGGCTATCTCTTTCTCTGAAGAACCATCTCACCGCCTCTGCCCTGCCCCTGTGTCACCACGTCTCTTAGCTAGAAACTGTTTCCGGGGTGGAGGGCGGTGGGCTGTTTTCCAAGCTGCAATTAGGGAAGATGAGAGGGTTCTTTCTTGAACAGTGTCCTTGCCTTTTGAGGCATCCAGTAGAAGCTTCTGGAAGTGTTGCGTTGCTGGGCAGGCAGAAACATCACGAAGGCCTTCAGAGTTCGTAGTCTCCTGACTGAGACAGACTTGCATCAGAATCTTAACTCTTTCACTACCTGTGTGAAAGAACCTTCCAAAGTCTCAATTTCCCCTGAACCTCAGACATCCTTAAGACCAATTCGAACCAAGAAGGTTCTATGGGTTACCTAGTACACAAGCAGAACAAATGAAAATATTACAGAAGAGGAAATGTTCTGTGATTTTATGAAATTGTCAGGGACTAATTTAATAGCTCAAATCTAGGCCATTCCAGCCTTTGTGAACCAAAGAACAGAGAAAAAAATGACAACTATAGAATAGAGCTTCTAATGTGGAATTAACATACTTTTGGTTGTGGCTCCTTAGTGGACTTAGTGCTGCTTTTCTTATGTTTCCTTTATGTTTCCCTTCCCTTCCCTTCCCTCCCCTCCCCTCCCCTCCCCTCCCCTCCCCTTCCCTTCCCTCCCCTTCCCTTCCCTTCCCTTCCCTTCCCTTCCCTTCCCTTCCCTTCCCCACCCCCTCCGCTCTCCCCTCCCTCTCCTTCTCATTCTCTCTTTCTTTTGTTAAGTCAGGCTTGATGTGGAGGATGATATTCTCTATCAAAGTGGAAACAAGTTTTCTTTTCTCCGTCTGAGAGTGCATGCACAAATATAAAGGCCTGATCGACACTTTCACTTTGGGGACAATAAATGCACTGCCATGGGTCTCCTTATTAGAATACGGTGGATTATTTTGCTAATTGTCTGGCACCACGAATCACCTGATGCTGAGTTCTCTGACAGGGGGCACCTGGCAGTTTTCAGCCTTGCTTGAGAGTTGATTGAATGGCATGGGGCCTGGGCTCTCTGCTTCCCACTGCCCCCCACACTTTCGTGTGGTTTGAGACTGCTTTTATGAGACAGAGAGATTTTCTTTCAGGAAAATATGGTGAACTAAAAAGTCCTTTGTATCTTCCATAACCTGGGGAGAGGGGTTTCAAATCCCCTTAGTCTGGAAGGCAAGGGTGGCTGAAAGCTAACAAAGGAAACCATTTTAAGCTTGATGAGCTGAGAGAAGGGAGACTATTTGAAGCGCTGGAAAAATCCCAAAAGGTTGGCTTTTCTCCTTTTTAATATAAACGTGTGACTAGACTCTAAGAGCCCATTTGATCTGCGTGCTCCTGGTGGGTACGGGTCTTGAAGGCTGCTACTGTTAGCAGTTAAGGGCCATGCTCACCCTCTTGAGATCCAGCCAGCGATGTGGCTGAATGAGGAATGGGTTTATGCAGGGAGCAAGAATAGCCTTTGGAATCACCTAATTAAACATATCATAATGTCAGCTCATGGTGCAACACTTTCTCTTAGAAAAACATATTCTGAAATGGGACAAGATTTTTTTTTTTCATTTAATATCGACATGTTACAAAGCTTTAAAATCTTAATTGAAAATTCTGCCTTTTTGTATTTTCCCAAGGTTCTAGATTAATTTTCAAAGTGTGGTAAGAAATCCTGGTTTCCCACCCCCTACCCCCGGCTCCCCGCTCCCACCTTCACTCTGGAGTGCAATCCCGCGGTCCTAACACTTGGAGGGGAGCACTCTGTGAACCGCCGCTGGGACCCTGGGGGTTGTTGGTTATTTGTGCAGGGGGGACAGGTACTAAAACGCCAGCCATCAATTTGTGTCTCCTGGTGAAGAGATCTCTACATAGAAGAGTCAGCCTCATTCAAAGCAGTTTTGCAAGCGCAAATTATGGGAACCCAGGAGAATTAGCTGTATTTCTTTAAGTAACCCCCCCTAAAGAAAGTTCTGCTGAAGCTGGCCTGGCCGAGGTTCTCTAAGACGGAGTGCATTCTACCTGGGGGGTGAGGGGGGGAGTTGCACCAGGACCCTCCCCCACCCTGTCTTCCCGCGAGTCTCCAGCGGTGTGGGTGGGGCTGCCATGCAATGGCACAGATTAGGTAATACCCCCCTGTTAGACTGCAGATGTGTGAACTAGTTTAAAACTTTTATTAGGGCTTTTATTAGACTCCGATGCAGTCTTGGCCTCTTTACAGTTGCCAACTTCGCCAGTTGCTCACAAGTTATAACAAATTAGGAATACCTAATGCCTAAGCTATTCTTACACTTTGGGGGCAAAATCCCAAACAACTAATAGTCTTCCTTGTGAATCCAGCCTCCCTCTTCGAAATTGCCCTTGCAGGGCACAGGGCGCTGGAGTCAGGGTTTTGTACTGCTGTGTAATAACGATGCGGTTCAGTTCTCTCAAGCACGTAAAACCTAGGATCCTTTATCATTTTCTGCCTGCTCATGGAATGCCCTCTCTCACATGTCTTTGATGGCTTTCCAAAGTCGTTTTCTTCTTCTTTTTATTGCATGTATTCCTTAAGTGATCCTAATACTTCTGTGAGTGCCGGATTGGCATCTTTGAAGGCTGACATTGACCTTTGATCCCTAGAATAAGTATGATGAGGTGGAAGATCTTATTCTCCCTTTGCTTGGGGGAAGCGTTGGAGGAGAAGGGGGCACTTCTTTCACCGAGGGAGACATAGCAGCCTGGTCCTTGGCCTCGGTGTTTTTATTATGTACCAGTGAAACAAGCTCACCAGGCTGTCTAGCCCCTTCATCTGAGAAAGATGTCAGTCTCCCCATTTAGATGGACTTACATAGGAGTGAATACGCACAAAGTAGAAGTTTCCTTTTCTCGGTGTTAATGGTGTGCGTTGAAATGTGTTCATTGATTAGTCCTCAAACGTTTTCCCCTTGAAGTTTCAATCCAGGCCTGAAAAGGAGATTGCAGGGCACTAAGGGCTGAAAATGAGATATAAGCCTTTCCAGCGAATGAAATGATAGGACGGTGTAACATGAAAAATTTTTTTAATGTTTATTCATTTTTGAGAGACAGAGTGCAAGGAGGGGAGGGGCAGAGAAAAGGGGAGACACAGAATCTGAAGCAGGAGCCAGGCTCTGAGCTGTTAGCACAGACCTTGATGGCAAGGCTTGAACTCAGGAGCTGCGAGGTCATAACCTCAGCTGAAATCTGTCAAAGTCGGTCCGTGGCTTAACCGGCTGAGACACCCAGGCGCCCTGGACAGTGTTAACATTTTAGAAAATGAACGTGAGTGTTGAGTCACTATAATGGTACATTTAAACTTATTAGAAATGGCTTAATGCAACAAGCAAGGCACATATAGGCAGATTGCCTGCCTTGTCCACAACCAGTTTACAAGGGTATTAACTCACTTTATTTATTGTGCCTCTGGTTTTGTCTATTTTTTGGTCAGTTTCTGTTTGACTTCCTGCCACAACAGCTACTTTTTATGGTAATGGTTACATTGGAGAATAGTTGACCTATTCTCTGAAAAGCTACAGAGGGGCCCCTGCGTGTTAAGTGTCTGACATTGGCTCAGGTCGTGATCTTGGGGTTCATGAGTTTGAGCCCCCTGTCAGGCTCTGTGCTGACAGCTCAGCTGCTTCACATTCTGTGTCTCCCTCTCTCTCTGACCCCTCCCCCACTTGTGTTCTGTCTCAAAAAAATTTTTTAACATTAATAAAAAAAAAGTTGTGCAGATGTTAAATCATTTGCATCTATTTATTTATTCATTTATTTTTAATTTACATCCAAGTTAGTTAGCATAAAGTGCAATAATGATTTCAAGAATAGATTCAGTGACTCATCCCCTATGTATAACTCCCAGTGATCATCCTAACAAATGTCCTCCGTAAGGCCCCTCACCCATGGAGCCCATCGCCCCTCCAGCAACCCTCACTTCGTTCTCTGTATTTAAGAGTATCTTATGTTTCCTCCCCCTCCTTTTTATATTATTTTTGCTGCCCTTCCCTTATGTTCATCTGTTTTATATCTTAAATTCCTCATATGAGTGAAGACATACGATACTTGTCTCTCTCTGAATGACTAAATTTCACTTAGCATAATACCCTCTAGTTCTATCCACACTGTTGCAAATGGGAAGATTTCGTTCTTTTTGATTGCTCAGTAATACTCCATTGTACATATACACCATATCTTCTTTATCCATTCATCCATCAATGGACATTGGGGTTCTTTCCATACTTTGGCTAGTGTTAAGAGCCCCGCTATAAACATCGGGGTACATGTGCCCCTTTGAAACAACACACCTGTAGTCCTTGGATATATACCTAGTAGTGCAATTGCTGGGTCTTAGGGTAGTTCTATTTTTAACTTTTTGAGGAGCCTCCATACTGTTCTCCAGAGTGGCTGCACTCTAAATGTCAGTGGATTAAATGCTCCAATCAAAAGACATAGGGTAACAGAATGGATAAGAAAACAAGATCCATCTATATGTTGTTTTAGACCTAAAGGCACCTTCGGATTAAATACTTTGCATCTTATTTTCTTTATTTTATAGATCAAATTGAGGCCCAGGAAAAAAAAATTACCAGAAAAACCCAGGTACAAATTCTGACTAGATTATACCCTAAATATCTGGCTGGGGGCGGGGCTAGAAGGGTGTGGGCAAGTTGCATAGTTTCTCCGTGACTCCATTGTTCAACCTGCAAAAAGGAGGCCACATTACCTAAAGGGAAAACTGTCACACTGATCAAGTAAAGGGCACATAAATTGTCCGGAACAGAATAGCGGCTCAGCCAACCACTACTTCCTTTTGTTTCCTCAAGTCCCTGCAAGGTTGTTATGGACATGCCTCTGACTTAGAACCTGGGATTCCTAACCAACTCCATTCCACGTTCTTTCTATAACGTCATGCTTCTTCCTGCTGAGATTTGCTGGGAAGCTGCCTGGTCACCTAGCTGCTGCTTCTCACTGGGGCTGACAGCGGAGACAAAAGGCAGAGATGTATTACAAACCCCAACCACTGCCATTAATGAAACTGCAACCACAAACTACAGAAAAGTCATCTGTTGTCATGGGCAGGAGCTGTTGGTATTTTCAGGATCTGGAGCAAGCAGGACTTCGGAGGTTACAGAGATATACCACACACACAGGACATAGCTGTGATGAGGTGACAGTTGTGACAGAGCAATAATCATCCCTCTCCAGGATGTTTCTTGTCTGTGGCTTGCCTTTCTAAATAGATTTTATGTAGACTTACATTTGAGGACATTCGCTATGCTCATAGAAATAGCTGGTGATCTGAATAAACTGAATCCTTCAGGAGAGTTATCCTGAAATCATTCACTCACTTGCCATGCATTTCTTCCTCAAAAAATGTTCTGAGCTCTGTTGTGTGCTTAGTGCTTTGCAAAGTACAAGGAAAGGCTCAAAGAAGCATAATACATAGGTCTTTAAGGCTCTTACAAGTTTGGGGATTGCTACATACCAGAGAGCCTAAGAGAGCCTACCAAATATTCATTCATTCATTCATTCATTCATTCATTCATTCATCCCTTACTTATTTAGAGAGTATGCTGACATTAATAAGGCATTGGTGTAGGTAAGATGCAGCAAAGGAAGATAAATAAAATTTGTTTCTAAGTAGCAGGCAGTTAGATATGAAAATGACATCACAGTGTTGAATATGATAAACTTTAATATGTAGTATATAGTAGGTAAATTATACAAATTATGGAAATTGTGGAAAGTTAAATAAATGAGAAATTTTGCCTTTGGCAAACCTTCTCTCATTCAGTCAATGAATCTTAACCTTTGACACCAGCTGCTCTTGTCTGTTCTGCCTCTGCTGTCACTTCCTACTTTATTCTCATTTCCTCTCTAGTTTGTCTGTCCTTGATCTTCTCTGTCTTGAGGCAGCATGTGAGAGAAGTCTTCTCTGAAGCCATGATGCTTGGAGGGCAAATGGGAATTAACTGGATAAAGAGAGGAAGGCTTGCAACATACATCAAATTACGTTCTGCACCTGAAATTAACATAATGCTGTATGTCAGTTATATCACAGTTCAGAAAAAGAGAGCAGGGCAAATTAAGGAGTGGAAATACATATACAAAAGTCAGGGGAAAGGTGGGATCATGATGAGTCTGAGTGACTGAGAGAAAGCAGGGCAGTTAGAATGAGAGGGAGCTTTTGGTAAAATGAGCCTGGAGGTGTGAGCATGAGGAATTTGTGGGTCACATGAATATTTGTCTTCATTCTTTTTTTTAAATGTTTATTTGTTATTTATTTTCAGAGGGGTGGGGGAGAGAGAGAGATGGGAACAGCAGACAGAGAGGCAGAGAGAGAATCTCAAGCAGGCTCCACATTGTCAGCACAGAGTCCAATGTGGGGCTCCATCCCGCCAACCATGAGATCATGACCTGAGCTGAAATCAAGAGTTGGACTCCTAACCCACTGAGCCACCCAGAAGCCCCCATTTTTGTCTTTATTCTAAGCAGTCTGGAGAGTGTGTCAAATCCACAGAACATCAGAGTCTCAAGGTAGAAAGCACTTCAGGTTTATCTTGTCCACACTTTGACTTTGTTCTTGCCGCTGCATCTCTAAGGAATGAACTTCTGGCTGGAGCTATAGCAAACAATGTTAGGGATGGAGAACTCAAAACTTCTGAGGCTGCTCAGGCCACCTTTTAATGTTTTGTCCTGTCCCTTATTTCCAAATTAAGCATTTTCTGTGGCATTTAGTACATTCCCAGTGCTGCTCAGCCACCATCACTGTCTGGTGTCCAAACATTTCCGTCACTACAAAGTCAAGCCCTTTGCCTCACCCTCCTCTGCCCAGCCCCTGGAAGCAACCAACCAGAATTCTATGGATTTATATACTCTAGATAGTTCATAGAAATGGAATCTTACAATATATGGCCTTTGTGTCTGGTTCCTTTCACTTAGTAGTTCCTCTGTGTTGCATTTATCCGTACTTCATTCCCTTTCTATGAGGGTGTAATATGGTGTGGTCATTCCACTTTTGAATAGCTGTTAAAAATTCATTTCTTACATGAGTTTTAAATACAACTCTTTGTTGCTCCACTCACTGGCTTAGTTTTCTTGCACCTTCAGATGAAGGCTAAGGAAAGCATTTGCATAGAAGGAGGTGAGAATCTGGCAATCACCATGTAGGAAGAGATTTGTATGCCTGTTGCTTGAGTCTCTATTGGCCGTAATAACAATGAATAAGGCAATTTTTAAGTCATAATGACTTGTGGTTAGGCAGTTACACTATTTCTCTGACAGTTTGAGATAATCTAGTTTTCAATATATGATAACTTTTAAGTTCCTAAACTTATAGTTAGGGTCTTTTTTTTTTTTTTTTAATAAAGACCTAGTTGACATATAATATTATATCAGTTTCAGGTGAATGACATAATAATTAGATATTTGTATATATTGTGAAATGATCACCACAATAAATCTAGTTAGCATCCATCAATACACGGATATGATTTTTTTCTTGTGATGAACACTTTTAATATCTACTCTCTCAGCAACTTTTGAATTTACACCATAGTACTATTAACTATAATGATGTACATTATATCCCCAGGCCTTACTTACTTATTTTATAATTAGAAGTTTGGACCTTTTGATTACCTTTAATCATTTAACCCCTCCCCACCATTCTTCTGCCTCTGGCAATGATCAATTTGTTTTTCGTACCTATGAGTTCATTTTTGTTTGTTTGTTTAGATTCCACATATTAGTGAGATAATTTAATATTTGTCTTTCTCTCACTTATTTCACTTAACCCAATGATGCCAAGTTCCATCCATGTTGTCACAGATGACAGGACTTCTTTCCTTTTCATGACTGAATAATATTCCATTGTATATATCTACCACACGTTCTCTATCCATTCATCCATCAGTGGACTCTTCGGTTGTTTCCAGTTTTGGCTACTGTAAGTAATGTTTCAATAAAGATGTGGGTGCAGACATCTTTTTAAAATATTTTTAATCTTTATTTTTTGAGAGAGCAAGAGACAGAGAGATAGCAGGAGAGGGGCAGAGAGAGAAGGAGACAGATTCTGAAGCAGGCTCCAGATTCTGAGCAGTCAGCACAGAGCCCGTTGTGGGGCTCAAACTCACAAAATGCAAGTTCATGACCTAAGCTGAAGTTAGATGCTTAACCGACTGAGCCACTCAGGCGCCCCTAGGCATATTTTCGACTTACTGTTTTCTTTTCCTTCAGATATGTACCCAAAGTGGAATTTCTGGATCAAATGGTAGTTCTATTTTCAATTTTTTTAGAAACCTCCATACTGTTTTGTGCAGTGGCTGCACCAATTTACATTCCCACCAACAGTGCACGCAAGTTCCCTTTTCTTCACATCCTTGCCAACACATGTTCTTTCTGGTCTTAGGGTCTTATACCCATTGTTATTAAATATTTCTAGAATGTATGTTCTTACTGAGACATTTAAACATATGTACAAGTAAATCGTTATGGAAAGTAAGTTCCTTATACTTGCTGCTTTGGCAAGACGGAGACGAGAACTTTCCTGCTGCCTAACAAATCGCTTTCTAAAGTTGGCAGTTACCAAAGGCTACTTCATGGAGTGCTTTATGAAAGAAAATAACAAACTACTTAAATTTTGGAAAGGAGGAAAAAGCACATCTTTACTTGTTTAGTTCTGGTTTTCATTTTCTCAGATTGTTGACTCATAGAATTTCTTTATTTTTTTGAATGTGGATTTCTCAAATCCATTTATTTTATTCTCTACTCTTTGGGTTATTTGGTTTTATTGAATTTTAAGAAGTTGGTGCAAATAACCATTTATTTTGCTTCCTCATAGGAAATGAACATCGGCTACTGTTGCACACCTCTGTGCAGACCGAGGTCGGGCATAACACTGGGACTGTGCCCCTGCGGCAATCAGTGGAAGAAGCCAAGGAGAGAGAACTCCATGGGCTACGTCAACCAAACTCAACCTCTGCCACAGTGTGAATTACTTACTCAATAGGATAATTTTACTGGTATAACCGCTGAATGTGCTTGCCTAAATTGTCCAGAGACAATTGACCTACAGCACATAGTTGGTTTCTATCTCTGACTTTTCTACCTGCACAGGATCCTTCTGTCCAAACACTAAACACCAGAGCATCTTTTTCAATTCTTGGTTGGTTTGAGCCACGTTAAGAACTCCCAAGTTAGGCTGTACAAACTTAGAAACCCTGATTGGGGTCCACCATATAGTTTTAGAGTAATGCCAATAAAACCTGTTTCAATTTCGTTAACTGTTTTTGTATAAATGGGGCCTCCTTTTTCCAGCTCCTGTCACTGGTCTCTTCAAGCACGTATGACAGAAGGTAGCCTGGGAATTTTCCCATTATTTAGTTTTAGAGCCCCAAACGCTGAGAGCAAGGACCTAAAGTAGGCATATTCTAAACATACCCTTTTAGGGGCAGCTGGGTGGCTCAGTCAGTTAAGGGGCCAACTTCTGCTCAGGTCATGATCTGACAGTTTGTGGGTTCGAGCCCCGCGTTGGGCTCTGTGCTAACTCAGAGCCTGGAGCCTGCTTTGGATTCTGTGTGTCCCTCTCTCTCTGCCCCTCCCCAGTTCTCACTCTGTCTCTGTCTCTCACAAAAATAAAATAAAAAACATTTAAACAATCAACATAACATGTTGTCTCATCTATCATGAAATAGCAGAGCTAGTCCTGAAATCCATGGCCCATTAGCCAGCTTGAATCTGTGTAATAGAATTAGAGATCAATTGGAAGACTCTTCCGGGGATGGCTCGTGGAGGAGAGAATGTACTCACAGTTCTCTCTTCCAAGCAAGGTCAGATGGGGCCCCAAGAGGAACATCTGGAATCGTAGGGCAGATAGTACTGTGGGACAGGAGTGGAGCACAGTGGGGCATCACTCAAGAGCACTTGCCGTGGGTTCTTTAGAATTTTGGAATTTTTGTGAGAATGGGGGGACTGATATGTGCCTTTTGTGTGGGAAATCCAGAAGGCAGAGGCTGGCTGAAGTTGCTGTGATGTTGGGGGGCAGGACAGGCACAGACCAATGCAGTATGTACAGATATGATACTTCAGAGTTAAGCTGCACTACTAACATTTTCTCTATCACTTTGTTAGGACTAGACCAACCTTGGCACTGTTATTTTGGGCTGAAGGATTCTTTGTTATGAGAGGTTGTCCTGTGAGTATTAGGATGTTTAGCATCCCACCCCTATGTCTCCCCACTAGATACCAGTAGTACCCATGCTCCCCAGCTGTAAGACCTAAACATTTCTGCAGACATTGCTAAATGGTGGGCATGTGAGAGGCAAACTTGACCCTGGTTAACAACCTGTGGTCTAGACAATCAACCAATTGGTTGATGTTGGGTTGACCAATTTTCGTGATGTATATAAACGGGCTTTGGATAATTCCAAGCCACCAAAGTGATGTAACTACAAGCAAAGTTGGGAAGAGATGTGCACGTAATGCTAACTCAGTAGATAGAAATAACCTCAAGAGCACAGATAATATGAAATATAGTAAAATAATTAGAAGCTCTTGGGTTTTGAAGATGTATTATCTTTGTTTTTCATGTAATTTGTTTAATTGCATGTCTGTGTACTTTATTTTTTTACTTTTTATTTTTTTAAAAGTTTATCTATTTTGAGAGAGAGAAAGCATGCTTGAACAGGGGAAGGCCAGAGAGGGAGAGAGAGAGGGAGAGAGAGAATCCCAAGCAGGCTCCACGCTGTCATTGCAGAACCCGTCACAGGGCTCGATCTCACCAACTGTGAGATCATGAGCTGAGTCAAAATCAAGAGTTGGATACTTAACCGACTGAGCCACCCAGGTGCCTCTGCAGGTTTATGTACTTTAATTTTCAATAAAGACAATGTTTAACAATTGGCTTATAAAATATCTGAAAATTTAATAAATTGGCCCTCATGTACCAGTGCGAGCTGCCAGCAGCATACCACATTCATAGGCCAAGTTAAGAATGTAGAGAAGAAAAAAGATCTTTTCCCTACACTTGAAAATATAATGTTAAATGGGCCCCAATTTGTAAAATAACTATGTATGCCTTCTATTTTCCAAGTAGCAAACTCCCTGAAGGAGGCTTCCTCTAGCATATTTGGGAAGTTGGGAGGCTGTCTTAGTCCTTTCCCAAGTTCATCCACCTGGCAGCTGACTCTAGGTGCTCTGCCACGTGCCCCGTGTCGCATGCTGGCCACCACTTGCTTTGCTGTCATTCTGCTCCTGGAACTCTGGGCCTGCTGTCCTTGATGCTGTGTGTGCATCCTTCAGCAGCACAGAGAACAGCGAAGGCCAGGATCCCACCATAAGCCATAGTTGTTAGCTTCGCTCCTCTTCCCTAATATATGCCTTTGCTTTCTAGCCTTTCAGACTCCTACATCCAGTTTCTCCATCGCATTTCCATGGGAGAAAATCCACTTTTGAAGTTAGTCTTTTCCTAGAATCCGTTTTCCTCTCTGCCAGTACCCCAGTGCAATCCAGAGTTTACAATAACCCATAAAAGGATGTTTTCAAAGTCTGATTGTTTAGAATAACACTGGCAGTGGGTGGGGGTGTGTGTGGTTATATATGTACACACACAAATACACACACGCTTCACACACCCATCTTCTTTGGTATATGCATAAAATACATATATACGGAACAGTCAGACTGAACAGTAGCTCTGTAGTTGGGGGTTAGGGAGGTGGAAGAAGACAAATGCTTTTAGTTTAACATTATTGTAAGTTTAGATTAAGTGGGCAATTCAGATCAGTGCCTACCAGCCTTTTCTCCAGGCCCCCTTGGGACCAAACAGGGAGGTCCTTCAGCATCGAGTATAGTTGATCCAAGTCTTTGAGAATGTTCGCTGTTGATGTTCACTTGTCTTTTGGACCTTCTTCTCTCATAAGCTCCTCCTGCTTCACTTCATTCTCTTCCGACAGTACTTGGTGACGACTGCCATGTTAGACATAACATGAACATGTCCAGTTCACACGTGTTGCCTTCGGCAGATGAACCAAAGCTGCCAGAGGGATGAGGCTTATGGAGGGAGGCAAGCGAAGGCTCCACAGGTCCTCGCGGAAACCCTGAGCTTGGTGTGACATTGATGTAGGAGAAGAAGGGAGTACTGTGAGTCGATTCTAAGCTAAGGAGGTCACTTAACTTAATCCATTCTTGGGTTAGGCGTGTATGGGCATGTGTGTGTAAATTTTAAAAACATAAAACTAAGTTAGGCTTTTGTTTAAACACACACAAAAAGAGTACAGAATATTAGCTCATTTGCAGTGGAAAAAAACAGGGTTGTCAGTGAGAGACTGGTTATTCCATCTAGATTTTCCTAGCTTCAAATATAATGAAAGAAAAACAGACTAACTAATACTACGTTTATTTGGATAGGTGAGCTCGCTGATCAGATGTCAGCTCTCAGAAGTTATCATTCAGCCTAGAAACTCAATTTAATTATTTGCAATTAATTCTTCTTTGTTTTGGAAAAAGAGGACGATATCAGTTTTACTTACAGTCCCCTTTGAAAATGTACGTTTTCCTTCTGCTGGTGATTTGAAAATCACTTTCTACTACTGTTAATGTCTTTCTTCAGGTTTTTCATACAGATAAGCAAAATGTCAAATGAAGACATGATTGCAAAATAATTACCAATTGTACTAGTTTGAAATATATTTTTAAATCTTAATTTAAACTCAGCTTTGAAGACCGAATTGACATTTGGGAGAAATCGAAATCTTTTGAGGGAAATAAACTTAAAAAGTGGTCTAATATGCCTAATATAGTGTAAAAAGGAAAAAAATCACTGAGTCTCTAAAATGATATTAATTTTTATTTCTATTTTTCTTTAATATCAACCTCTTTTTTTGGCTGTTTTATTGAAAATTCTACAGACAGTAGCTTATTTTTCCACTAACCTAAGCACCTGAGACTTTTGGCCGATGGCTATAAGACCAATAAAATTGCCTATAAAATGAAACTTTATATCATAACTTACATAACATTTATGGAATATATTCCAACATTTACTTGTTTCCAGAAGCACACATCTCAGTGTTTGCATGTATATATTCATTATATTACAATGGAAAACAAAAACTCATAATCTGATGTTGAATAATGTTAACACCTGCTCTGTATTATGTTGTGATAGTGTTTTGTACATATCGATTAATAAATTTAAACAGAGAGAACATTGATCCTGCTTGGCATAAAATTTTTCTGAGCCTAATGTGAAGGAAGGAAACAGTAATATTTTATTAGAACATGTTTTATTGGTTTGATTTTCAAGTGCTAGTGTAAAATTGTGGGTCTGACTTTCTATACAGCATAAAATAATATGGTCAGCCAGTGTGATTGGTATCATCTTGTGTATTAGTCAGGGTAGTCCAGAATATATATCTGTATGTTCTCCAGAATATACATATTTACATACGTATATATCAGAATATACATATATCATATATATATATACATATATAAATGAAATAGAGACAGACTTATTAGATATTTATTATAGGAAATAGAAATTGGTTCACATGATAAAGGAGGCTGAGAAATCCCGAGATTTGCCATCTGCAAGCGAGAGACCCCGGAAAGTTGGTTCTCAGTCCAGGTTGGCTTGAGAACCAGGGGAACTGAGAGTGTAAATCCTGGTTCAAGTCCAAAGGCCTGAGAACCAGAAACGTGAGTGTCTAAGGGCAGGAGAAGATGGATGTTTCAGCTGAAGCAGAGCAATTCGCCAGTCCTCTGCCTTTCTTATTTAGGATCTCAGTGATGTGGATGATGCCCGCCTGCATTGGTGGAGGTGATCTACTTTGCTCAGGCTGCTGATTCAAATACTGATTTCTTCCAGAAACACTCTCACACACACAATCAGAAATGACCTGGGTGCCCTTCACCCAGTCAGGCTGACAGATAAAATTAATCATCATATCTCATAACTAGCATACTGCGTGTTCCCACCCCCGGGCCTTTGCCTGTAGTAGTATTTCTTCTGATATCCATTTGGCTTAACTCTTTTACCTCCCAAAATTCTTTGTTCAGTATCATCTTCTCAGATACCCATGATCATTCTATTTAAAACTGCATTCTTGCCATCCAGCACCTTCCATCTCTTTTACTCTAAGTCATTTCTCTCTATAGTACTATATCTTTCAAAAATGCTATATAATCAATCGTTATTGATTATGTCTATTGTCTGTCTCTTCACAGCAGATTATCAAATTCATGATAAGAAGAACTGTCTTTTTTTTTTTTCATTTTGCTTTTTCATTGCTGTATTCCCAATGCCTATTACAGTGTACATAGTAGGAGCTCAGTGTGTATTGTTGTATAAAGGGATAAATAAATGAATGAATAGATATAGGTTACCTTCTCCAAATATTTGTGTATTCACTGGTTAATTTCCTAAAGGTTTTTCAAAAGGAATCTTAAGCATTTCACAAAAGCAGCAGACCTACTCTGTAACCACCACTTACACTGATGACAATGAGCATTGCGATAATTTAGAGAAAAATCCCATAGAGTTGCAGCCAGTAATAGAATGAAGTGAATTTTCTGAAGATCGTAGAATTCTTCTCAACCATAAAAAAAAATCATAAATGTAGCATTACTCTGCCAAGTATGACAGACCCAGCGATGTAAGTCTTTGACTCATTTAGCACAAAGGAACTTATGTGGATACTTAAAAAAATTACTCGATAGAAATGTGATTTGTTGGGGCGCCTGGGTGGCTTAGTCGGTTAAGCATCCGACTTTCGCTTGGGTCATGATCTCGCAGCTCGTGGGTTCGAGCCCTGCGTCGGGCTCTGTGCTGACTGCCAGCTCAGAGCCTGGAGCCTGTTTCAGAGTCTGTGACTCCCTCTCTCTCTGACCCTCCCCTGCTCACGCTGTCTCTCTCTCTCTCCTAGAAATAAATAAAACATTAAAAAAAAAAAAAAAAGAAACGTGATTTGTTAGTCATCTACCAGTATCACCCAGTGGGGCGTCTCGACACCTGAAATCTCTAATCCACACGCTGAAATGTGTTTTGGGCACTGGTCTCGTTTCAGTGCAGTGGAAACCAGGTGGAAGGCATAGCAGCTTCCCATAATAGATTTGTACTTGACCAGGGATGTGAAGAAGAAAATGCAGTGTGGGCAAGAAAAGGAAGGAGTGATGCTTGCCCTCCTCTTCCCCTTTCTCACATCTGTGTCTCTTTCTCCCGCTACCCACTTGTGTTTCTTCTGTGGCTTTCCTCCATATGTGAGTCTAAAAGGAAAACATAATATTGCCTTTGCAGTTTTAATAAGAGTGTGGTTTCTTGTCCTTGCTAAAGATGGATATTTACTGAGGAAGAAAAAGCTGAAATAGGTATTTGGAAAAAAAAACTATATTACTAATGGCAAAAGAAATGAAGCAGTGGAAACAATGGCTAAAGGGGGTGGAGCAGAGACTTGACTTTCATGGATATCATATCACACCTGCCAGCCTGGAACAATTGTTCGGTTTTCCTTGTCCTAGATTTTCAAGTAAAGATAACACGTTCAGGAGGGGGAAAGTATTACAGTCATGTTACCTCCACGTGCGCAAATGTTGCACAATTTGCAAAAGCCATATTGCAATTTCCTTCAACAATTTCTCCACCAGAACAAAGTTGTGTCCTATTAAGTGGTGCTTGGTATGCCCGGCAAACATTCTGTTTACATTAGGCCAAGTATAGGACCCAGAGGTACTTATAAAAGGCACAGAGAAGAGGAATAGGTACTGGTTTTTATTAAAATATTGGGCATTAAAAATGCAATCTGTTCTGTGTAATTCTGAAGCCTGAGTCATCTGGAGTAAGGCTTATGCTGTGCCTTTTTAGAGTTTGGGGCTGTCTACATACTTAAAAATCCTCTCTCTTCCTTTTTGTCCAGCATCTCCTCTACCCATCTGGCACTCCACACCTCCCATATAACAAGACATTTACACTAGACCATGGATCTAAGTTGACTAGTTCTCCATTTTAAATATATTTTGTGGTTTCCCTAATAATAAACGAAATGAGAGATATTACACATCACCCAGTACAAGTCATTGCACTACAGTAACTTTTAAGTTTGGAGTTACACAATAAGTTTTATAAGAAACCAGCAAAAAGTGGGAAAGTGATCCTGAGAATTCAAACTCTCTCTCTCTTATATATATATATATATGAGAGAATATATATATAAAATCATATATATATATATATACACACACACATTCTCCATTATATGTGTGTGTATATATTCTCTCATATACATATATAATTTGTATAAAGCAATTTTACAAATATTATTTACATATATTCTCTCATATTGCCTTTTCCACATTAATAAAAATGTTTTGTTATGAATTCCATTTTATAGTGAAAACTGAATTTAGAAAAATGAAATAATTGACCCAGAGTCACATAGCTAACACATGGCAGAGATGGAATTCAAACTCAATTGTATCTGACTTCAAGGTCAATGTCCATTCAGAAAAGGGAGCTCCTATGTGACATGGCTGTCAGGGAATCAAGGGCATACTTGTCTTGGTGGGCTATTGCAAGAGAAAATACTTCCATGGTCTATTTTTAGAACTCCTACTAACATGGTGAACTCTGCTCTACCAAATGCTACAGGTCAAATGCCACTTGTTGTTTTCACATATCTGTTGTATTGATTTCATTTTGCTTTGTGTGAAATTTACTTGCTTAGATGGCTTTTTCCTCAAAACATGGTGTATTCTGTGCACAAAATAGGCGTGCGATAAATGTTAAAAATGAAATAGTAGCTCTGCATGAGCATGGAGAGCCAGGGATGCAGAATCTTTTAAATTCTTATGACATCTGCATTAGCATAAAAGATAGAAGAAACCATTTTCTTGGCATTGAAGTTCAATCCTTTCCAGCCAAACATAGAAAGCTGTCATGTGAATATTTTTGAACCTCAAAAACAATTTTGGTTTAAGTCTGGGTGGGGGAGGAGGAGGGATGGTGGCTCTTATTTCTCCCACACCCGTCCACCCATCTCATATTAGAACACGTAATTCCAACAGTGCTGACTGTCTTAAATTTTATGAACAGAGTGTCCTCTGGACACTGTTTAGTATACACATTGCCTCTTTAAGAAACTTACTTGTAGCTTCTAGTTAAATTAAAAGACCAGCAGCTGCTGAACAAAAGTATAGCCTAGAGGTCATGTTTATGAGTTTCTTAGGCAAAAAGAAGTCATGTCAGAACTACTATTGTTATGAGTCTGAATGTTTCCAACGAAGCCTTTGCACGAATCATTTGCTTAGTACTAGTCATTCAGTCATGCCACTTGATTTCAGCCCACTATTTCCTCTTCGGACTGGCAAAAACAACTCTACAGAGGAAAACATTTCATAAGAAAAATCATGGGCTTCTGCCTTATAAACCATAGACCTGGACTCAATGACCAGCTCATGGTGCTGCCGCCTCTGGCTCCAATGGCTTGGGAAGACCACAACAAAGACACAAGCCCATGAAAGTAGAAACTGTGTCTCCTCCTTTCTTTGTTTTCTCAATAGAATATTTTAATACATAGTAGGTAGAAGACCAATCTTCCTGGTTTGCCCAAGACTGTCCTTGTTTTAACTCTGAAAGTCACATACCTTGAGAAACCCTTCAGTTCTGGTTAAACTGGGATGGTTGGTCGCCACAGTATTAGGTGTCTTACCAATGCTGTTAACCAAGAGACCCACATTCTCAGACTGGTTTTTGATCTAGAAGACTCTGGACCGTGGTGACCAAATCACAAATCAGTGTTTAAGTTCCAGTGAATTTATACTCAAAAGTAGTCCTGGAATCCCCAAAGAGCCCATAAATATCCTTTGCTTTGAGCTCGCATCGTGGATGCCCTGTTATAGGTGTTGACATACCGGTGTGCTACCGATGAGTTCCAGGTGCGCTGAGATATGGATTCCCTCAGCTCTCGGGTTGGCTTAGCAAGGCCTTCAATGCCTCCAGCCCTCAGTTGTTTCCCTCTGGCCATGAGCTAGCTCATCTCTTTAGCCAGGTGGGCGCTATAAAATAATACAATTTTCTGTGTGTGCCATAATGAGAAAAATTTCAGGAAGAATTGTTCAAATCCAATCCATTTATTTTACGGATGAAGCCCAACTTAGAACATTTCTATTAAATACAGGTTTATATCAAGCTGAGGCAAAACTGTTGTTTGATTTGTCTTCTGTTCAGCTGTCTTCAAAGTGACTGAGATCACTACCAGGGAAAGCTGATGGATTACATAGTGAGTGGTAAGTAACAGAACTCGACAAGCCAAATGGATTGTGCCGTAGTCTATTCATTTGTATCAAAAGCACACAGCTAGCTAGGTGAAGAAGAAAACAGACATTTGTCTGGATAAGATCAATAGAAATTCCTATGTTGCTTCACCTATCTATGTTTTTAGTAAACATATGCCATTTAAGTCCGAATTACCTTTAAGTTCAAGTTATCTATATGATGTTTCAATTCTACACTTGCACATATACAGGTAAAGTTATGATTTCAAAAATCTAGATGTTCTGAAATGTAAAGAAAGCTAAGTAAGAATTGTATACTTAGAAATCCAAATTTCCAGGACAATAGGCATTTCCACTTTAACTCAATTATTTAGTAATGCTTAGTTCAAGTTCAAAGTGGGTAAAGGCAATATGCACATAAAGATCTATGGCCTCCAGGGTGCTAGAGTTTCAAATTCCTGGTTCTCTTGCTGTTCCTCATAAGCAGTGAGGGGAGAAGGGACAGATTGTGTATAAAGTTGAGCCTTTACAGATCAGAACTTTACATTGTGCCAAACTCGAATTCTGCCCAACTTCTGGCTCCTCGATTGCTTAATACATTAGTGGACTCGTTCCAGTTCCCAGTGGTTGGAGCTCCACATCACACAGTCCCTGTCCCATCTGCTGCTAATTGGCACCCTTGTTGGTAGTTTCCAAAAGCAGAACAGGAAAAATAAAAAGGACTATCTTTCTATCCTTAGAAGCTAGAAGTTTAGTACAGTCAGTCCTCAATTTAAAATGAACTGTGTACGAAAATATTGTATGTAAATCAGTTGTTTAGAACCCAGAACAAATTTTTCCAATGAAATAAAGTCATGCCTGTTACTTCCCCAGGTCAGCCCAGTTCACCAAAATCTGTTTGACCCATAATGTGCCCCCCAAATACAGTCCATCTTAATAGCACAGAACCATCCTGGGAAAACCAAGAAATAGGAAGAAGCGGTAAAACCAGTATGGCCTTTGGTGACAAAAGGCCAGGCTGTACTCTCACCAATGGTGTGACCTTGGACAATTCCCAGAAGTCTTTGTAGCTCTAAGTTTCTTTAACTGAATAGGAGGAAGAGGGCAGATAATGAAAGTTGTTTTTCATCTCTCACTGGGCTGTTTGCTGCAAGGACCAAATAAGATAACATATACGAAGCCATTTGAAAACTTTCATCCTGCCCTGAAATAACAGAACCACAGGTCTCCCTATGTTTCTTCCCTAAATCTTGTCAGCAGGGGTGAGTCAGGGACTGCTGCCTATCCATGTTCCTCTTTGTGGTTCCTGTTTGGGAGAAGGGATGGAGAGATTGGGAGATAATGAGGCAGCAGGAACAGAGGTTACCGAGAGATGGGACCAAGGGGCTGGCTCCTTAGGACAGAGGAGTTTCTATTCCATATAAATCCCCAAAGATTATTTTTTGGTTCAGGATGTTCTCTATCATCCCTGTATTTTCACTCTAGGGCCCTAGGGATTGGGCGTGGTTTCATTGTCAATGCTTGTTGCTTCTGAACAGCATATCGTTCTTCCTCAATTTTATTGAGGACTCAATGTTTTTTTTTTTAATGTTTCATAATGAATTTGATTACTTGATCATAAGAGAAAGAGAAAATCAAAAGACTCTCACCTCTACCCTCTCTATCTATCTATCTATCTATCTATCATCTGTCAAATAATCATCTTCCCTAAGTGATAGATGAAAAATAAGGCCACAGACACATGCTAAATGCATATTTTTGTAATATTAGAAAAATTACACTTTATTTATATTGAACAGGAGGAGTTGACCCAGGGACTTTCATCTCAGGCCTGGGGCTGGAGCTATGGAAAGAATAACAGGCTGGAACTTCTCCCTAGCTATTGGGAAAAAAAACCCCAGCAAGATGTCACTGAGGTTGGAGAGCCTGAAAAACAAGGCAGACTGCTTGAAGGAAGGGGATCGCTTGGGTGGGATGATCACCTTTCCCTGCTCTCCTAATCTTCCTTATCTTCCCCCAAGAAAGGAGATGCCATCTAGGACATCCATTATGGCATTTATTACGATTGTGGCACTTGACTCACTTCTGACCACTTACTGTTCTGTTTCCATCTTGATGGTCCAACTTCTGAGCATTCTCTCATCTTTCCTGCAAGCACCTCGCACCACCCTGTACCCTCTTCTTTGATGATGCCAAGCACCTTGTTCCACCCTCTTTCTCTCTCTGCAACCCCCTCCGTTACCACTAACCTCATACGACTCTTCTCCTCACCTCTTTTTCAGGCATCAGCTTTCTGCATGTTAATTTAATTCAGCAAGTATCCATTGCTCTATTAGAATGTGACGATGTTAAAACATATTTCCTATCTTTATGGAACTGTCACATTTGTAGATGAAACATGACATACAGCAGGGAATGCAGAAGTCAAGCGCTAAGAACATAGAGGAGGCAAAGATCGATTCCAAAGAGTATGTGGATTTTTAGTGGGGTGGGGGGCAATCAATAAGACCACCATGGAGATGGGGTCTCAAAGGATATGGAAGAGTTCAAAGGGGAGAGGACCTTTTAAATAAAAGGAAGACACCCTTAAGAAAATTCCAGTTTGATGATCACATGTAATAAAACAGCACAGACTAATAAGCCACTATCACTTCCCAGGAAATCTGTCCATCATTTTTCCCCATGAAAAGTGCAATAGGACCTTTGGGCCTTAAATAAAAATTTCTGATAACATAGAAGTAACAAATATATCTGTAAGACAAACCCCTAGAAGCCCTTAAAAGCAACCCACTAAACCAGGACTCAGGAGGAAAAATAGCAAATCAAGTGTATCTCAGCCACTCATGGCTCACAACCAATGCAGCCTTGTAGTCAAGGATACTGGCTCATTCTAATAAATTCTTTGCTAAAAACCCCCAGTGGAAAGGTTGTAATCATGTGGTTCTATTTAATGAAAGCATAAACACAGGCCATCCCATTCTAATTTAGAAGAGGAGAAAAGTTAGGATCTGGGGTTCTCAGGGCAGTGACTCACACTCTGAGCCATTAACTCAAGAGAAAGCCTGTGTTGACATGTACAAATTGGGTGTCTGTTTTGACTTGACTAGTCAAGGAAACAGGCAGGTTAGGTTAAAAAAAAAAAAAGAAAACAATAGCCAGGACAGTCAAGAAATAGGCGAACTGATTGTTTGACAGATGATTATTATTTTCGTTTCGGTCTGTCACTGTGTCAAGTAAATCACACCAGTTAAAACACATGAACTTGATGTTCAATACACTCTTGGTGGCATCCTATCCCCCCATCTCATTTGTGTGGAGACTCAAAACTTCTCACTTGACTCTCTTTTCTACTTACTCGTCTATTCTTATTCCTCTTTCTCGTTCTTGCTTTGCTCACAATCCTTCATTCTCCATTTCCCACCATGCTTCCTTCATCTATTCCTAACAGGAAACAAAAACTGTGTGCAGGTTTTCTCCTCTGAAGCTAATTATGATGCTGTGTTTAATTTTTAAGGATTTACATCAGAAATCAATTCAGGAATTTACATCTGCAAACTGACAGAAACCTACATAAACATGTTCACATTCAAAGAGAGAATATTTTGACAGTTCTTAAACAAATTTCCAGTCTGATTTTTATTTATACAGAACGGCTATAGGTAATGTGCTGACACTTTCTGGGAATCAAAAGGTCAGGCTTATTATTTCTCATTTGGTTTCCCTGAGTCTTTATGGTGTCATTCAAAGAGCCCTAGACTGAAAATCAGATTTCTGTCCTATTGTCTGTTTCACTACTCATCAGTGGTTGGCTTAATGGGTCTCCCTGTCTTACTTGAATGGTAGAAGATTGGTCTACTTGATTTCTACCATTGTAACACCCCAGGATTGTGATTCTCTAAGGCTTCTAAGAATAGATAACTACCCTGGCATTTAGCATTTAGACACGATTTCTTTATAAATGCTTAATATCATTTTTGGCTTTGCTAGAAACCTCATCTTGAACATCACAGCTAAATACAGCCTTCTCTATACTTTGAGAAATAACTAATTCTGCAGCCTAGATTTCTCAAGGAGATTCATTCCTGAAGATAGCCCTGAGGTATGCTAACATGAAAGACTTAAATGTCATTATCTCATGCCTTGATGCCTTGTTATACTGACATAGGTCCCTTAGATGCCTGGAAATTCTTGCCCTGCAGTCTCGGCTACAAATAAGTTAGATGTCATGGTACTGGGAATAGTTGTTCTTTTTTTTTTTTTTTAATTTTAATGTTTATTTTTTGAGACAGAAAGAGAGAGAGACGGAGAGTGAGTGCGGGAGGATCAGAGAGAGGGAGACATAGAATCCACAGCAGGCTCCAGGCCCTGAGCTGTCAGTACAGAGCCCAACACAGGGCTCAAACTCACGAACTGTGAGATCATGACCCGAGCCAAAGTTGGACGCTTAACTGACTGAGCCACCCAGGCATCCCTGGGAATGGTTGTTCTTACGCTGAGCTCTGGTTGCTTTCCTGGGCATGAAGGGGTATTTCTGTTCCACCAGACTTGGTGTATTCACCTGTCGTTCTGCTGGTTCACAGTTTCTTTTTTTTTGGTTCATAGTTTCTTGTCGGTAGCTGGTGATTCCCAGCTGGGTATAAAAGCCCATCTCAGATGCTGCCTTTATTCCACTACTGGTACCTTGTCTCTGTTACTGATCCAAAACATTGCATTTCTTCCTGACTGACCACTGATGAGGCATGGTGAGCACAGCACCACACTGGTGTCCTCGGGGCACCAACCCTTTGTGATGACCCATGGAACAGCGGTGGGGAGAGACTACGCTTTCTGTTAAGTTCTGCTTAGAGGGGATCCCATAGAAGAGTTCCTTATGTCACAAAATAAAACAACTATTTCAGCCTTTACTTAGAACTGTTTGCTTTCTGCAATGTCAGATGGAGTCCAGTTGGGGTTATGTGGGGGATAAATCTCAGGCTTGCTGTATTCAGAATAATTTTCCTCATCCAATGACTAAGGCTTTTTTACTGAGTCACTTCATCGTGCATGGATTCTTCCTCCCTGAGGACCACTTCTCTCTCAAAAGATTTGTCAGGCTTCATGCAAAGACGTTTCTAGAGGCTGACATGGCCCTTTTGCCAGTTGTCCCCAGACACATCGGAGTCTCTTTTAGTCTCAAGCTGAGGCCTTTATTTTAGTTGCATAAAAAGCTGCATATAGTTCAAATTCCTGACTGTATTTTCTGATTTCCTTGAATATATGTGCTCTACCTTCCCACACAGTTCATCCGGCATGAGTGTCTTAATGCAACTTGTTAATATGCGTTTTTATGGTTTGCTATGTTTATACCTGGTCTCTCCTTCTGAGTAGTAACCTTCTCAAAGACAGATCTTCTTGTTTCCCTCTATGATGTCTTGCAAAGTGCTGTTCATATATTAGGATTTGACTGGGACAGATATCCAAGAATATCACCGAGGCTTTTAGATGGTAAATTAATTTTACCTTCTTGGGCTCAAAACTTCTTGGGCTCAACAAGAAGAACAAAACACTAGAGTGTGTCTCCTACCAGACTCCTGAAGAATCAGATCTTGCAGAGAGACATTGGGTTTTCTTCTTCAGCTTTGAATCACTGCACTGCATTCTGGTGGTTTAGTATACAGAATAACATCATAGCAAAGAGTCCTAGAGAGTTGAGCATGAGACACTGGGAAGATTGTAATTACACAGAATTTTAAGAGACTGGAACAATTGGGATAACCTAATGATATGGTTAATTGCAGGTTAGTCAGAAAATCATTCTCATTTCAACACTTTTTGAATAATCCTTATAAAATGTCTTTAGCAAAGTTCCATGTAGTACACACAGCTGTACCATTCTTTGATGTCTGGGGACGTTGAGAGCCTTTAGGTCAATAGAAGAAACATAAAATTTCATTTGTGCATTAAAGGGCAAGATGGTACTGGACACCGGCCTTTGCCTGAACCAGCCACTGCATATTCCCTAGGTGCTGCTTTAGATAAATCTTGATCTCTGATTGATGTTTTTATGACTCATTCCCCCCATTATCTCACTCTCACAATTAAGTTTGTAATACTTTTATAATTAAAATCTATACAGAGAAGAAAATATCACCCAAAATTATTCCCCTTACTGAGATATAACCGTTTAAAAAAAGCATATTTAGGTATTTGGTTTGCTTTGTTTTTATGCTTCCAGTGATTTTTCCCTTTACAGTAAAGCCTTGGATTGTGAGGAACTTATTCTGCGAGTGTTCTGCAAGACAAACAAACATTTCTAATGAATTTTAATTTGATAAACGAGTGATGTCTTGCAATACAAGTAGTACGTGGGGCGCCTGGGTGGCTCACTTAGTTAAGCGGCCGACTTCAGCTCAGGTCGTGATCTCGCGGCTCGTGAGTTTGAGCCCTGCATCGGGCTCTGTGCTGACAGTTCAGAGCCTGAAGCTTGCTTCTGATTCTGTCTCCTTCTCTCTCTGCACCTCCCCTGCTCACACTGTCTCTCTGTCTCTCAAAAGTAAATAAATGTTAAAAAAAAATATACAAGTAGTACGTGACATGGAATGTCACATGATCACAACTGTGTCAATGGTTCTTGAAATTCCCTTTGATATACAAGTGCTTTGGATTACAAGCATGCTTCCAGAACAAATTATGCTTGCAAACCACGGTTTTACTGTACAGAAAATTTTAAACTAATCTAGCGTCATCATATAGACTAAATATCTGCAAGCAACAAAACACTGAAGTTTCACAGCAGAATAAAAAAACATATTTTATAAAAGCCTTTCTCTGCACATATCTTTAGCCTTAGTGCTCCAAGATAATAACTTTTTTATTTCTATTTTTAACTAATTAATTATTAAATTTACATCCAAGTCAGTTAGCATATAGTGCAGTAATGATTCCAGGAGTAGATTCCAGTGATTCATCCCCTATGTATAACCCCCAGTGTTCAGCCCCTTAAGTGTCTCCCTTAATGCCACTTACCCATTTAGCCCATTCCCTCATCCCAACGCCTCCAGCAACCCTCAGTTTGTTCTCTGTATTTAACAGTGTCTATGTTTTGTCCCCCTCTTTGTTTTTATATTATTTTTGCTTCTCTTCCCTTATGCTCATCTGTTTTGTATCCTAAATTCCTCATATGAGTGAAGTCATATGATACTGTCTTTTCTGACTGGTTTTGCTTAGCATAATACCCTCTGGTTCCATCCACATAGTTGCAAATGGCAAGATTTCATTCTTTTTGATTGCCGAGTAATACTTTATTGTATATATATACCACATCTTCTTTATCCATTCATCTATCAATGGACATTTGGGCTCTTTCCATACTTTGGCTATTGTTGATAGTGCCGCTATGAACATTGGGATGCATGTGCTCCTTTGAAACAGCACATCTGTATCCCTTGGATATATACATAGTAGTGCAATTGCTGGGTCATACGATAGTTCTATTTTTAATTTTTCTGTTTTCCAGAGCAGCTGCTCCAGCTTGCATTCCCACCAGCAGTGCAAAAGAGATTCTCTTTTTCGACATCCTCATCAACATCTGTTGTTGCCTGAGTTGCTAATTTTAGACATTCTGACTGGTGTGAGGTGATATCTCATTGTGATTTTAATTTGTATTTCCCTGATGTTGAGTGATGTTGAACACTTTTTCATGTGTCTGTTAGCCATCTGGATTTCTTCTTTGGAAAAGTATCTATTCATTCATGTCTTTTGTTCATTTCTTGACAGGATTATTTGTTTTTTGGGTGTTGCGTTTGATAACTTCTTTATACATTTCAGATATTAACCCTTTATCTGATATGTCAGACAATAATTTTTTAAAAACAGATCTTATTTCTAGTTTTTTCATGTTTAATATGTTAAACAGTCAAATAGAGTGACAGCAACAAAATTTGAGAAGGTGGAATTAATGGCATCAACTTGTATTATACTAAAGCTTGGTATCCTGGTTAGTTTGCAATCCCCTTTCCTGTATCCCATATGTGATCCTGAGATTTGACTTTATTTGCAAACTAACGAGTTAGTCTGCCATAATTTCATGGATTATGGCAGGAGACACAAGACTTCTGGGTCAGAGACAAAGGACTCTATTCCTCACGATGCAATAGATTAGTAGAGCTTTATATTTGTGTGATCCCACTTGCCTATGAAGTTGCACAGGGAGATGCAGAGCAGCCCCGGTGGATCCTGTACACTTGGAGGTTATCATCACAGCTGCGGGACAGAGTTGAGGAAACCCCAATCTTTTATCATGGGTTGTTAGCAAACTGTTCCAACCTTCATCCTGGAAATAGGCATCATCATTATTTTGGGCAGTAAACAAGCCTGTCCACTGCTCCCAAAGGAGACATTATCTCTATTTTCCAAGGCCGTTCACTATACAAACATCCTTGAAAAGATAGTCCTAAACAAAAGGCTGTCAGGCAAGATGTGCAGAAATGTAAGAAATCAATGGAGAATGGTCTTCCAACAATGACATAATTCGACAATAATTTTTTAAAACTAGTATTCCGATTTTAAGAAGTTTAAACTTGTAGGTTGACTATGTAGTATGAAAAAAAATTCAAGTATCTTGTTCAAGATGGCAGATCGTGTTCCTCTTTTGTTCTAGTCAAGATCCCAGTTAAAAAAACACACCTGTAAAACCTGCATATTATATATTCTTGTGTATGTGTAATTTTATATCATTATATATGATATACATACATATGTGTTATATATGCATATATATACATACATATTTGTATACTCAAAAACAAAACAATAAGGCAGTTGGGGAGGGTGGAGATTACTAGGTAATAAGCACACCTATGAAAGAGCAGTGCACAGATGCATTTTGAGGGAAATAGTGCACAGTAAAACTGCTGCTCAGAACACATTGTAAGAGGGCTTCAGAGAAATGACAGTACATATGTTTGCAGGATCAGACTATAAATAGTTGCCTTCAACCTCCCTCCCCTGGCATAGGCATCCAGGTTGTCATTTTTTATCCAAACATGGAGGCTTCTCCCTTAACGAAATGCAAAGAGCCATTTAAGAAAAGGCCTAGTGTAGATGTTGACATCACAGAGTTAAGTCTTTCTCCTTATGTTCTTGTAATAGAAGTGGTAATAGTTGAGAGTGTTTCCTTTTCATTCATGTGAAGGAAAGCTGAACAGCTGCACATTGTGCTCTATTTCGTGTTGAGTGTCCAGGCATGTTCTCATTCAAGAGAGATAGCGAAGGGAAAAGAGATATAATATCAGAGAAAATCCTTATTAGCTAAGCAGTTATTTCTTAGATATGAATGGACAAGCAAAGACCAATATATATGTGAGAACAAATGATATAAAAGAGAAAGATTAAAAAAACAAAACAATAGAAAAACTGAACATAGAGAAAGAAAGAAACAAAAACAACAAAAATGATATAATTTGAGTAACTGAAAATTGTATTGCATCCAGAAAAAAGGTACAAGATACTTTAAAAAAAAAAAATCAGAGGACTACAAAGAGCAATTAAAGGCTAGTAATACAAATCCCAAAATTAAAAACAAGAGCTAAAATTTGTGGAAAATAAAGCTAAGGATATATATAAGCAAAAGAGACAGAAAAAGAAAGAAACATGAAAAAGTGTAAAGAAACATTGTTACTTTCAGGTGAAATAATTGGAAATATAGAAAATCCAAAAGAAACTATAAACAAACTATTAGGAATAACAGGGGAAGCTAGCGTGACCATTGGACACATGATCAATATGTGAATTAAAGTATTTCTATCTTTAAAGAGAAATAAATGGGAAATAAACACTTTAAATACCATTTTCAAAAGCAGCAAAACAATTATCAAGTACCTAAGAATAAATCCAATGTAAATTTTACAAGGCTTACGATTATAAAACATTCTTGAGAGAAAATAAATATGTTTAAATAACTGGAGTTTACTAGAGACCTATATCATATGATTGGATTGAGAATTAGGTTTTGTTAAGATATTAAGTCCACCCAAATTGAACAACAGATTTAATGCAATCCCAATCAAATAACAGCAAGATAGTTTATGGAAATTGGCAAATGGGTCCTAAAACATATGGGGAAATATAAAAGACTTAGAATCCCAAAATAATTTTGGAGGAAAAAATACAAGAACAAAAGTGAAACACTTAAGTTTAGATGTTAAGATTCAGAGTAGAAACAGTAATTAGAGGCAGTGTGCTATCGGCGTAAGACTAGACTGGTAGTAGATAGTTAGAACAGAATAGAATCCTGAAAAAAACTCCACCTATAGAATCACTCTGATTTACAACACAAGTGTTCCTGTAATTCAGTGGAGAACGCTGCCTTTTCCATAAAAATGGTGCTGGAGCAATTGTCTGTTTTTATGGGGAAAAATGAACCTTGTCTCACATCGCACACAAAAATTGATTTGCAACGGATTGTAAACTTAAAAATGAAAGGTAAAAAGTAAAGCTTTTAGATGAAACTATAGGGAAATACCTTCATAAACTTGAGAATAGACTAAGATTTCCTAAACAAGACACAAAAGGCACTAATCATAAGTGAAAAATGTGAGAATTGGATTTCATTAAAATCAGAAACTTCTGTTCATACAAATATACCATAAGAGAATTAAATGGCAAGCCACAGAATGCAAGAAAATATTCATGATACCTAGATCTGAATAGCACTAGGGTCCAGAATATTGAAGTCTTCTACATAACAAAGAGAAAATGCATATAACCCGATTTAAAAATGGACAAAACACTTGATTGTTTTATAAAAGAAGCTATCCAAAGGACATAAGAGAAAGCGATCAATATCATTATTCATCAGAAAAATGCAATTTAAAGCCATAATGAAATTCCATTTTACATCTACTAGAATGGCTAAAATAAAAAAGACTGACAGCGGTGTGTATTAGTGAGGCTGTGGAGTGACTGACATTCTCATGCATTGCTGGTGTGAGTGGACATTGGTCCAGCCACTTGGGAAAAAAGTCTGACAATTTCTTATGAAATTAAACATAGTGACCCAGCAATTTCATTTCTAGTTATATGCCTGAAATAAGTTAGTACATATGTCCATCAAGAATGTACAAGAATGAGGGGCACCTGGGTGGCTCAGTCGGTTCAGCATCTGACTCTTGTTTTCGGCTCAGGTCATGATCTCACGATTCGTGGGTTTGAGCTGCATTTCAGGCTCTGTGCCAACAGAGCAGAGTCTGCTTGGGGTCTCTCTCTCCCTCTCTTTCTTCCCCTCCCCCTCTTGTACTGTCTCTGTCTCCCTGAAAATAAACTTTTAAAAGATTAAAAAAATAAAAAGAATGTGCAAGAGTGATCACAAGTACAAGAATGATCACATGTGTATTTTTTGTAGTAGCCTCAAACTGGAAACACCCCACATGTTCATCAATAGGAAGACTACTAAGTAAGTTGTGGAATATGAAATATTCTACAGTAGTTAAAAAGAGAGTCAGATGTTGATATTCCAAATCACATGGATGAACCTTGCAGCATTATGTCAATAAAAGAAGCCAGACAAATAAAAGAGTATATGCTGTATGATTCAATTTATAGAAAGTTCAAGAATAGGCAAAACTGATTGATGGTACCTTGAGTTATTTGGGCATTGATTGACTTCTGAGATGCAGGACACATTGCCTGTCTCTGTCTGGGTAGAGGTTATATGAATGTATACATGCATCTACACTTAAGAGTAGTTCAATTTATTATGTATAGCATTAAACAAAATGGAAATTAAAAAAACAAACAAAAATGGGGTGACTGAGTGGCTCAATCGGTTAAACATCCAATTCTTCATTTTGGCTCAGTTTCATGGAATCAATCCCTGCATCAGGCTCTGTGCTGACAGCATGGAGTCTGTGGGATTCTCTCTCACCCTCTCTCTCTGCCCCTTCCCCTGTTTGCATGTTGTTCTCTCTCTCTCAGAATAAATAAGTAAACGTTAAAACAAACAAAACCATACATGACACCTAAAAAAAGGAATGGAGAAAAAAAAAAAAAAGGAATGGAGAAAAGGGTAGGAGGAGATTATTCTCAAATGTCACAGGTGATTAAAGGGGCTCCCCGACTGTTAAGCAAGATAAGTTTAAAAGACGCATATATAATGTTTTCATTAAATTATAGTGCATCAAGGAGAAAGGAATGTTCATAAAATCTTCTGGAAAGGAAAAACAAGCATACGTAAAGGAATAAGGATCAGGCTGATATCAGATTTCTCATAAGCAACTGATTATTACAGGAAAGTGAAGCAATGTTCCCTCAAAGTTCTGAGCCATTATATCAATTAAGTGTGAGAACAGAATAAAGATATTTTCTGACAGCAAGGAAAAGTGATATTTACCCTTTAATGATGCACTTTTAGGGTTTAGTTGAAGTTGTGACTTGAGTCAAGCAACAGGAGGAAAAATACTAGAAATGGAGAGTGTGGGATTCAAAGAAAGGGAGACCAGCACATGACAGAAGAGAAGGGGGGGGGTCCCCCATGACCACCATGACAAGGCCATGAAAATATCCCCATTTGGTGTGACAGGACAAAGAAACCCACGAAAGAAGTCTCTTGTGGGGAAAAGATCAAAGGAACTTATTCAATAGAAACTATAAATGGAGCGATAAAAACAACCAAATAAAAGGGTATTTAGAAACCCCGAGAAAAATGAAAACTGGAGTAGGAAGTTATGATCTCCATAATACACAAATTAAAATATAAGAAAAGAGATTCTATGTAACCTTGCCACTAGTGAATGTGTTACTTGAATTGGCCTAGGGGTCCGCTTTGCGTCAAACTGACCTCAACAGAAAAATAAATATTATTCTAGCACAAAACTGGACTGGTGGTGAAACAGTTTTGTGAATTCAACTTGTAATACGTACAGAGCAGGAAAGTCCTATTTATCATTGAAGGGTAGAATATGAGTGTTCACTATGCTCACAGTGCTAAAGGCAAAATTGATCTGGTAGAAGGACAAGGGAGCGGGGAAGGGTCTGGCGGGGAGGGAGGAGGGCTACAGTTCTTCAGAGAAGGGAATTGAGAAACTCCTTTGGTGGAAAAAGAAATATAGATATACCGTATAAAGTCACAAAGGTAAACAATAAAATGTTTAAAAATTATAATAGACCCTGGGGTGCCTGGGTGGCTCAGTCAGTTAAGCATTAGACTTTGGTTCAGGTCATGACCTCATGGTTGGTGGGTTTGAGCCCCAAGTCCGGCTCTGTGCTCACAGCTGGAGCCTGGAGCATGCTTAGAATTCTGTGTCTCCCTCTCCCTCTGCCCCTCCCCTGCTCGCACTCTGCCTCTCCTTTCTCAAAATCAATCAATCAATCAATCAATCAATAAAATTAAATAAATAAACATAAAAAATAATAGTTCTATCAAGCTTTGAAATGACTGAGTAGTAAGCATGGGGAAGTATAAATGTATTGGAGTGCATAAAAGCTCATTTCATAAAGAAATGGAACTTTCAACGAGGTGTCGAGTCAGGACAGCTGTCACCAGGGGAATCCGGTACAGACAGAATTGGAAGAAATTCCATCAGGGAGGAGAGGCTGTGGTCCCTCCTGGTTTTCACTTTCAGCTCCTTCACTAGTTGATGTGTGACCATATAAATGTGTTAGTTTCTTTAAAAAGTAAAAATAAAAATGTAATGACCATTAGCTATGGGTGTCCCACCCCTCCCCCACCCCAAGTATTCATTCTCTGCTTCCTTTTAGTAAGCGTGACCAGATTTTCAACCCTTGCACACAGTTGCTGTGCCGGAGGGAAAGGGGCCCCACCCTCACATTCATCTTGTGCTTCCAGTCCTGGGATGGGGACTCAGCACATGCCCCACGTGAGGTCCATGAGACATGAGACAGGGAACTTTGCCCACGATGTTTGGGGAAGAAATTTCCTCTCTCTGTTTTGGAAGCCACCAGAGGGAGGCCATCTTAAAGTTGGAGGTGAACGAAGACAAATGGAGCCCTCAAAGACTCTGAGGGCCCCATTATGTCCGCAAGGGCTCAGAATGAACGCAACGGCAGGATTCAGAGAGGAGAGATGGGAAAATGTTTCTCTGGAGTTTCCCAGTCTTCCGAGTCACCGTCTACAGCGTCGTCGGAGGCCGGCCGTACCACTGCAATAGACAAGTTGTGTGGGCCATTAAGGTTTATTTTTTTTTAATTTTTTTAAATGTTTTTTATTTATTTCTAGGAGAGAGAGAGAGAGAGAGACAGCGTGAGCAGGGGAGGGTCAGAGAGAGAGGGAGTCACAGACTGAAACAGGCTCCAGGCTCTGAGCTGGCAGTCAGCACAGAGCCCAACCCACGAACCGTGAGATCATGACCTGAGCGAAAGTCGGACGCTTAACCGACTAAGCCACCCAGGCGCCCCCATTAAGGTTTATTTTTAAAGCTAGTGTAAGTGAGGTTTTCTGTTACCAACAACCCAAAAATGTCTAAAAGGACAGAAAAAAAGGAAAACTCTGAGAACATTTATAAGACAAAGAACAATATGGAATATTTTCTAGAATTTGGTAGGGTACAAAACACTTCCACAAATATGCCTTTAACGTTCCCAGCATCCTGCTGGTAGGAATTGTTAATCATGTATTACAAAGGAGAAAACTGAACAAAATAGTCAGGCGACCGGTTCAAGTTCCCTTGGTCATAAATGACCCCATCTTTTGCCTCCAAGTCCAGTGCTCTTACCAAAATACCACATTGCAGGTGTAGACACATGAACCAGTGGAATAGAATAGAGAACCCAGAAATAGATCCATACATATGTGGAGCTTTAATGAGGGCAGAGGTGGCCTCGCATTTCAGTGGAGAAAAGAGGGATTATTTAATAAAAGGAGCTGGAAAAATTGGTTGTCCATTTGGAAAAAAATGAAGTTGGATCCCACCCTTACACCATACCCCAAAATCAACTCCAGATGGATTAGGGACTTAAATGTCAAAAGCAAACTTTAAAACACTCAGTATAAAAATATAGGTGGATATCTTTCCGACCTTAGGGTAGGGAAGGATTTCTTAAACAGGCACAAAGAATATAAACCATAAAAGAAAAGATTTATGATTTTGACTTTATTAAAATTAAGAAATGCTATTCATCAGAAGAATTCTTAAAGAAGGTAAAAAAATGCAAGCTATACACTAAGAGAAATCATTTGCTAACAAATAATATAACTAGCAAAGTTTTAGTACCAAGAATATGCAACGACTTCTAGAAGATACTAAGGAAAGTACAAACAGCTCAATAGATAAAAATTAAAAATGAAAGGCCAAAATACAAAAATAGACATTCACAGGACAAAAATATACAGCTAAAAACATATGGAAGGATGCCCACCTTCTCTACAACAGTGTAGACTAGCAAATCAAGATATAGAATAGCAAATTGAGACTATAGCAGATACCACTTCATGCTCAATTTATTGGCAAGAATTAAGAATTGAAACTACACCAAAGCTGAAGAGTGTATGGATCAACTAGACTCCCTAAATACTATGTTGTAAACTGGTTAATCACTTTGGAAAGCTACTTGGCATTGTCTTTTAAAGTTGAATATTCACATGTTTTATGACCCAATGATTTTCCAGCTATATACCAAAGATGCATTTGGCACTTTTGTGCACCACAAGAAAATACAAAAAATATTCATAATAGCCATGTTTGTAATAAGAGCAGATAACAAATGACTATCAACAGGGAAACAAATATATTACAGTGTATTGTGGAATTAATTGGTCAATGGAAACGAATGAGCTATAGCTACATGTGATATGTGATGGCAAGTGCTAGCCACAATAAGTATTTGTTCACAAATGAAAATGAAACAAATGAAAAAAAGAATTCATAAATGAAGAAATAAAATAGAGTCATGCATAGACCAGTACTAACAATGAATCATAAATTAAGTCTTCTCATCGTGAAGTGGGATTGATAATAGTTCCTACCCCTTAGGGTTGTTATGAGGATTAAACCTCTTAAAATAGTTCCTGGCATAAAATAAGTTTTATATTAATATTTGTGAAAGGTAGAAAGAAAAGAATGGAAAAAGTGAAGGAAGGAAGGAAGTAGTGAAGGAAGGAAGGGAGAGAGGAAGGAAGGAGAAAAAAATAAGGAAGGAATACAGGATTTGGGAAAGTATTAAGAATAATCTAATTTTGAATCCATTATTAAAACATTAGTCCCATGCAACGAGGTATCAAAGAGTACAAATGCGGGTGGGCTTAATCAGGAAAAAACCCTACAGTGGGCAACATTTGAAATAATTTTTTTTTTTATGTAGAAGTATTACTAAATTTTAAATACATCAGTGGATTGGTTTACTAGTTAATGGGTTAATGTTCCAGCTTCTATTTTCAGAATGGAACTTAGTTGCCACGATAATAGGAGGTGACATTTGTTTGATTTTCCTCCTTGGAGTTGTGGAAGAATCCTATAAACTCCTCTATAAATAACCAAGTACAGGCTGAAAGATTTCCTGTAACTTAACAGTCTAAAGCCAGTAACCTCTGATGGCTGTCTGAGTGACGGTTGAATCAGCAGGGTGGCAGCGTTCGCCAGGGGATTCTGCCTCCTCCAAGAAGGTTGGACTGGGCAGGAGCATCTTATAATTGCCTCCCTTGGTCCTCAGTAGTAGTGCATGAAGAGCCAACACACATGAAATGTTCCATGAAGTACCTTTGAGTACTTAAGTCAATGAGTTAAACTCAGCCTCACTGGCCAAGGAAAACAGTGTCCAGCTGTTAATGGAGAGCATGCAGAGAATATACAATGATAGCTAATCAACCCAACCGAACTCCCAGCTGTGCAGTGGACAAGACTTCCCATCCCCCGAGCCCTTCATCTAAGCCAAGTGTGGATTGAACACATTCAAATGCTTTTAGAAAAATGCATAGTACCCTGTCATGTGTTGTTTAAGTGTGATGGGGAAGGAGGAGGTGTGTTAGGAAGAAGAGTTGAGTTGGTAATGGGGTTTGGCCTACATGCAGAAATGGATAGCTCAGACCACAGGATAAATTAGGAAACGTTTTCAGTTTCTTTTTTGTGTTGACCCTAAATCTACCCTTTATCTGTCACCAATCTGCCAACATCACATGTTTTCTCTCCATTGTCCAAATGCTCCTCGGCTCTCTATGAAGTAGGCTTCTTTTTTTTTTTTTTTTTTTTTTTTTTTTTTTAATGTTTTTTTTTTTTTTGAGAGAGAGATAGAGAGAGAGAGAGAGACTGCATGAGCAGGGGAGGGTCAGAGAGAGAGGGAGACACAGAATCTGAAGCAGGCTCCAGGCTCTGAGCTGTCAGCACAGAGCCCGACACGGGGCACGAACCCACGACTGTGAGATCATGACCTGAGCTGAAGTCGGATGCTTAACCGACTGAGCCACCCAGGCGCCCCTGAAGTAGGCTTCATAGAGGAGGAACGAGTGTCTGGCTGGGTGTCTTTTGGTTATTTGCCCTATTTACATTTTACCCCTCCTCAGCTGATCATAAAGGGGTGTTGCTTAAAAAAATAAAAACAAAACCGAAAGGCAGTCCAAACCCTCTATCTTACAACAAATAAAGGTCCAAGTAGCAAAAAACATGAAAATGATTTTTTTCACCTTTTCCCCCTGGTAATAGTCTACTTTTTTTTTTTATTTGAATAAACATACATTAGGAAGACAAATAAAATATATAGAATTATCTAGTGTCCCACTGGTCAGACTATAAGAATTGATAACACTTTCTCAAATCCTTGGATTTCCGTACTCACCCGTTCCCTTTGCTCCAGGAATAGTCTGTCTCTCCTTAGTCCTTCCAGCAAGCTAATTTTGTGGAAAGACCAACTAATAGTTATAAATAGAAACTTGCTATTACCAAAAAAAAAAAAAAAAAAAAAAAATCACAGTATAGGGACAGGTCTTCCCAAGAAATAAAAAATAAAATAGAACGTGAGTCAGGGATTAAGTAATTTCAAATTCGTGTACAAAACTGAAAGCCCTTGTTTTTTTTTACATTTGAAGTATTTTCCTCCCCTTTTTAGGTTGTGGTCTAAAAAACACATTGGGAATGTGAGAAGCATGTTCCCATTTGTACCTTTAACACATTCAACTTGCTTTGAATTCTGTGTAAGTAAATTTCAGTTTGTCTATAATTGAAAACCAGTTAAAAAAAATAAAGAAAGCAATGGGAGTGGGTAATCCAGACTGCATTTTCCATCGTCTTTGTGACTCCAGTTGTGAGATGGTGAAATTCAGGAGGGAGGGATGAGATAGCTCCAGAGGCTTAGTTTAACATCATCAAAGCCTCTTCCCTCCCCCTTGCACAGTACAGTATCTGCTTTACTAATCAGAGGGAAATTTATCATGTAGGATTTAGGGGAGATATTTATGGTGTCTGTAAGCACAATGGCTTTGCCTTGTATGATGTCAGCTATTCTCTTGAGGAGATAAAAGGCCACAGCTGGTGAGAGAATAGACCAGGGACCAGTTCACAATTTCAAAACAGAAGACCTTGTTGAAGAAGAGGGATTTTAAACAGTCTTTGCTTTTATTTTGTTCTTTATATGATGAACAGGTGTGGGAGTCGATTCAAGAGGGCCACTTAGATGATTGTGGAAAGAGGGAGTGAGGTGAATATTCTTGATGGTTGGGGATGACTGAGATTTACAAACTTTATATTGCGTGTAGTCCAAGCCCTTCCATCTGTGCACATCCAGGGACCGAGGTCAATGCCAAACAGGAGAGTGCTGTGAGAGTTTTACACTAACTTATGGCATCCCCCTAGCTAAACAAGATAGAAAACAAATACATGACAAATACACCCAGGGGCACCTGGGTGGCTCAGTCGGTTGAGCATCCAAATTCAGCTCAGGTCACGATCTCACGGTTTGTGGGTTCGAGCCCCGCATCTGGCTCTGTGCTGACAGCTCAGAGGCTGGAGCCTGCTTGGGATTCTGTTTCTTTCTCTCTCTGTCCCTCCCCTACTCACACTCTGTCTGTCTGTCTCTCTCAAAAATAAATAAACATTAAAAAATTAAAAAAAAAGAAAACAAATATGTAATACATGTCTGGTGTGAACATACGAATGCTATGGTGCTAATGGCAGAAGTGTCTGGGGGAGGGGAGGCTCTATTATTTCTTGAGCTTATGGGCTAAGCATCTTAAACACATGATCTCCTAGAAGATAGGATGAACTAATGTAGAGTTTACCCCTTTGAGTTTGAAAAAAGTTACACTGAATTATAAGAATTATTGAAAATGACTTAGGCTATGTTAAATAGCACTGTGAAAAGTACAGATGAATCAATGTATTAGAGATTATTAATAGCATTGACATTATTGCTATTAAAATACTTGAGTGCTGGCACCAAGGATTTGTCCTTTTTATCCTTATAACACTGTGATTCTGTACAGTTTCTTACATGTAGAAAACCCTCAATAAATATTTGGCCAATGATTAAATAAAAGGCAGTCACACATTTTAAAGGGGCTGCAAAGCACCTGAACCACAGAAGGGAAAAGTAAGAGAACAGCCTTGCTTTATGAATCAAGTAGAGATCACTTAGGTGTTAAGTTTTCGAGCTGTTAGTTTTTCAGCACAAACTCTTGGGATACTCACATAGCATTATTTTAAACAATTCCTCTTAGGGGCCCATTAAGCAGACTTTTCTACCGACAAGAGAGATGTCTTTTACAGCTGGTCGGTGTTTAGTTCTCTGAATTCCTGACTGAAGGAAGAAAATGACTAGAATGTAGGATATCTGACCTATAGATTGCTCATTTTCTGTGTGAGTCAATCTTCAAAGCCCAAAGATAAAAATCATCATTAATCACAGAACTTTCCTATAGTCAGGAGGTCAGATATTCCAGTCCCCTTCCAAAATTACCACACTGACTGGCAGTGGGAGAGACCGATCCAGTCATGGTTACCTTTATGACACAGAGCTCCTTCCTCTGGTGGATGGTATGAATGGACAGGCAGGAAGAAAAGAATTAAAAGTCAGCTAACCATTGCTGAGTCAATCCAGCCCACAGCATGTGAAGACTGAAGGGCCACCTGACCTGAGGAGACTACTGAAAGTGTGGGCTGTTTCCTCCTGAGGAGCATTTTCGTTAGGAGGGGCTCTGACTCCAGTGAGTCAGAGAGTCTGCCCATTGCTTTGTGGGACAATGAACATTCCCAGCTTGATGATCAAAGGTTGAAGGTTTGGCACATGTGGGAATGCTTTAATATCTCACCTGTGGCTGAGTCAGACGTGCATTTCTAAATGCTATTTTCTTTTCCTGTGAGGTCAGGTGTACAAGAAGAGCTAAGAGGAAAAGGGACATTGTTTTCTCTGTGAACGTATGGATGCAATCAATCTATTTCAATTTCAAAAATAATTATTCATTTTATATCCCGCAAGTGAGTAAACTATCATATTATTCTAAGGAAATAAAGAGGTAGCAATTGAAGAAAGACAAGAAGAAAGGAAGGCAGGAAGGAAGGAAGGAAAGAAAAAGGGATGGAGGAAGGGGAGAGACAGGGAAGAAGGAAAGATTGGTGAGTGACTTTTTTTGCTGTTTCACAGACACATCATCCCTTTCGGTCCTCACAGTGGTCTTGAGTCCTCACAGCATTTTTTTTCCTAAATTTTTAAAACTGTTTTTTATTTATTTCTGAGAGAGAGAGAGACAGCATGAGCAGCAGAGGGACAGAGAGAGAGGGAGTCACAGAATCTGAAACAGGCTCCAGGCTCTGAGCTGTCAGCACAGAGCCCGACACGGGGCTAGAACCCACTAACTGCGTGATAATGACCTGAGCCAAAGCTGGACACTTAACCAACTGAGCCACCCAGACGCCGCAGCCCTTCTCTAATATCTTTTTCAAAAAAGCTTTATTAGAGACTATTTGGTATATGTAAAATACAGAGAAAAATATAATAAGCGGCCATATTTCAATTACCTTCTTAAATGATTGTCAGCACAGGACAACCTGCTTCATCTCTACGCCTCCCTGTGTTCCCCCTCACCTGGATTATTTCAAACAAACCTCAGACCTCACATTATTTCTCCCATAGCATTTTCGATCTTTATGTCTAAAGTGTAAATATTATTTTAAAAATTACTCTGGTATTGTTATCCCACTTAATAAGAAGCTTAATATTAAATTCAAAGTTCTCTGATTTTCTTACAATTTTTAAACTTAAAAAAATCTTCAAGTCAGGATCAAAACAATTTCTTTTCAATGTCTTTTAATGCATATATCCAATCTCCTTCCTACTCTTTCTTTTTTAATTTGCAATGAGGAAGCCAAGTTGTTTGCCTGTAGCATGTTCCACAGTTGAGATTTACTAATTAGATCCCTGTGATATCATGTATCATGCCCTTCGTCCCATGCATTTTCTGTAAATTGATATTAGTTAGATCTAGAGGCTCGATCAGATTCATTTTGTCTGTCAGTCTACTTCATAGGTGGGACTGTGAGCCTCTGTGAAGTCATGCAATACCTGGAGTCTCCGTGATGTCGGCAGCCATTGATGAGCCTTATTCAGATACATTATTTCAATAGGAGATGTTGATTTTTATAAACTGTTTTTTAAAATTAAATTCTCTTAGGGTTTGTTGTAGCTTTTCTCTTTATTATTTTGGCTTTCCCCAAATCATGTCATCTGCGAATAGAGATAATTTTACCTTTCTCTTCTACTCCAGCATCCTTTTAATAAACTCCTCTTTTGACTCAAGCATCCAGAATTGTATTTCCTTGCTTGTAGCTGAGAACTCTTTATAATAATCCCAGATTGAAAATCTAAAAAGTGATAAAAATGGATTCCAAAAGAAGGTCTACTGTCCTTAACTCAAGCTGCCTCTTACCTTCCCTTTGATGACATCTATAAAGAAAACTGCATGTGACAGACACCCAACATAATTTAAGCAAAAGGGTGATGTTTTGGGCTCATGTGATAGAAGATCCAGGAGTAGATCTGGCTCAAAGCAAGACCTAGGTGTTCAAATGATAATTTTAGGCCTGTCTCTTGGCGCTTATCTTTGTACGTTGGTCTCTTGTTTTTGTATTTCAAATGGCTTTCACTCTTGTGATTGGCAATACGGCTGTAACAGTCTTAGTTTCCATTTCCTTACAGTTTCTCTCTTGGGGAAAAGATAGTCAGGACTCGCTCCTGTAGGAAAATTTCAGGTGTGACTCTGATTGATGCAGCTTGGGTCACACACTCTCCCTGGATCCAATCAATATGGCCCAGAGTGGGGTACTCTAGTACAGGTGGATCACATGCCCATTTGCGGGATCAGGTAATGGAGAAAGCCCCGCACAAGCCATGGGACTATAAGCTACAAAAGGAATGCTTCTTTCAATAGCAAGGATACCATTCAAACAATATATGCCCATAATAACCAGGCTTTGCTATTCTTTCTATCACAGCAGTTTCATTACACATTTATTAAATAGCTGCTATTTAATAGTATCTAATCCTACCAGTGTCCATCCTGTTCTGAACATTGTTCTATATTTAACATGATGTTTGAAAAACATGAACCATATATGTTCACATGTTCATGTTCACAAGGCAGAATATAAATAAATCCAATAGAGGTCAGCGTACTATAGAACAGTAGGAATGTAAGGGAGCGTTCTGGGTTGGTATAGATGGGGAAACATCTTATGGAAGAGTTAGAACCTGAAACTGAGGGATTCATGCAACAAGGAAGTACTGGGGACCCAGGCACTAGTTAGTAATAAGGAAAAGGAAGGAACTCTGGTCCTCAAGAAACTTGTGATCTAATGAAGATATTCATAACAGCTTCATGTTATTTGTGTTCTAATATGTGAAAGGTATGTGGAAGTATATAAAGGCTATGAAGGAATCATAGTCCAGTAAGTCTGAAGAAGGTCAGAAAAGTACCCGCAGGGTAGGCGATGTCTGGTCTAGTCTTGCAGGAGTCGGAGTTGATCAAGTAAGTCCATAGCGTAGAGTGAGGCGGGGGTGGGGCAGGGCTGGGATGCAGAACAATCCATGGTTCAGAAATGAGTTTGAAGGTAAAACAGTTTGAGGGAGTCTGAGAGTGAAGAGAAAGTCAGAGGAAAGTGCAAGACTCACAGCTTACATGTCAGGTAGGCAAAATTACATGAAAGAAATCTTATTGGGTTACCGGTTCTTAACCTTTTGTCTAAAGAAATAAAAGTTGCAAAATCTAAACTCTAAAAAATAAGCGTTGACATACTAATGTCCTTTGATCATTATAATTTCATTTCTGGTGGATATGTAATCAACAGTGGCTTATATGATTTCCCTTTTAATTCTCTTCTGTTGATTATTTAATGATCTAGAAAGAACACTTGAGTAAATGCCATAAAAAGGGTCTTTTGGTGTTATGAGGATTTTTTGGTGATATGAATAATTTTATCCTCTAGTTTATGTGTACAAAAAGAAGACATTTAGATGCAAAGTTATAATTCTCTTTCTAATTGGCATGTGGAAATCCCCAAGAACATTCTCAAATATTTCCTGAGGATAACCTGGGAAGGCCGTGTGATCATTTTTCCTTCCTCTTTGTTCAGAGCAGATGAGAGTAAAAGGTTTCTCTCAGGCCTTCCCTATAAGTTATTTGCATGTTAAATAGGAGGAATAAACAAAATAAACAAGTACTTTATACAAAGTCCCAAAATAAATAAAAAATCATTTTATAGTTTTTTCTGATGGACTAAGATTATAAATTCCATCCTCTTTCCCAAAACTCTGCCTTGAGAAAGATAATAAAAAGAGTCAGATACTATACTTCATTTTGCTTGAGTAACCATAGGTTTGGGCTACCTTGGATGTTTGCTCTAGAGACATGACTATCAAAGTCTCACGTTTTCAGGTAAGAGCTAGACATAGTGCTGGTGATATTGAAATATTATTTGCCATTGTACTTGATAGGGAATAAAGGACACGTGAAACTCTTCAATGGGCTTCTATCTAAGAGGTCTGCATCCTTTTTCTTCTTCTCATTGAGATTGAAAGAACCAGAGTATCTTCTGTCACAGGGAGTGAAGGGATTCTTTAGAGTTACATACCCTAAAAACAAAGGGTTAGATAAAAGACTAAACAAATGGTGCAGGGTGAAGTATATATCTGTATCTACTGAAATATTTCCCCAGACTTCATCTTGGAAGAGGAACCTGCCAGCACAAATCAAGTTTTCTGGATAAGACTACTCCCACAGCCAACTGGATATGGAAGTGTGCGGAGAGACAAAATCATTGTTAGGGAGCCCGGGAAGGGGTCTATGGCAATAGTTCAGGTAAGACACAATGAGGGCCTTAAATGGAATATTTGCTTTGGAAATGAAGATGAGGTGGCAGATTTGAGGTCCACTTAGGAAGGATAGAGTGGAGTGGGAACAGGGAAGGAAGAGGAGGTTTCCAGGTTAAAAAGACTTTAAATATGTAATGATGGGTAGGATTTGGAAAGATGAAGGAAAGAGATGAAAGCCCCAGAAACCAAAAGTGGCCAAGACCTGATCTGAGCTCACCTGGCTCTGGGATACTCCTACTTTGATTAACTCATGGGCTGACATCCATATTCAAAAGTGCAATGAGGAGAGAGGCCCAGGAACTTGGAATCCATGGAAACCAATGGAAGACCATTCAATTCCTTTCCAGGGAGAAATACTGAGAATTTCAAATGACTAAGGGAAGAATCAAACTACATCCAGCATTGTGGATGATGCTAAATGCACAGCCTACCCTGAGTATGCTGGAGGTGAGAAGTGGACTATGGGGCTCCAGAGATGCTCATGTGTTCGCGCGGCCTTCTCGGTCAATGCCGTGCATCTAATTTATCAAGAAAAGAGTAGAGCAGAGTTCCCAACCCCAAACTGAACCCTGAGGTGTTTGAGTTTGTTTGTTTGTTTAAAGCCCTGTTGCATGGAAACTCAAGATACTATCACTTAAAAGTTGCAGGCTGTTGTTTTGACTCCCGAGAAGTTGTTTCATTTCTCAGGGTCACCTGTTGTCTTGTGGAGGAAGCGCCACTAGAATAGGTCCTTTAGTCATACAAATTCAAAGATATTAACTCAATGCTCTTTAGAATACTATAAATGTACTGTTTACCTGAATGGACATGGTTTATTATAAAACAGTAACATCATAGACTCGGGGATGAAGAAACCAAATGTGGGCTCTGAGCTTCATATGGTCCAATGATCCAGCTTCCATGCCTCTCCCCATGAGGCAATGAGTTTCTAAGCCAAGTGGATGTATCCTCCTCCTGGAGCACATCCTCCTTACCCCTTAAGGACTAGGCACCAGGCAGGCTGATTTATACGGTTGGCACCATAAGCACAAGGCTGAGGGCTCATGACACTGTTAGGGGATACAAAACTGATTTAGGTTCTTTTAAAATAAGAAGGAAAAAAAAGAACTTTTAAGTTGAAAATGTATTTTAAGGGTCCCTGGGTGGTTCAGTCAGTTAAGCATCTCACTTTGACTCAAGTCATGATCTTGCAATTCAAGAGTTTGAGCCCCATGGGGGTCTCTTTGCTGACTGCTCAGATCCTGGAGACCTCTTTGGATTCTGTGTCTCCCTCTCTCCCTGCCCCTCCCCTGCTTGCACTCTGTGTGTGTGTGTGTGTGTGTGTGTGTGTGTCTTTCTCAAAAATAAATAAACATCTAAAAAAATTTTTAAAGAAGATGGGGAGCCTGGGTGGTTCAGGTGGATAAGCATCTGACACTTTCTATTTTGGCTCATGTCATGGTCTCATGGTTTCTGAGTTTGAGTCCCATGTCCAGCTCCATGCCGATGGTGCAGAGCCTACTTGTGATTCTCTCTCTCCTTCTCCCTCTGCCCCTTCAGCACTCTCCCTCTCTGAAAACTTTAAAAAATTGTTTAAAAAGAAAGAAAATGTGTTTTATATAATTTTAATATATTTGTCTCTATGTAAATGCACAGAGATAAGATATAATTTGTAAGATATAATTTTTAGGTTTTTGTTTTGTTTTTTTAATAAAGTTTTTAAAGTTTTTGTTATTGAGGTATTAATATTAAAAGTATTTGTTATTGAGGGAGGGAGAGCACAAGTTGGGGAGAGGTAGAGAAAGAGGGAGACACAGAATCTGAATCAGGCTCCAGGCTCTGAGCTGTCAGCACAAGGAGCTTGAAGCCAGACTGCGAGATCATGACCTGAGCCGAAGTCAGACATTTAACCACCTGAGCCACCCAGGTGCCCCTGTTTTGTTGTTTTTATGGAAGAAGGATAAGCATAAAGGAAAGAGTGCCCAGGACTTATTAAAGACATAATATGGCCCTGCCCCTGGGTACCCAGGACCAAATAGCCCAGCATGTATGCTTCTCTTCCCCATCTCTTCTTTCTTTAAAAAATTTTTTTTTTCAAAAGTGTTTTAGAGAGAGAGGACATGAGCAGAGGAATGGGGTAGAAGAAGGGGAGAGAGAGAAAGAATCTTAAGCAGGATTTATGCTTAGCACAGAGACCAATGCAGGGTTTGATCCCGGGACCCTAGAATCCAGGCCTGAGCCAAAATGAAGAGTTGGACACTCAACTGACTGAGCCACCCAAGCAACCCTCCCCATCTCTTATTTTAAAAAAAGATCACACCACTGGTATGAGTCCCTCAAAGCACAGCCATGACCACAGGCCACTCTTAATATAATCTGTGGCCAGAGTTTGGATGTGTGGGCTAGTATGTCCATGCAGCTGTGTGTGGGGTTCCCTGTGATGTATGGTATTGGCGTCAGGGTTGAAAGTTTCAGATGAGGGTATGGTAGTTCTCCCCACAGCGTTGCATTCTGGTGCAACAATACTTAAGCAGAGCTGTGTGATAATACTTTGAATGAATGTAGGAAGTATCATTGATCATTAAGAATCGATGACATTGTAAACCAAACTCATGAAAAAGATGTAAGTTAAATGAAGGCTAATAATTTTTTTGGTAAATAATCTAGTGCTGAATTTTATCTAACAGCGACCATTGATTTGCTCTGGTCTTTCTTTAGTAAAATATCTCAAAAAGCCAGTGAAATAGAAAGGTCTAACATGGTGAGTGTGGAGACAAGAAGATGGCAAGCTCTTGGGTCCTTAATGACATCACTGAGTCCCTGGACCACTCTTGGAAATACTTTGTATCTTAATTGTTGAACTCCCTTACTGTTTAGGATATGTTTGGTAGGATTTTTTCTTTCTAGCTTCATCCACTAGAGCACAAGCCTTCATCTCTTCCCCTTCCACCATTGCAGTCTCTCAACAGCCGGATCAAAGTGACACTCTCACCTAGAACAGCAGTGGTAAATGTACCCCCTCCTCCATTCTTCCCTCCCAAAGAGGCCTCTTCTTTCCCCATAGGCACCGCCCAGGGCTTATAATGTTATACCTATTTGTTTATTTTGTTTGTTGTCTGCTCCATCCCACTTGCTTGTAATCACCATGATGGCAATGACTATGCATCTTTTTTTCACCTAGGAATATCCAATGCCTACCATGTAGAGTCTGGCACATAATGGGTGCTCACTAAATATCTCTTGTAGCAAAGAGTGAAAGAAAGGAGGAGGGAATACTTTCTCCCAAGACAATGGGACATAGTATCCAGACAAGCTGGACCATTACTTCAGGCCGAGCACTCTGCTTCATTGTTTATTATAGTATGGTATCCCATTCGGTTACAATGGAGTGGATGTCTTAAAAACAGCACTGATAATGATAATTCATGATGGTAGAAAGGGCTCACTAATCCTCCCTGCTCTTGTAAGGCAATCAGCTCTCTTCCAAATACCCTCTTAGACTTCAGCCCTTCTCATCAGTCAGCACATCGATTCATCACAGGAACATCTGGGCAGGCCAAGTTAATCTTTGGCTACACTGGGATAGTGCTGATAAGTCAGTCTTAGGAGTTGAAAAACACAACACTGCTGAAGGAGAGGACGTTTTTTCAGACTGGGTGAGAGGCATAAGCTTCAACTAGGAGGCTTCAATTACAAGAAGGTAATTTCTCACAAAAGTGTTAGCTCAAGCAATCCAACTGCGGTTCTAGCACCAAAGAAGTTCAGAGGAGAGCGCCTTGCCTTCTTTCTCATCCACACAAGTAGAAGTGAAGCTGTGCCTCAGAGAGCTTAGCCTGGTGTTTACTGCTCCCAGCCTCAAGTTTATCCTGGGAAGCTCAAGGGTTCTGAAGGCCTTTTATGGGATTCACAAGGATAAACAACATCTTAAATAAATGTTCTCAGAGGTCAAGCCTCTGACCCAAATCTGAGGATTGATGGAATTGCCTCTCTAATAATTCTGATAGTTCCCCAACTTCACACAAACCATTTATTTCAGAATATAAAACTTGAATAATAATCTTTTATCACCTGAAGTTCTGTGGTCGTTTAGAAAATACGGTAGCGCCCCATTAAAAATTGTGTGTGTGTGTGTTTATTTATTTTTGAGACAGAGGGAGACAGAGTGTGAGTGGGGGAGGGACAGAGAGAGAGGGAGACACAGGCTTCAGGCTCTGAGCTGTCAGCACAGAGCCCAATGCAGAGCTTCGAACCCACAAACTGCTAGATCATGACCTGAGCTGAAGTCAGACATTTAACCGACTGAGCCATCCAGGCACCCCAGTAGTGCCCCATTTTAATTAGAACTAAGTGATGGGAATAAGCCACTTATGGATTTTCTAGATAATGGTCAGACCTAAACAAGCGAACAAACAACCAACACGCCTCTCTAAGTGGTATTTGGCAGTATTTTTTTTCCTTTCACTTCATTTGAGAATTCTAATAGAGGCATTTCTGGAAAAATTTTTTAACTTGTTACTGAATCATCCATTTTGAGAAGAAACAGGTGATTTCAGGGGCCCAGGTGTGAGCAACTGATTTAGAACCAATGTTTCTTCAGTGTACTTGTTCCACGAACATTTGATGGGCACCAAATGAGTTCAGTTGCAGATGACAGAAACCACTGAACTAATTTCATCAGAAAGCTATTTAATACTAGAAATAAGTGCTTACAAAATAGAATGCTCTGGAAACCAGAAGTCTAGGCCAACACCATGTAGCTCAAGCCTGAAAACTGAGACCCTGGCTGCCGCGGAGAAGCCAGGTACATTCACGACTGTGCTGGCCAGCAAGACCGTGGCGCTGACACCGTGGTGTTCAAATCTCTCTTGGGGGAGGTGGATTAGGAGGCGGTTTCAAGGGTGGACCTTGACTCTAGAAGAATTTACAAAATCACTCTTTTCTTGTCTTTCTGCCTCTACCATAGAGCATGCTTTTCTGCGGGAGAGAGGTTTAAGTTAGTTAAGTGAGCTCAGTGGATGGTATCCGATGGACTTTTCTTCCCTGCTGGAATATGAAATGAATAAAACCCAGTTCCTGTCTTTGGGGAACTTACATTCTCAGGAAGCAGACAGACACACGGACAGAGACGTACACGCAGCTGCCAGTGCTGTGTTAGACACAAGTAACGACGGGGTGGTTGATGAGTGACGTTTGCGTCTGGGTTTTGATAACATATTTGTAAATGCATAAATTAATGTGCTTCACTTTAATGGATCTCTTTGAACGGCAGAGATATTGATGCTTCTTTTAATTCCTACTGTCCCGAGGAGATCCTCTGACTCCTTGTGTGGTTCCTCGCCTGCCCCTTATGAGGCACCAGTGTCATCATCTGCACTTACTTAGACTACGGAGCAGGGCGGGTTCCTTGGCAGTGGTTAGTCATCGGGCCACTGGCAGAGAGGACTGGCACACGGACAGCCTGAGGCTGAGTTTACTGTTAGCCCTTTGAGTCACAAAGCACCCCTTCCCCACCTCTTCCTGCCCCCAGTCTGAACTCAGAGTCCTGTTCAAAGATGTTTCCCCTTCTCTTTGACTTACCTTCTGAATTCATTTTGGAAGAATGTACCAGGATCCTTTGAATCCTACAGGAATGTTGAACTCAGTGAAAAAGTGATGTGGTTAAGAAAGCAAATAATATGCTGAAAGATGTTCATTGCAAGTGGCTAGGGACATCAAAGAGATTGATGAATCTGCATTTCAAAAAGCTGGCAGGGGGTAGCATTTCAGCTTACCTCATATCCATCGTGCTTCTATACTGGGTGTTCGCTGCCAATGATGTTTCTTCCTTCCCATCAGGACAGAATACTAATATAGCTAGCCCCCAGGGAAGAGATGTCTGGAAAAGGTATTGTCTTCTTAAATCAAAGCAGCTCAAAGAAATTTGTCTCCTTTATTAACAATGGAACACAGTTGCTAACATTGGGTGAGCATTTACTATGTTTCAGGCCCTGTGCCTAAGCCCTTTACAAGAATTATTTCATTTAATCCTCACAGAATCGCTGAGACAGATAATAGCATGAGCCCTATTTTACAGTTCAGGAAAAAATGACGGGAAGACAGGCTAAGAAAATTGCCCCAGTTGTAAGTGCTGGAGCAAGAATTTGAACTATGCAATGCTGATTTTTTAATTAAAAACCATACTCCGTTGAGGTGAAGGGAAGATATATAGCACACATGGTTTAGTGGAATTTATTTTTTAGGATGAGCAAGAGAGGAGAGATACTTTAATAATCTGCTAAAGTTTAGCTTCCATTGACAATCGTGGATTGTTAAGAAACTGGTAGACAGAAGTGAATGCCTGGGAAGAAATAGGAATAAGCAGCATAAGTAGAGCATTGAATGACACGTCAGCGGTAAAGCCACAACTGTCACCATCTTTGAATGTCAAGATTGCAGAAGGTCAGATACTGCGGATTATCTCAGACACGTGGCTGTTCAAACCCTGCTCCCACGTCAGCATCAGGGCATGATCCACCTCAGAAGAAAGCTCTGATTTTACAAAATTCTTTAACTAAAAAACAATTTTTTTTTCCTTTGTGTTAATCCAAAACCCACTTCCCTGTAGCTCTATCCTCTGACATCATGTAACATAAATCCACCCCCTTCTCCACCTGACAGCCCTTCTGGGTATTTATCCAAAGAAAATACAAATACCAATTTGAAGAGATATATGCACCCCTATGGTCACTGTAATATTATTTACAATAGCAGAGACAGGGAAGCAATCTAAGTGTCCACTGATAGATGAATAGGTAGAGAAAGAGTGGCATATATACATAAAATAGAATTTTAATCAGCCATTACAAATAATGAAATCTTGCCATTTGTGACAACATGGATGGATCTAGAGGGCATTATGCTAAGTGACATAAGTCAGACAGAGAAAGACAAATACTGTATGATTTCAGATATATGTGGACTCTTAAAATGAAAACGAACATCATTAGATTGAAAATAGACTCAGAGGTACAGGAAACAGCTTCGGTTATGGGTTGGGGGAAGACGTTGGGGTGTGGCTAAAATGTGTAAAAGGGATTAAGAGGTACAAATTTCCTCTTATAAAATAAATAAGTCATCCATGTAAATAAATAAGGATGTAATATACAATGTAGGGAATATAGTCAATAATACTGTAATAATTTTATATGGTGACAGATGATTTTATATGGTGATAATGTATAAAATATCAAATCACTATGTGGGGCACCTGGCTGGCTTAGTCAGAAGAGCATGTGACTCTTGACCTGAGGGTTGTGAGTTTGAGCCTCATGTTGAGTGTACAGATTGGTTAAATAAATAAACTTAAAAATATCAAATAACTATAGTGTTCACTTGAATCTAATAGGATATTGTATGTCAATTAGACTTCAGTAAAAAAGAAATAAAAATAAAGTGCTTCACTCTCCCAACTCCTTCAACCACTCCTTTATGCAGTATGGAATTGAACCATTTATCATTCTAGTCTTTTTCTTTTTAAGTACACCTTAGTTCCAATTCCACTTTGGGGAAAGAATTTTGATAAATGAAGTATATAACATTAATTAGGACATATTTAGGAGCTTTAAGCCTCAATTACAGATAATTGTATAAAATTAACTATTGATGGAGTGGCTCAGTTGGTTGAGCATCTGAATCCTGATTTCAGCTCAGGCTATGATCCCAGGGTTGGGGGATCGGGCCCCACATCAGCTGCACTGAGTGTGGAGCCTGCAAAATTCTCTCTATTCCTTTCAGCCCCTGTCCCCCATTCATGCATTCTCTCACTCTCAAGTTAAAAAACTTAACTATTTTCAATAGTCCCCTTAAAAAACTCATGCCTATGCATGGACCATTAGAAGGGTTTACTGGGTGTTATATGTAAGTGATGAATCACTAAATTCTATTCTTGAAACCAATACTACACTATGTGTTCACTAACTTAAATTTAAATAAAATCTAGGAAAAAAAAAGAAAAAGGGTTTAGGCTGGAATTATGACCTCCCTTGCTCAGACACCTTAAATGAGACCTAAATTTATATTAGCATTTTGAATCATCTTGTGTCAACTAAGCCTCTAAATCTTTTCCACACCAATGGCTGCCTAGCCACAGACCAAAGGACAATCCTTATAAAGGCACGGAAGAGGAAAGAATGTGGGTTTTCTAAGCCTTTTCACCCACTTAGCAATTCTTGTTAATATTACCCATTCATTCATCAATTCACTCACTTGTCCATCCCATAAGCATTTACTAAATACATAAATCTGTCCAGTTATGTATAACATACTTGGGTGGGCTGAATGTGAAAGAAATATGAGACATTACTCCCTGCCTTCAAGAAACCCATCATCTAGCTAGGGAGGGGAAAAAAACCCCTACAAAACAAGATGAGTTCTTGAAGAGTCATAATGAAAAAGTATGGAATTGATTCAGAAACCTGAGTTCTAGACAGAACTTTGATTTATGCCAGTCACGTCACTTCTTCAAGCTCAGTTTTCTTATTTCAATAAGAGACACTTGGAGTTTTCAGGTTCTTTCTAGTTCTAAGGTTCTATGCTTGTAAGTACCAGATGACTGTAGGCTTCTTGAGAGTGGGAACCACACTATATTTAAATGAATTTTCCATTAAACTGTACAATGATAACCTGTCATATCACTTAGTACGTATTTGCTGAATGGGCTCAATTCAGTACTACCCCTTGGCTTCAGTTTGGGGCACCAAAAGTACCCTAAGTCAACCCCCAAATAAGCATAGGAGTTCTTACTCCAAGGGTGACCGGTGTGATGGCCCAAATATTTGCATATGCAGTCCTGATGCTCAGGTACAGAGATGACACATATACCCCCCCACACGCCATGATTAAGGAGTGAAATCCAAACTACACATGAACCATGCATACACTGCTTCTTATTCTTCCTCAGGGCTCTTGTGCCCTGGGTCTTTAGGTATTACACCCCCCCCCCAAAAAAAGGTCCACTTTGCTCCTTTTGTTCTCTTTCCAAAGTGTTTAATGGTCCATAAAGAAAAATTGGATGGAGAATCTGTATATGCCACTTTATCAAATCAAGAAATATTAATTTACTCTCTCTCAAAGGTGAAATAGTCCCAATACTAGCAGCAGCATCTTCTCCCCGGTAAGTCCAGATTTCTTGCTGTGGAAGCTAATGCGCGCGCGCGCACACACACACACACACACACACACACACACAATTACCAGATGGTTACCCTGCTAGATTAGTCTTTATGTAGCTATGAGTACAGATAGAAGAAGAAAGGTGAAAACAAAACTCTTGGCAGAAAAGTGTGCTACGTGGGGTGAAATAAAAATGGCCCTTGCAGTTTGGAAGTGGAGTTTGAAAAAGCTACGTGTGTGGGGAAGGGGGAAGGTGACGGGTTCTTTGGAAGACTCTAGATGTTAAGATGATGAGTTTTAATTCGATACAAGAGGGGGCCACTGCAGGATCTTTAGCCACTGTGTGTGTTGTAGTTATTTATCCCCATGTCCAAAATCCTTCTTAGACTGTAAACTCCTTAAGGTGGAGAAACACAGGAAGTAGGAAGACAGGCAAAAAGCTGGTCCCACTAACCCTGGTGAAAGGCTGTTTTTCTACATCACTTTTAATGAGGAGACACGCTGTTGCTGAAAGAGCAGTTGTAAGTGATAGTTAAAATAGCTACTTGAAATCTACAAAGTCTTGGTTTTGAAAATAACTTAGACTCTGGAGGTTGTTACCCTGGGAAAACTTGATTCCCACCAGCATCTATTTGAGGGACTGAGAAATAAAAGCTCATGCAACTTTGGAAACACTTAGGCAAATGGCATTTTGATGAGTTAACTGTAAGTAGATCAGGAACACATGGATTAAATCTTCCACAGAATACCCATTGGCTTAAAGAGTAAAAGTCCAGTGTTGTTGACATCATAAAGTTCGGGTTTTGCTGAGCTCCCTATCTTTGGAAAATCAGTTTAAGACTGTCATCAGATGTACGCAGCTGTGGGTTTTTCTCAGATCTGCTTTATGGTTTTATGGCTTTCAGAGTGAAGCCAAAAGTCTCCCAACAGTCATGGCAAGATGAAGATCTGGAAATTTTTGAAAGCATGTTCCCAGGCAGACCCATCATGGCTACAGCCTTTTATAGCTGGTACCTGCCTACAGGCCAAAGTTACAAGAAAGCTAATGGGGAATTTATGTTTAGAGACTGTCCTGGGTGGCAAACTTTGCTGGGATATTGTAAATGGAGAATGTGGCCATTTCTGGTTTTCCTACAAATTTAAACTGCAATTAAAATGGAAAATAAAACTCTCAAAAATTTCTGAACTCATGCATATAAGTAGCAATTGTAGGCTCTCCTGCAGCTCAGAAAAGACAAGCTTGTAGAAAAACAACGAAGCAGAGCTTGGTAGTTGATGGGTCTCTCCTCAAACCACCCCTTCCTAACATCTTCACGTTAACAGTGGCAATTGGAGGCACTGTCATCCTTTGGAAGGGAGGTTGTCGGGGGCGGGGAGGATGAAAGAGAGGTTGGGCAACTCCTGACTTTCATCGTCTTAAATTGCAGAGCACCTTTGGTGAAAATAGTGCATTTTCACCTTTCAGGAATCAATGTTCAGTTTATACACACGGGGTGGGCTGCATATACAACAGTCATTCTACAAAGTGTCTGCAGATAATATTCAAAAGCTTGCACACAAAACAACCTGATAGTTTCAAGAGAAAAGGCCACTGATTTCATATTTATGTTATCTCTACATCTACTCCTTTTTACCATCTTTCAAATCTGATGGTATTTGACATCTATAAAGGAGATAAAACTTTTCCATTTGGGTTCAATATTTTTAATTTGTAATTGATGGGTGCAAAAGCTATGAGGGACCATATATGAATAGCTTGGGCAATACTGATAAAGAAAACTTGTTAAAATTTTTTTAAATGTTTATTTATTTTTGAGAGAGAGGGACAGAGAGACAGACAGAGTGTGAGCAAGGGAGGGGCATAGAGAGAGAGGGAGACACAGGATCTGAAGCAGGCTCCAGACTCAGCTGTAGCACAGAGCCCGGTGATGGGCTTGAACTCACAGACCGTGAGAGCATGATCTGAGCTGAAGTTGGATGCTCAACAGACTGAGCCACGCAGTCGCCCCAAGAAGATTTTTATTAACAGGACAAAGAATATCAAGAAAATCTATAGGATCAAGTCAGAAATCTGAAGGACCTGAGAATGTTCAAGACTTCTTTACAAAAAGCTAATGCTTATTTAAAATATGATGCATAGTCTTCCAATGAGGTTGGGTGGTAATCGAGTAATGTGATCCAATTCATAGTTTTGTTCCTTTTTGGCCATGTTACTGTGAAGATAATTAGCTTCTCTAAGACTTATTTCTTCATTCATCAAATCAGGATACACAGGAGTTCCCCTGTAGCCACGATTTTGGCTTTACGTTCCATGGTTTCAGTTACCTGTGGTCAACCACGCTCTGAAAGGGGCTGGCCTTCTCTCTGACATATGTCAGAAGATAAGTAGTAGCCTAAAATGCTATGTCACAATGCTCACGTCATTCACCTTGCTTCATCTCATCACGCAGGCATTTTATCATCTGACACCATCACAAAAGGAAGGGTGAGTACAGCATAGTAAGAATATTTTGAGAGAGAGACCATATTCACATAACTTTCATTACAATATATTGGCTTAGTTGTTCTATTTGATTATTAGTTATTGTATCTCATCCCTTACTGTGCTTAGTTTAAAAGCTAAATTTCTTCGGGGTGCCTGGGTGGCTCAGTTGGTTAAGTGTCCAGTGTTTGATTTCAGCTCAGGTCATGATCTCATGAGATCCCCGTGTTGCGCTCTGCGCTGACGGTAAGGAGCCTGCTTGGGATTCTCTCTCCCTCTCTCTCTGCTCCTCCCCCTTCAAAATAAAGAAATAAACACTAAAAAATAAAAACTAAACTTTTTAATAGGTATGCATGCATAGGAAAAACCATAATATAGAGAGAGTTAAGTACTCCCCACGGTTTCAGACATTCACTGGGGATCTCTGATTGTATGTCCTCTGTGGATAAGGGGACCCACTCTAAAAGGACTTACCTGATGGAACCACTGTGGTAATTAAGTGAGAAAAAATATGAAGGAGTCTTAAAAACATGCTTCTGTTACTAAGCGTGGGTTCTTACTGCTTTTGATATGAACAACCAACCTTGCTGTTGCTGCTCCTATAACAGCGACAGCTGCTACTTACACAGTAGGACAAAAGGAAAAATATCTGGTCACACATTTAAAAAAATTTTTTTTAATGTTTATTTTTGAGAGAGAGAGAGAGAGACAGAGCACCAGCGGCGGAGGACCAGAGAAAGAGAGGGAGACACAGAATCCGAAGCAGGCTCCCAGCTCTGAGCTGTCAGCACAGAGCCCAGTATGGGGCTGGAACTCTCGAACCAGGAGATCATGACCTGAGCCAAAGTCAGACACCTAATCGACTCAGCCACTCAGGCACCCCAGACACTTTTTTTTTCCTGACAGTCAATCTTCTCTAACGTGAGTAATGACTTTGTGAGAGACCGAATTGAAAGTTGCCGGCATGAGGAAGACAAAGTGAGAGGAAGAGTTTCTGTTATAAAAATACTCATAATAGAAACTGCTAGACACCAGAGTCCTTTTAAATTTTCCTCTCAGAACAGATTCCACCAGGTTGTTGGGTCAGAAGCGTAGATGTATGTGGATGGACATCATTATGTTTCATTTTATGCCTCAGCTTCTCTGTAAACAAACCAAAATTGCCTGTGGCCCAAACAAAAGAGCATGAATCCTGCACTATGAGACTGGTTGTCAGTTAAGTCAAGTTCATTTCCCCAGACTGAGCCCTGAAAGCCTCTGGTGAAGTTCCTACTGAATGGATCTTACAACTGTGTTCGACCAGGAAACGTTTCTGGTTGTGCTTTAGAATGGTCTGATCGGCAGAGAGAAAAACTCTTCCAGGAGTGGACCTCAGGAGCTACAGAACTCAGAACTCTCCTGAAATGGTAAGAATTTTCCTTGTCTCAGAAACTTCTTTTTCTCACCGTGAGCCATAAAAGATGGCTGAGGCGTAATGACATATTTAAACAGGAGATGGCATCTTTGTATGTATGATTACAATGTCAGAGGAACCAACCGTAGGATGATAAATGCATCTGATCACTAAGAGTACGAGTTCTATCAGCCACGTTGAATTCAGCTCTCCTTGCGGCCAGGCTCTATGCTAAAGGCTTTACATACACTTCCTCCCCGAATCCCACAAACAAGTCAATGAGGAGGCACAATGGTTATGGTCCCCATTTTACGAATGAAGTGCTTGTGGATTAGCAAGTTTAGGTAACTGAAATCCAGCAAGGGAGACAGATATTAGACTAATAATCACCCAGACACATATATGATTTTAAACTGTATTAACTTTATAACTGGAGCCACTGAGGCACAGAGGGAAAGAATCAGGCAGGAGTCTGGCAACTCACTGCTTATGTTTGAATCCTAGCTCTGCCGCTTCCTAACTGTGAACTTGGGCAAATCACTTGCATGGCCCGTGCCTCAGTTTTCTTGCCTGTGAAGTGGGAAACTAACGGTGACAGTTGTGTGGATTAAATGAATGAATATATTTTTCCTGCTTAGAAAAATACCTGGCCTACAATGAGCCCCCAATATATGTTAGGTCTGTTGTAATTCCTCTCTTTTATAGAAGAGAACAAGGGCAGAGAGGTCAAGTAACTTTGCCAAGGTCACATCACATATTGGGAAGGAAAGCTGGAATCTGTCCGGGTCAGATCCCAAGGCCTGCTCTCTCAGTGCTGCTCTTCCCTAGGCATCAGCCCTAACCAAGGGGGAGGTGATCCTTCTGGACAAAGTGGGAAGTAGCGGCCGTGAGATGAAGCAGCTGCATGCGTAGAACATCACAAGTCTTGCTATTGTTTCCGTTGCAAGACTAGAGGGATGATAGTGTCAGTATGTAGCTGTCACCTGGACAGTCAGGGAAGATGTCCCCCTCTGGCTCTTTGCCATCCTCTGACAACACCTGCATTGTTCCACTTTGCCTGGGCCATGTGAAAGACTCTGAGGACACAGATGCACCAAGTCCACCATGTTTCTGAGCAGCTGGGTTTGAGAGGTAGATGGCTCCTGTGATACGGTCTTCAGTCTTCTCATGTGGGCTTCCTAAAAGTCTCCATATTGAATGACTAGTGTCTTGGCCAAATCTAGATGACCTTAAACCATTTGTAATTTGTTGTAGAAAGTTTCATATCAGAACCTAGGACATTGGACTTGTCTTTCAGAATAATGTGATGGTCGTTCTAAATTCTCAGTGCCAAGTTTATATTGTTATTAAATGAGATGGGAATTTAAGTAAAAAATATCTGGAATGAAATTCTTTTACAGGAGTCTATCTTTACTGCTTAAATTTCAGAAATAAAAATTTCCTTCATGTAATTTCTTTCAATAAATCTAGTGCATTATGTAGTAATCCTAATTATTTTCACTATAATATAATAACTTTAGAATACATTTGTCTTAGGAAAGGATTTATTAGGACAGTATTTGTCTTCTACTTAATGTGTGTGAGGGAGAGGGGGAGAGAGTGAGAGAGGGAAGGTGTGAGAGAGAGGTAAGAGAGAATTTCTATTTTCTATAGTGCCTCAATTTTATTTTCCACCAGTTACTAAGTGTGGTGTCTTGGTGATGCCATTTAAACTCTTTGAGCTTCAGTTTTTAAACTGTAACTTTCTCTGATATTCTTTCAGGGGTATAGTGAGACTTAAATTAGATAATATCTAAAAATGTCTTCATAAACTCTATATAATTATAAAAGAATTACAATTATTAATATGGGTCTAGTAAATAATTATATACATGGAATGAATTTGTCTAGCTGGGCTATTGGGGTTCAATCTTAGCCTTTGGAAAAGAACATATTCTTTTAATGTCATGAGTTATAACACCTTAACACATTCCAATAAGACATTCATTTATGTATTTGATATTTGCCTATGCTAAACCCAGTGACCCACTGTAGCAGAGCAATACACAACCACCCTCTTCAAGGGCCTCATAAGAAAAACATGGGCCTATATAACCATCACGCAAAGTTGAACATCAAAAATGCCATGAAGTGAGAAGTCAAGTACAAGTGATATTTGTTGTGATGATGGGGGCCAGCAAATGATTTCCAGGTGGTCAGTGTAGAAAATGAGAATGTCTAGCAGTGCTTTGGAAAGAAAGAGGGCTTCCCTGGCCCCCAGTGGTAATGGTACTACGTGTGGGTGGCAGAGGTGAGGAGTGAAAAGAGAAAGGAGTGAGTAGAGAACAGTGTTCTAGGAGAAATGAAATCTATGAGCAAAGACATGAAAGTGGGAACATTTTAGACTGCCGTTAATCAAAGTACAATCTGGGGGTTTCCTGATTTGTGAACTGATGAACAATGCGCATGTTCCTTTATGAGTTCTTGTGGGAAAAAGGGATGATGTGCAAACTCCCAGATTTTCATTTTTGTTACTAAAAGCAAATTACTACCGACTGAATAAGTGAATGACTAAAGATGACTAATATTTGGTCTATATACACCAAAATTTGTAAGTTACTAGAATATTTTAGGTCTATGACTCTATCCTACTGAGGAGTCTGAGTGAAAGGATCAATCTTCTGCTGACCTGGTAGAGGTCCAGATAGTTGGATACCCCCCTACCCACCACTATCCCTCGGTCATTTCCAGAGGCGAAATTGTTATTTGTGTATTTTAAGTGCTATCTTAAGTTGATTATGGCTTTCAACTTTTGGGTTTTATTTATGAATTATTTTTAGGTTTACTCTTGTTTTATTTTATTTACTTTATCTTTTTGGTTAATGTTTATTTAGTTTTGAGGGAAAGAGAGACAGTGTACCAGTGGCGGGGGGGGGGGGGGGGGGAGAGAGGGAGACACAGACTCCAAAGCAATGCTCCAGGTTCTGAGCTGTCAGCAGAGTCTGATGTAGCGTTTGAACCCATGAACTATGAGATCATGACCTGAGCTGAAGTTGGACATTTAACCAACTGAGCCACCCAGGCTCGGCCTTGTTTTATTTTTTGAACCATGTATCATTGCTGGGCTTTTACCATTTTGATAACTATTGAGATTTTTCTATATGCTTTATCACCAACTTGTTTCCTTTTGGACAAAGGAAATAAGCAATGGAGATGGGAGCATGTGTCCTCTGTCCTGACATAATGTATCTCTCCTACCTTGTATACAGCATTTGTTTTACCACCCTGTCCTGCTGCCTTTGGACAAATCCTGTTAGCTTTTAGGAAGGAAGATGATGTGAACGTACACTGCAAAGTTCCTGATTATGTAGACTAGGAGCTGGCTAATTATGACCCATGGGTCAGATCCAGTCTGCTGTGTTTATAAATAAAGTTTCATCGGAACATAGCCATGCCTATGTTTTTCTATGTGATCTAAGGCTGCTTTTGCATTACAGTAGCAGAGTTGAGTTGCACCAAAGTCCCAGAAGTCTTAAAATTTTGAGTTTTGTCTCTTTACAGAAAATATCTTCTGACCCCTGATCTAGATCTTAGGAGTGAAGCTACTTCCCAAAGGGAAACCTGATAGCTCATGTTGGGAAGAAAAATATGATATGGGCATATCCAAGAGGTCAATCAGAGCAGGTTGTGATAATTCACCGAGCAAATCTGGTCACATTAAGAAAGACTATGTTACAGGGGCGCCTGGGTGGCTTGGTCGGTTAAGCGTCCGACTTTCGCTTAGGTCATGATCTCGCGGTTCGTGGGTTCGAGCCCCGCGTCGGGCTCTGTGCTGACTGCCAGCTCAGAGCCTGGAGCCTGTTTCAGTCTGTGACTCCTTCTCTCTCTGACCCTCCCCTGCTCATGCTGTCTCTCTCTCTCTCTCTTAGAAATAAATAAAAAAAAAAAAACATAAAAAAAAAAAAAAAAAAGAAAGACTATGTTACAAATCTCTTTCATCTTGAAAGGGCCTAATCAGATCTTTGTAGGTGAAACAGAAGGACACAAAATATAAGTGATTATTTGATGAATAATAATAAAGTGTACCCACATAAAATTAGTAATTCTTTAACATTTCAGGGGTTTCCTATTCTTTCTAATTGCATCATTTTGAATCATCAGGCAAATCTACCTTTTTGTCAAGAAATTAACTCATCTTGAAGTTTCCCCCTGCCTTTCTTCTCCCATCCTCCAACTATTCCTCCTTATCTTCTGTTCTGTCATGCAGAAGTTTTATGGCAAACAATATTCATATGTCTTCGGGCTCACTAGAATCTCTGGATGTGTTTTGATGGCCTTGGGAATTAAATACAAGTCTTTGGGATTAGGGGCCAAGCCTGGGTTTTATCCTGCGAATATGATGTAATTAATATAAGCTAGCTTAGATATTCTTCACTTTCAATAGCAAAAAATGTCTTAAGCACACCAGCCTTGTGAAGCATCTACCTGAGATTTCAGGACCTAGGGTGGCTTCCTCAAATGCCTGCAGATGGTAGAATTAGGCTATGACGGTAGCTACAGCTGCCACCATGCTTTCCCCCAAGGTTCTCTGGTAGGGTCCTCATTTTGTTTGCATATGTTTTGATTTCCTTACAGTGATGTCTTTAACGTTCACCCTGAAAAATATTCTATGCCACTGCCCTGAATAGCCGAAAGTCCATTTTGTGTTCATGCCATTCAGCTCTGACAGTTGTATAGCTGGATTGACTAGATGACTGAGATATTCATAACTGGGCTTAATCCTTTATTTTAAAATTAATACTAAAAGGTTATGCTTTATTCACCAAAATTGTGAAATGGTTCAGATCGTATTGGGAAGTCTTTCTGGTTTGCTGGCCATGTCAAATGGCCAAGCAAATTGTTTACTTCTCCCTTGAATTTTTATTTAAAAATCCAAATTTCACAACCAGTACAGATTTCCCAGGCAGTGTTTGCTCAAAGTGGATTCCTTTTAGAAATGCGTGATATATTTCTAAATTAAAAATTTAATCTGAAAAAAAAATCAACGTTTCAGAGTAACTTGAGATTCCTCTGACTGTTTTGAAAAAGCGTGCTACATCTATTTATATGCAATCCACCATTACAATTAATTCCCAGATTTTAGAAACCCAGAATTTATTCTAATAGGGTTTTGTTGTTATGAAAAGAGATGCCACAGTAAGGAAAAATACATGGTTCTAATTATTGTGCTTTTTTTTTTTCTTTTCTGAGATACGTTTCTCCATGACACTTCAATATTTCTTTTGCAGGTGGTCAGCAATTTTATTAATAATTGGCAACCCTACTCATACAAAGCCAACATTACCAAATTATAAAGCAAGTCACTGGAGAAGAAAAATTAGGCTATGGGTAGACTCCTTGCAGGATTTACAACATCATCAACATCTGAACTGCTCTAAACGAAACTGTAGATTACAATTGTAAGGGGGTGGGGTGGGGGGTGATTTCTACTTTCTATGAACAGCTTCCAACTCCACTTTAGGAGCATATGGAAATTGAGAATATTCTTGATTTTGCAATACAACTATTGTCTTTGCTCGGGATTACGAAAAAGTAGAGGATGCAATCAAAATAGAGTGCAAATTATGAGAGTACATGTTTAAATTATAACCTTGGCTTGTATGACAACGTCTTCTCAAATTTTTTATTTGGTGAAATTAAATCTTGAATGCTGTAATTCTGGATTTTCTGAAGTTTAATAAGACCTGTCTGAAGCCTTTGGGGTAACAAATGAAATTTCAACACTGTGAGTGACTCACATCTGTTACTTCACACGATTGTTCTTGGAGTTCACAGGTCAGCGTCTTTCCTCATGGGGTCTTTACTCCAGGTCTTCCTGCTCACATCCACACTTCTGTCTTTGCCGAAAATGACTCTCCCTCCACTGTGAACTTTGTACAATGACTATAGATGAGAAAGGCTGGGGAGGAACTGGAGGTAACTGGTTACTTTCCCAAGAAAGGGGAACTGGTTCTCAGGGTCCTGGCACCAGCTTTGACCCTATCAAACGGGGATATTGAGGACTTGGCTGAATAATTAAGAGGCCTGGTTACCACTTTTTAGACTTTGAGGGGCTGGCTGTGTACATATTTCCTTCCAGAGATTCCCTAATTGTACGACGGAAATACTCCATATCATTTGCCTATATGGTGCTTTTCTTGCCATGGATGTAGAGGCTTGTGTTCAGAGGCTGGACTTCATAGCCACAGTGTAACTGGAGAGACCATTGTCCAATCTCAGAGGGTAAATGTCTGTCACATCCTTCTGGGTCATCTAATAACGTGTAAGATAACGAAGTATAAACCAAAGCATAGTTGTGTGTATGTGGGTGAGCGTTTGGGAAGGGGCTCAGAGACCCAAAGAAGAACGAGAGTATGGACCAACTCTAATCCCTTATGAACACAGGCCCCATCATTAACATTCTGTTATAACATTCCCAATAATCAGGAAGATATGATATCAAGGCTGGAATATTCCATAAGTGATAAATGCCTGGCTCTCATGTGGCTGGCCACTCATAAGACTCTCTCTTTTACATTCTGAGAACTAACTCTTAATCTCTGTGGTAGGGACTCAAAGAATTGAAGAGACATGGCTGAAGATTTGGTTGGGGACCATCTAGACTTTCTGCCATGATCAAAAGCCTCAAACAATGGGAAGATAGTTTGGTAGAGTCTTCTTAAAAAACTAAACCTACCATTACCATACGATCCAGCAATTGTGCTGGTATTTACCCTAATGAGCTGAAAACTAACATTCACACAAAAACCTGCACATGGATATTTTAGAAGCTTTATTCATAATTGCCCGAACCTGGAAGGAATGAAGATATCCTTTAGCAGATGAATGTATGAACTGTGATACATCCAGACAGTGGAATGCTATGCAGCACTAAAAAGGAATGAGCTATCTGGAACACCTGGGTGGCTCAGTCTATTGAGTATCCAACCTCGGCCCAGGTCATAATCTCGTAGTTTCTGGGTTCAAGTCCCACATCCGACTTGCTGCTGTCAGCCTGTTGGTGCAAAGCCCACTTTGGATCCTCTGTTCCCCTCTCTCTGCCCCTCCCTCACTTGCACTCTCTCAAAAATAAATAAACATTAAAAAAAAAAAAAAAAGAAATGAGCTATCAAGCCATGACAAGACACAGAGGAATCTTACATACATATCAAGTGAAAGAAACCAGTGTGAGAAGGCTACATATTGTATGATTCCAATGACATGACATTATGGAAATGACAAACTGGAGACAATTTGATCAGTGGTGACCAGGGACTGGCAGGAAGAGAGACGGATGGGCAGAATCCAGAGGAGTCTTAGGGCAGTGAAAGTATTCTGTATGAAGCTATAATGGTGGACACGTGTCATTATATACATTTGTCAAAACCGACAGAATGTACAATGCCGAGTGAACCGTGATGTAAAGTGTGGACTTCAGGTAGTTATGATGCATCAGTATAGGTTCATCTGCTGTAACAAGTATTCCGCTCATGTAGGGGGTGTTAATAGTGGGGAAGCCTGTGCATGGGGAGGGGCAGGAGGTACAAGGGAAATCCCTGTATCTTTCACTCAGTTTTACAGTGAATCTAAAACCGTCTAAAAATAAAAATTCTTTAAAAACGTACTCAAACAATCCTTAAGCAAAGGCAGAAGCCCCAGGCTGGGCTGGAGCCAGTGCTGGGAGGGCTGGGAACCCTTGATTCTCACTGGGCCTGGAGACCCTGAGGGAAAAATCACCCAGACAGACTGGGGTCTTTGCATATGGGAACTTGCTCTCCTCTCTTTTATTTGTGAGATGAGTTGACCAAGTCTTGACAGAGGCCTAGAGTCCACCCTCTCACTGGGGGACACTGGAATGGGAAGCACACCCTCTGCCGAACCAGATGGATTTATAAGCAGAGAATGTGGCAGGAGAACTGTTTTCTGAGATTCTAATCTGCAGCCGGCTCCTGTTGCTTTCTTTTCTGATTCCCCCAGATGTAGCCAGGCATTTTGAGTTCCCACATCCCGAAACGTTTTGCAGGGGAGAATGCAGGAGCTGGCGAAGTCAGGATTTTGTTTGTTTTGTCAACTGCAGTTACTTAATGAAGCCCGTGAAGTGTCCCGAGCAGAAAGGGAATTAGGGCAGAGCACGCAAGAGCCAGCTGCACACGTGATTCCCGATTCCCGGAGGCCGAAGTCACACCTTCTTTGTGACAGCTCCCGGGGCTGCCGGGTTCTGCCCCATAGTGGTCCCTGGGTGCAAGGCACGGCCCCAAAGCGATCACTGCATGTCTCAGGAAGCTGAGCTCTGGTCCATCACTGCATGGACAAGAGCCCTGCCCCCCTCACCCCCCCACCCCCCCAGTACGGGATGGAGGCAGCCGAGCCAGAGAACCTGAGGAGTCCAGGTGGAAACGGGACAAAGAATTCACGTTAGTGGTGCCCAGGGGGGAGTGTTTGAAACTCTAGGGCTTTGGTCACCACCCAGTAGTAGCTGAGGTTAAATAGACTCCGAGTCAGATTTGCCTAAACTCACCGTTTATAGCACACTAGTGATTCTGTTGGCAAATTCTTACCCACAACATCTGTCCATACCATGGACAGCCTTTTGTGAAACGTGACACAGAGCGGTTCCCGAGCGCTGCGGCCCTCATATGTCTCCATCGCAAACGGTGGTTTTTTTGCTACGCAGGCATAACTAATAGGCCCGTTTCACGAGTTTGTCCAAGAAAAGGAACACCAGACCCTAGGCCTCCACGGCCTGCCATTGAGAAAACTGTTTTGAGCCTCAACGTGGATTTTTCTTTCAAGTTTCCATTTTTCCCGCCAAAGTTTTGAAGTTTTAGAGTAGCGATGCAGTCCAGGAATAATGACGGTAACAGTCACTGTGGTTATGCTCACACGGCTGCTGTCTCCTAAAACAAAAACAAGAGAAGAGACAAATCTCTCATACAGAGGAACCCCCAATAATTTATGTGACTCCACTGCCCTCGAGGAGGGGGAGCATGAGTCCCTACCCCTTAAACGTGCACTGTGCAATGTGGCTTCCTCAGGAAGCATGGCTTGGAAAGGGGGAACGAGCGTGGCTTCCCAGTGGCAAAACTGGACAAACACTACATCCACTACGACAGTATATACCCGGGGTACGATGTGCCGATGGTGGCCCTTTACCTCTGTAATCTCCCTCCTAAAAACCCATAACCCCAGTCTAGTCATGAGAAAAATATCAGCCAAGTCCCAGTTGAGGGACATTCTAGGGAACACCTGACCAGTCCTCCTCAAAACCGTCAAGGTCAACAAAAAACAAGGAAAGACTGAAAAACTCACAGGCAAGAAGAGCCTAAAGAGCCTTGGGGACTAATTGGATTTCAGGAGTTTCCTTCGCTGCGTTATTCACCGTTGTGTGCTGCATCCTCAGTGCCCTGCACGGGGCTTCAGAATACTTAGCACTCAAATCATTATTGAGTAAATGGAAGAATAAAGAAAGGAAGCACTATAATGGCCTCTGAACTGGCCCTTCAGGTATCTCTACATGCTTGGGTGATGACAAGTATATGAAAAATAGCAAAGTCCTCCCAGGAAAAAGTGACCTAACCAGCATCTGTATTTAAAAGCTGGGAGAAATGGGACATCTGGGTGGCTCAGTTGCTTAAGCATCTGACTCTCCATTTAGGCTCAGGTCATGATTTCAAGGTTCATGAGTTTGAGCCCCGCACGGGATTCTCTGCTGTCAGCATGGAGCCTGCCTCAGATCCTCTGCCCCCTCGCTCTCTGCCACTCCCCCACTCCCTCTCTCTCTCTCAAAAATAAATAAACATTAAACAAACAAAAAAAAAACAGTAGGAGAAATGGCAGAAGGACTTATCTGAGCCTCAGGTGAAATTACTCCAAAAAAGAAAAGAAAAATTAACTTCCACTGGCAAGGAAGAAAGCTGATCACCATTTCCTAAAATGGGTGTTATCCCACATTATGGTTGAACAAACTAAGGCTCAGATAATTGTTTTAATAACAGTTAGGAAATGGCAGCCCTGGAATGTGACTCCCCATGCTTTCATCGGCAACAAATATTTTCGAGGCTCCATTCTGTACCAGCTGTGTGTGTCAAGGCTCTTCTGTGTACGCAACTGATGCCATTTTCTTCCGCTCTAGAGCCTCTAAACAGCGCAAGCGGCTGGGGACTATATAGCTTAAACTCATATAGCACGGGGTGCTGGTGAAGAAGAAAACTAAAATCGAATATTGGCACTTAGTGCAAAACTAAGGAGCAACAATAGGCCTAAAATGCAGTGATCGTGGAAGAAATGGGAAGGCAGGATGAGGGGGTCAGGCCATCCTCTGGAGGGTCTTCCCCAAAATCTGTTGTGTGCATCCTTTCTTCTGTAGGGAGCTCAGCAGGAGTTGGGGGCACATAAAAGCCTTTAAGAAGTGTTATAAAACGACAACTGTATGAATGGTATTTCACTCCATACGTTGAAGGTTTATTTGCTCACAGAATTCCTTACCTTATTTACAGATCGCAATTTACACTGCATAGTAAGAGCAATTTGTAGAACGCACTCTGGAAGCATTCTTTAACCAAGGGGTTGCCAAATGCAGTTCGAATGGAGAGCAGGAAACTCTGTTTCCAGTGCCTAGAACAGATGTCTGTGCACAGAGCTCAGGAACTAGTGAATAAATAAATGAATGAATGAATGTAAGAATTGTGAACACCTTGGCAGGGCTAATGGATCTAAGTGGCTCTGTTTTTGTTGCTTTGTTAGCTTATTTTGAAAGGCTAGGGAGCTCTCACAGAGCCCTTCAACTGACAATTACGTGGGCTGCTTACTTTTCCTAGCGCCAGGACTCCGAGAGAGAATGAGATTAAATACCCTTTTGTTTAGTAACTTTTTTCTCAGACCTCAGAGGTGATTTCAGTTACCAAAATAAATAGGGACTTCTCTTTCCTTACCAAAAGATATTATGGGTTATCTGATTCTTACAACACTGCTTTTAAAAGTAGTTATCCCAAATGGATCAAATTTGGAAGGTGTTTTGTTTATCTGGCACGCGGAGCAGTGGGAGTCAGCAAGCCCATATAAAAGAAGAGAAGATCCCTTATCTGGACGGAATTTAATTAAGAATAAACAAGGAGATGGCTACTATTTTAGGACAGCAGAGCCTCTTCCTATAATTTAATTTCCTTCCAAGAGAGAAGATGATGTGAAATCTCTTCAGGCGTATTCTACATCACATTATTATTCCTGAGGGTAGTTTTTTTTTTCCTTCCTCCCCAACTTGCAATTCTTTTTTTGTCAAGTAATTTTTCTTCAGCACATGAGTTCCATTAGCTGATTCAGTTACCTCCTGCCCCGTATCTCTCTCTGCTTAATTTTGACAACACCAAGAGCTGGAACTCCAAACCAACAATTCCAAAAATAGGTTCTTTGAAAACAAAGATGCAATCACAAAGAGATTGGATTGAAAAGTTCCATGGATAATGTCTTATATGGTTCCTTTAAAAAAAAAAAAAAAACAAATGAAATGAGCCGACTCATCCTACTGGAGGTCTCAAGAAGGAAACCACAAAAATGCATTTATCTCTTTTGTTGCACTTAATGGAAGCTCTTAGCATGGAGGCTTCATTTGGGTCTGTCTGTGTGTGCATCTTGCCTGTCTTGGTAACACTGGGCTTGAATGCAGTCTCCCAAAGGACAGGTTTCTCGTCTCATGTCAGCATACGAGTGATAAGTAACAGCATTCTTCGAGATCGGGCCTTTCGATTGGAGAAGCTTCTGTATGAATGTGAGAAAATAGATGCTTTGTGGCAATCTTGAAAGCATTTGGGGTCACCCTCTTTTCTCCCTTTGAGTAATAATGGCACACATTTACCTATTTGTGGGTGTTTACTATGTGACAGGTAATGCGCAATGCATCTAACTTGTTATATATCATTTAGTCTTGATTACGATCTTGTGAGGTATGTGCTATTTTGTTCACTATTTTGCAAATACGGAAGTGGTATATGGAGGGATTATTGCCCAAGGTCATGGGGTTAGGGTTAGGGTTAGGGTTAGGGAGTAGGTGGCAAACTGAGATGAAACACTATCACATAAAAGAGAGTTGGACTCTAGAATTCAAGCCCCAGCTCTAAATGTAATACTGCTTTTATTCACCCTAGTATTTAGGGGGAAATCTGCTCTCGTTTCCCCCACCTCTAATTTTCTTCTCTGATCCACACCCTCCACCATTCATGCCTGTCCTTATCCCTGAACAAACCCTGATTGCAGGAAGCAAGAATTTTTTTCAATATCAAACCAAATAGAAGCCACAAGTTAGATGTCATTTGGTAAAACTGCCATTAGCCCCACCCTCAGCCCCTCAGAAGCACATGCGTTGCATGCGGAATCACAACAAAAAAATCTCATCTATTTCCTGAGATTAAGGTAGGTTTTCATTAATAACTAGCATTCAGGGAAAAAAGTTAAACTATTTGTTACTTAATTTTGTTCTTGCCTAGGGTTTACTAGTAACCCAATAGAAATGCTGCTTGATTTTTCAGTGAAAATGTAGGTAACAAGGAGTGGAGAGAGGAAGACCAGCAAGACAGACTGGGATCATGCTGTGTGGAACCTTAAATTCAGATTGCCTGGTTAGACTTAACATTTACTGGCTAGAAAAGCCACTAGCAGAAAATATGAGTTAACTGACCTAATCAGGGTTAAAGAGAGGATACATTTTTCTTATCTGAAAGTTCTTTTCAATATGATCATGTTTTGTATTTACTACTCAACTTTATAAAGAGTTTCTGAGGAAATAGGTAGGCTCATCTCATGTGATATAATAGGTGTGCTCTTGGAAAAGAAGCAATGGCCAACTGAAAATTTGGGTGGGGGTGATTTTCGCATCAGAGAAAGTTAAACAGAAAAATGGTACACTATTGCGTTATTTACGGGCAAATTAATTATTTGATAAAAATTATACTTCTCATAAAATGAATGTGAGAGGCTACTGGATGTCTATTGAAACAGCTGGGCTCTATGTTCCAGACTCCCTTATAGGTAGGTCTGGACTGGGGCAGTTTGGGTCGGTGGACTGAGACCTGAAGAAGTGTGTCTACTTCTAGGTCTGGCTTCTGGAGACTTTCCATGCTCTTTCCCCTTCTGCTGGCTGGAAGCAGATGATGATGAAGCCTGAAGTCAGCAGAATCACACCACTGAGGAGCTTAAGTCTTCAAAGAACGGTATAGAAGACAGCCAACTCACTAAGCAGAACCAAATGAGCAAGAAGCAGACTCCAGTCTGTGGATGCTCTCGGCTGGCACAGCGCTCAGCCCACCTGAATCAGTAAAGTGTAAATTCATCCCCTCTCCAGTCACCTAGTTTCAAAATCTCAGTATCATTAGTTCTTTCCTATTTTAAGTGGGTTTTTTTTTTCTGAAAAATGTGCTTCTTTGTACTCTTGCTCACATTGATTTCCGCCTTTATATTTCCATTGCCACCCCCAAATTCAGATGTTTACTCCCATACTTTAAGTATTAAAGGGTATTTACAAGCCATTTGTATGCTTTAAGTTTCTTTAATCCACTCCATCCATCATCCTACAAGCACATGAAGCACTGCTTTCATCATTTCTTATTGAGGTTCAAGATCTTCAACGATTTCCTTTTTTTTAAATGTCTATTTTTGAGAAAGGCAAAGAAAGGGAGAGCAAGTGAGCAGGGGAGGTGCAGAGAGAGAGAGAGAGAGAGAGAGAGAGAGAGAGGATCTTAAGCGGGCTCTGAACTGACAGCAGAGAGTTGGATGCAGGGCTTAAACCCACAAACCGTGAGATCATGAGCTGAGCCAAAGTCGGACACTTAACTGACTGAGCCACTCAGGCACCACTTCAAGGATTTTCTTTTGTCAAAGGGACAAAAATTCCAATTGTTCAGTTAGAGAATTCACTTCCTAGAGCCAGCCCACCTTTCCAAACAGTTCCCATCCATTTCTAACAGCATCCTTCTGGTGCAGCCACAGCTTTCCACGTGTGACAGACTCTTCCCCACAACCACCACCAATGTTTGTTCACACATTGTTGCTTCTAACTGAAAATTAATTTTCTTCTCGCACTTCTGAAGGTCTTAACTATCACTTATATTCCATCCCAAACCTGGTGTTTTCCATAAACTCTTTAAGTCGTCCCTTCTGGAAAGTTATTTTTGTCCACTGAGCTCCCATGGGACAGATTATTTACACTGCCGCGGTATATTTGTAAAACACTCCCTTGGCTTATTAATTATCTTTCCTTCATTGTGAAAACAGGATTCAGTCTTCAAGGTAGGGCCTTTTTTGTTGTTGTTGTTTGAGAGAGCATGAGCAAGAGAGAGAGGGTAAAGGAGAGAGAGAATGGTAAGGAGGCTCCTTGCTGGGCATGGACCTGGCTCATGACCTGAGCCAAAATCAAGAGTCGAATACTTAACTGACTGAGCCACCCAGGAGCCCCCTTGGACTTTTGTTTTTTAACAGTGTGACTCATAAACTTCAAGACAAGCTCACAATATGCTTGAAGCTCATGAGCAGTCATTTTCTCCAAGGCTCTCACAGTCAGTTTCCAAAAGGGGTGTAATATTAGTCCAAAATTTCTCTCTGTCAGATAACCTAGATTTTGGAGTGGAGTCTAGCTTACTTGTCTAAGATACAGTAGCCAATGTGACATTTTTATTAATTCTTGACATCAAAGAGAAAGCCCGAATATAAATCCCTCTGGTTTCCCAAGCCAATTTGTTGATTCCTCTTTATCAAACTCCAAGATAATATACTCAGGGTAATGTGGGAGTGTCAATAGGATCTGCCTAAGGAGTCTCACTTCCCCGTAATAATAGATGCAAAAATTTGACACGTATGTATTCATTTATTTATACTTTCCCCAAATTAATGAAATCAGCTCCAAAGAGATGGATGCTAGTATGTTTTTTAAATAACATTTTCACAAATAAAACCGTAACTTTCATATCCACACTGCATAAATCCACATACTCACAAACTCATTTAGATTCCATGCTTACTATCTACTTATTACTTCAAATTTATTATTATCACATAAATCATACCTCCTCCTGCTTATTAAGTTCCGTGCCCCAGTTAATATTATATTTTATATATATATGGTCTCTAATCTTTATTAAAACCCCTATGGAGACACCATTAGGTTCTTAGTCCACAGCTATTTTCTAACCCACTTTTTCCTGATGACAAGATGCCAAATTTGTTTGGAAAGAAAATGTGACCAAGTCCAGACAGTGAATCACCATTTTTTTGAACCCTTGTAAGGATCTAGTCAGTTTCTTGCTCTCTTAGTCTCCCTTCTTTCCAGAGGTGGCTTTCTAACATAGTTCTGGCTGAAAAGACAACAGAAATTGACTGGGCATTTCTGGAAGAGGTTTTGGTTTACTGATAAAAGGGTACAGGCCATCTTTGCCTTCCTTTTTCCTTTTGGTTGGCTTGGATGAACTGTAACGTTTGGAATTATAGTGGCCATTTTCCAACTGCGAGGCAACCTCATTAAGAAAAGGTCAAAATAGGTGCAGAATTGTTAGCTATTGTGTCCTTGAAGTCATGCCCAAAGCCATCAACCTCCAGATTTGAGATGCCTCTTGAAGCTAAGATCATTCAGGTTTTGTTACTTGCTGTTGAAAGCATTCCCCACCGATTCACCTTGTAAGATGAATGTCACTTTCCCATTCACTGATGAAGAAACAGCAGTTCAATGATCATTTTGTAAGAGCAAAGTTTTTTTCGTTTAAGACATAGACTTCTATGTCTACTGTGTTCTTGACATTGCATCAATTGCTAGGAACAGAGAAATAAGACTAAATCCCTACAAACATGTAGGTTTTAAATTTAATTTTCCCTCTTCTTCACGTCCTTTCAACCTAAAAATATCAGAGTCATCAATTTGTGTGATGTTAGAAAAACAAATGCTCCGAGTAAAAAGAAACATTGAATATTTCTAAAAGTAAGGAGAGCCTGTTTGGGAAGCAAAGCCATACAAGTGTGCTTAGTTCTGAAACTTATTAACCTAATTAGTGACACAGTCCACTCCGAATGAAGGAGAGCAATGGAGTTGTTTGGACTTTGCTGGGTACATACCTGAGCCGCACAGATAAACTTGCTTCAAATCCGGTGCGATATGTTTTTCTAGGCATAAGTACCAAGCACGATGGCTCATATTTCCGAGTTTCAAAGCTTCCCTTTCTTGAACAGGAGACAAGATGTTGCTTTAGTTTTTAGCAAATTAAAATCAGCTAAGAGTGTCTGGCCCCAACGCAGAGAAAATGATGTCCATAATAACAACTTGTTTTCCCTTTTAGAAGGTGGACTTCTGCCTGATATCTAAATGCTTCTATAACCTCTTAAGAAAATGGAGATCTCCAATCTCAAGCTTCTTGCAGCTGGCATCTGATGCTGGGGGCACTCACAGAGCCGGTTAATGTCAGCAGCCATAGGATTGTCAGGAAAAATCTGCTGAAGGGATAGTGGTCATTGTAAGTACACTTGTAAGGCATTCCAATTTTCAGCTCCTCAACTCAATGGACCAAACACCTCTGACTGCCTCAAATGTGGCCTCACTGAGTGCTTCAATATTCAGGGGTTATTAGAAAGGATTGAAGCAAGTGACCTATAATGGAGAAGTGATCAGGGCAGCCACTGAACCTCCTCAGAGAAGTACTGTAATGAACTGGCCTCAGAAGGTCTTTGATGCTGCCTTTGCATACTGTATATGAGCTTTCTGCTCAGTCATTTCCTCTGCACTTTGGTAGCACAGCAGGAAGCCTGCTATTAGAAACAAGGTTTATTGCTGCCTTGCAAGCATTTATTGGGTAGTATCTAAACCATGGTGTCAAGTTATAGTCACGTGCTGTTCCCGGAACCTTTTTGAAAATTTTAGTGTTTCAGAAAACGGTCCTCTGAGATTTCTTCTGTTTCAAAAGTGAAAAATAGTAGAGGCTATGCCCACACATGCGCACACACACAGAGACACACACTCACCCTCTGATTTCATGGTAGAGATGTACCATTTTTCTTTTTAAGAGAAACATCTATTCCTAAGATAGATCATTCTTGAACTTTTTAAGTAGTGTGCCTCTGAGAGCAAAGAACCAGATTGACCATTTGCCTGGAGATATTATTTGCCTGTATTTATACAAGGTCAACAACATAATACACATTTTAATCCCCAAGAGGATATATTTCATGTTGCTATCTACTCAGTCAAGCTCAAGCTTCTCTAGTTCATAAGAAAATAGTCAGATATGAACTCGATGCAGCTGGCTTTCGTACTGCAAGAGAGGAAGAGTGTTTACCTTTAATCATGGTGATGGAAATGTATGCTGTGACATCAAACTGTGGCTGTATGAGTCCTATTTTCCTCCCCACAATGTCTGGAGAATACATTATATACAGGGTGGTGCTCAGGAAATGTCTGTTGATTGAATGGATGATCATTAAAGCAGGTGAATAAAAGGTAAAACGTGTTATTCATTTATGTATTTCCTGTTTGATGGTCAAAGAATTTCCCAACTGACATGAAGTTGTTTCCTATAAACCATTTATAAAGCTCCATACCAGACGCAGTGATGAAAAAGAGCTGAGGGACTTATTCCCTGATGTCAAGGAGGACCCGACGCAGTTAGGCTGAAAAATGAACAACCAAGTGAAGTGAACGTCATTCCAGCCCCTTTAAGAAGTGGCAGTCCCTCCTTGGTTCTTGATTTGATCAGTCTCCCCACCGAGAACAGCCTGGTATTCCTGCCGCACTCCGCTGCTGCTCACATCTGTCGCCCCCCACCCCCCATGCTCAGACTGCACCTGCTGTGACCCTATTTACCTGCTCTTTCCTCTTTCTTTTTTTCCCACTTTTCCTTCCCGATTCCAGATCCTCAGTTATCCTTTAGATCCCAACTCCCAGATTTGGCTTTGATGTCCTTTTTTTCGGTGTGTATCCTTAATGCCCTATATTTATCCTTACTCAGGATCAGCACATTGTAAAGCTCCAGAGAAGTGTATTATTATTATTATGCACATTATTACCCTCTACTATAAAAAATAAGTGGCTGTTTTAAGAGACCATCTTCCAGCACCAAAATATTTAAAGATGATGAGGAAAAGACAATGTTCTCTTTATATAGAAATGACATAGTTGAAAGGCTTATATTACCTCCAATTACCTCCTCCCCCACCAACAAAAGGAATTGCTTGTTTGGACATTAGTTATATAATGAATATCTCAGCTGAGCGCTATGGACTGAATTGTGCCCTTCCAACATGTATATATTGAAGGCCTCCCCCCCTCCCCCCCGCCGTGTAATGGCATTTGGAGGTGGGCTTTTGGTAGATCATTAGATTTAGATGAGGTGATAGAATGGGGCTCTCATGATGGTACACCAGCAACTCTCTCTCTTTCCCTTCCGTGTGAGGACACAGAGAGAAGGCGGCCACCTACATGTGAGAAAACAATCACGCTGGTATCCTGATGTTGGATTTCCAGACTGTAGAACTGTAAGGAAATAAATGTCTGTTAAGCCTCCCAGTCTGTGGTATTTTGTCATAGCAGCCCACACTGACTAAGACCTACAGTTAAACAGATTCCGTTAAAGGTATTTCCTGGTGGGCAGAGAGATTATATTTTCAAATGGAAGACCTCACTTCATGGAAGAAACCCCAGACTGAGGTTCTTAAACTTCAGACACCAGAAACAAAGGAATTAATTCAACATCCTCCTACCATTTCTGCGCTCCAGCTTTGCTATTTTCAACTATTCTCCATGCATTGTATGCAGAGGTATGTGTTGAATGTTAATTTTAGACCATATGCATTCTACTTAAAACCCTTCGCTTGTAATCCATTGCCTACAATAATCTTTTTTTTCCTCTGCACATTTAGATAAGTTATTTATTCCTCTTGCAATTCCAGTTCTCTGCTCCTCCTTCTCCTTTGTACCTTAATTTATTTATTTTTTCCATGTTTATCTATTTTTGAGAGAGAGAGAGAACGAGCAGGGAAAGAGCAGAGAGAGGGAGACACAGAATCTTAGGCTCCAGGCTCTGAGCTGTCAGCACAGAGTCCGAGGCAGGGCTCAAACTCAGGAATCGAGAGATCATGACCTGTGCTGAAGTCAGACACTTACCCCTGAGCCACCCAGGTGCCCATCCTCCATACCTTTTAATAACCAAATACTTCTCAGCCCTCAGAATTCAATTAGTGCATCATCTCTTCTTTGGGAAACCTCCCTTGGTCTTCTCAAAACTGAGAAAATATCTGTCTCTTGTGATCTTAATTCATTATATACATATTTCCTTTGGGTCCCTACGTTGTAAGTGGCTGTTTTCTTGTCTATCTCAGGCAGTATATCATAATCTGTTAGAAGATAAAGACTATTTCTTCTCTTCAGTGTATACTAGAGCCTAACTCAATAACTGGCACGCACATTTAAGCTTTCATTGAAAAAATGATTGAATGAGTTATTTACTTTTTGGGTCTTTCTGACAACTATGGTTACCATGACTCATGGTCATATGTCCAAGATTTGTCCCCACAACTGTGGATTCTATTTCTCTAGTTCTTTGGATCCTTAGATTTCAGTCCCCCTTTGCTCTCTCCTGATTCTTGAGTTCCCCTTATTCTCTGACTCTCAGACCTAGTCACAGTGTGAGGAGATATTTATTATAAGTTTGAGACAAAAAAGAAAAAGATTCCAGGGAACATCTCTTTTTTTTTTTCTGACTATCCCTCATTTCCAGAACAGGAGAACCCTTTTCTTGGGTTTTACTCTCCTTCCGTTTTACTTCTTTCCTCTTATTGTAATCAAATGAGATTAACATAAATTAACTGCTTACATTAATTTGGATTTAGACAATGAATAATATCTCTTTCAGCATTTCCTAATCTTACCAAATGATGCATACTATATGATATTAACTTGCAAATGTTTCTACTTTAACCTTTTCTATTGCTCTTAATAAAGTTTTCCTTTAGATGTCACTGTAACAGTTAAGACAAGACAGCTATTTTCAAAGCCATATTGGTAAAAACTCACTAGAAGTTAATCTACTACTCAGGCCAAGATTGATTGACTCATTTTCTTTAATGTTTATGAAATTTGGTAGTGCTATGTTTGAAGTAAATGCTTATCTTAGGAGAAAATGAACTTTTCAAAAAACAGATCATGTTTAGAAAAACTACTTCTAGTTTCAGATATGGTGCTAAAAACAAATGAAAACAAAGCATTCAATTTTTATTTGAGATGGTGAGTGGTGAGCATTTGCTTTTTTTTTTTTTTTTGGCCTGGAATCTGATTCAAGTGCCTCAATTCAGCTTCTTGCAGAACTAACTAAACTAAAACTCAAAAGAAAAATTTTAAAGATGATTTTTATAGCAATGACATCATTATATAAAATGTTGGCATTTCATATTTTCCAAACAGAAACTTGGAAATAACAGAATACAAGTTAAATAAAAAAGTTGAAACTAATCCAATTCTCTATTTTTCTTTCCATTTCTTTTTCTAACGGAGCTTTTTATTGCCAGCTTTTACTTTGCATAATAATATATGATGAATTGTCCAGGAAAGACCCAGTGGGTACATTTCTCTTAGAAATAAGCCTCACTGTGCAATATGAGGCCCACTTCTAGGGCAGCGTGCTTATATAATCATGTAAGATTTTCCTTATTGCTGAACAATTGACCACTCTGCACATTTGACAAGTATGTAAATACATGGTCACCAGAATACTGAAAACACAAATCACTTTATTCAAATCCATCTGTATTTGTAGAGAAACAATACGAACTCAAAACGCATCCCCAACTGGTAATAGTACAAGCAATAGTATCTTGGCATATTGAACTATATATTAAATAGTTTAGCACTTATTTGTTTAATGACTCTGAATCATTATACAAATGGGCTAGAGCAGTGGCCTTTCAAATATTTTGCTGGCACATCTAAAAGAATTTTGAAAACCCATAGACCCTCTTGAATTTTTGATTGACATGTAAAATATTTCATTGTAATGTGAAATACTTGCCAAAGGTATACTTCTTTTCTTTTTTAAATGTTTATGTATTTTTGACAGAGAGACAGAGAGAGACAGAGCACAAGTGGGGATGGGACCGAGAGGGGGATGACACAGAATCTGAACCAGGTTCCAGGTTCTGAACTGCCAGCAAGAGCCAGAAGTCAGGCTCGAACTCGCGAACAGCAAGATCATGATCTCAGCCGAAGTCGGATGCTTAACCGACTGAACCACCCAGGTGCCCCACTGAAGGTATAATTCTTATTGTAAATATCCCAAAATAAAATAATTCTATACAATTGATCACAAAAATTGAAATATATGATTAATATTTATCAAATATAACAAAGAAGAAGTTATCAGAAATGCATCTTCTCATAGATGTATTGGGATTCCCCTCCCTTAATTGTTTAATGGATACAGTAGTGGATATGATTTATTGTCCGAAGAAGGTAAAGTTAAGTGGAAGTCAATAACAAAAAGAAGACATTGAGCCACTGAAAACTGTAGGGCTTCATAAAAGATAAATAATTGGGTTTTGTTAAGAGGATTATTCACAGGAGAATCCATAAGTTATGCCAAACCTAACAAATATATATTTGTTATGAAAGTTGATAAGTGAGAGGGATTTGGGGAAAAAGTCAATGAAAATGGTTCTCTTATGCATCTGAATAAATGGTTAAGAAGCGATAAAACATACACTAACTCTAATATTCATTTCTTTTATTTCAAAATATAATGTTGATAGGTAAGAAATAATTAGGAAACTTTTATATCCTCCTTAAAATCATGCAAAATATGTAACTGAGACATGAGATAAATAAAAATATTCACGAAGTTCTTTCTTTATGTCAGGAATGGGGGAAATGAAGAGAGGGTATGTTTTGCAGTTGAATGGAGTTTCCCAGCATACTTTTTATGAACCTTGACTATTTGAATTCTAAAATAAAGAAAAAGAGAGAAAGTGAGAGAGACAGAGAGAAAGAGAGGAGGGGGGCACGAGCCTTGCCCTGAGTTTGCTGCCTGATGACATGAGGCACTGCAAGCTTGAGCATTTCTTATTGATGACATTTATTTTGATTCCACAAGACCATTCCTTTGGGTGATGCACTTTTGGACAATATTTGTGTAACTGAGGAGGGAATCGTTAAGCAAGAATTAACACCATTGTGACCCTAGTATAGAATTCTGCAAACATTCTGAATTCAGAATATTTCAACAAGGGCTCAGATAACCCCCATTCTTAAGCACAGGCTTTGCCCTTAACAGAAATACATTTTAGACAAGGAGAGATATGAGCCTCTAATGTGAGTTTATAGTGCCTCATTAAAAGAGTTTGTCAAACACAAATATTCCATAATGTTCCTGTTTCCTGCCCTGAAGAGTTTTACACACCAGTATAATGCACCACAATGTGATTCATGATGGATGAGAATTACACTTTTTTTTTGGTATACAAGGAACATAACGATTCTGTAAGGGGACTTGGGAATAAGAGGACCTGGCTGATGTGAACACAGGCAAGTTCTCAGGCATCAGTTTTAAGGAACAGTAAACATATGGAATTAGAAGATCTAGACATTGTCTCCATGAACACCATCCATCATTATATACCTCATTGGAAAGTCTCTTTCGACCCTTTGGGGTAAAAATAGAATTTATTGATCCATGGAGCCAAGAAAGTTTGGAGGTAGAGCAGGAATCAGGTCCGATTTGAGTTAATGCCAGCTAGGTTTGGGAAAGTACCAAGTGGAGAACTTGGAAACACCAATTCTCTCCTATTCTGGGGATGCAATCATTCTTAGGATAGGGCTGGCCCTTGCCTCAAAGTGTCGGGCCCCAACTCCTCCCCTAAGCTGGAAAAACAAGGCTCAGTTTGGGAGGGTGGTTGCTTTGGGGATAGTTCTAACCCTTTCCATCTTCCAACACTCCATGGGAGAACAGATCCCTTCTATTACAAAGGGCTTCAGGGGAGTCATAGAGAAGGTAAAAAGACAACTTACATTTTAAAGTACATCGTCTTGTTATATTAAGAATTTTGCTTTTACAGTTTTCCTATCTGATTAGTTGTGATCCAATTTCAAAACCTTTGGCCTTTACCTCTCATGAAGGCCTTCTTCCTGACCACTGTGGGGTCAGCTTTCCTAATGGTGGTTGATAGGACCAGCTTTCCCTGGAGATGCTCATACACTGGCCCACATCTGGTGTCACCACAAAGGGATTTTAGCAGAGTCACCTTAGGTAGAACACGTCAAAATAAATATTAAAATGAAAGACCAAAAAAAAAAAAAAAAAGAAAGAAAGAAAGAAAACCACACCATCATAAAACATGGACCATTTGAGTGTAAGTAGAGGGACTTGCTGGGAAAGATAAAGTACCTACGAATGGGTTATTTTTTACGGATAAAAGTGAGTTTATGTGTTTAAATAGCTATACAGTTCATTGCCTTTTATATTTGATACTGGCTATGGTGCCATCCAAAGGAACAGTGTGGCTGAAAATCTCCAGGTGTAACCCACTGCTCTTTCTACACTTTGTGATAAGACCATTGGAGTTGATCTTCTGACTGCTCCTCAAAGAGGTTTCATTATTGGACACTATTTCTTGGTGTCAGGACACTTTTATTTAAAAAGAAGAAAAGAAGAAGGAGGAGGAGGAGGAGAATGGTGATTGCTGAAATTTACCAATTTACAAATGTGTACCAAGGTGACACATTTTAGAAGCTAAGCATTATGCTTGAATACAAAAGAGAAAAAAATCCACCCTCTATCCTCAAAAATGCCCCTTTAATTGAGGAGACAGATTCTGTACCCATGAGACAATGAGTGATCGGTCAACTTAGGATAGGAGGAACTGGGAGGGCCACTTGTTAAGCCAAGGCAGGTGCTTTACATACACACATTGTCTCCTTCAATCTCGCCACAAACCTGGGAGACACCTAGTTTTGTTTTATTTTACAGGAGTAAAAATAACTCCTGAGGCAGAGATGACCCAATTGGTAGGTGAAGGATTTGAGACTTAAATCCGGGTCTATTTTGAGAAAATAACTTCGTTGCTGTATCCTGGTAACCAACACATACGCTCCCCTGGAGACTCAATTGATTGCTCTTAACCTTGGGACAAAGAGCTATTATACAGTTAAGTGTCAAGATATGAGCTCTAGCTGCATGACTTTTGAAAATCCTTTAAACTTCCTGTAGCCTACTTTTATCATTTATAAAATGTAGATAATTTCCTGTTTATCTTCTAGTCTTATTGAACAAGGAAGATCAAGGCTAGACACTAGGAAGTGTTTTATGACACACAGAGCAAGAAACAATCTTAGAAATTATCTAATCCAATACTTAAGAGATTACTGATGAGGAAATGGAGAATTAAATGAATTAACTAAGTAAGATAATAAATTAAACCCTAATGGATACCTAGTCCATCTAAAGTCTACTGTACTGCTTTGCAGTCTATGCAAATATGGCATTGTATAGTGGAGAATGTGGCTATTAATTTTATTAGAGATGTTCCCTTTGTTACTCATTCTTGATAAACCAATTTAGAGAGACTGTGTCTAGCAAACATCAGTTTTATATGGTAGTTATTCTTTGCCATTTGATAATAATCTAGCTAATGTATAAGACTTTGAGTTTAGGTTAAGAGTTTAGACTAACTTGATGTCGAGGAGTATTACCCAATAGTTACACCAATTTCCTTGAGGTACCTCGATGGTGTCCTTCATAACCCAAGGGCAGGTTTTAGTAACGTCTTTCACAAGTGTGACTTTAATTTGTTAAAGTCACAATTGTGGGAAATTCTATATACTGAATTGCCCAGGAAATAAAAATGTTAATAATAATATATGCACACTACCTATAGTTTATAAAATATCTTTACAATAAGATCTCATTTCATTCATTTCCTCCTTCATGCTTTCAAAATATTCTTTAGTGGTCCAGCATGCCCTAGGTCTAGGAATACGAAGATGAATATCATACAGTCTGTTCCTTCAGAGCTTACAGTCTATTGCACACGTTTAGAACCTTTTGGTTTATGAGTCTGTTTGAAACGCAGATGTTCCATGAAAAAAATTTACATTAGTGTGTATAGAATTTTGCCTGTGATTCTAGGTGGTCCATGTGTCACCACCCCAGCAAAGCCACATTTAGTGGTAATAAGGAGTAGGGGCCTCTGGTCTCCTACTTCTGAAGAGCAGCACTGTACAGTGAGAAGACCAGGTGTGATGACTATCACTATTTTATAGAAGATTAAATTAAAGTTCACAAAGGTTAAGCAGCTCCTTTGGGGGCATATAGCTAATAAGTAGTGAAGTGAGAATCCATTCTCTATTTTCATTGTTAAATTATAAAAGTAGAGTGTGCCCATGGTATTAAAAAATACACATATCAAATAGTTCAGAAAGATGCAAAATGGAAAACACTAGCTTTCAGTTCTGACTCCACTGTCTAAATAGATACTTCCACATCTAACTCACTTGAGTGAGCCAAGTTTTAAACTCGATCTCTGTAAGCTAGATCTTTGGAAGTCTGGATTTTATTTTATTTCTTTTTCATGTTTTTGTTTTTATTTTTATTTTTGAGAGATAGACACAAAGAGAGAGAGAGAGAGAGAGAGAGAGAGGAGGAGGAGGAGGGTTGGTGAGAGAGACAGAGACACAGAATCTGAAACAGGCTCCAGGCTCTGAGCTGTCAGCACCGAGCCCAATGCAGGGCTCGAACTCACAAGCTGTGAGTGAGATCATGACATGAGCCAAAGTTGGGCCTTTAACTGACTGAGCCACCCAGGTGCCCCTGGAAGTCTGGATTTTAAATCAGACTGTATTGCTTGATTGCAGAAATGTCTAGCTCTATATTTATTAAAGTATTTTGGTTGCATGTGACAAGAAACAAATATTTCTGGCTTATCAAGAAAAAGAATATCCTGATGGGATTGTGTCTGTCATAGAATCTGAAAAGTAGATGAACCCCAGGTACAAGCATTGCCACTAATTAGACTCACTGCAAACAACACAGTCTCCATATCTGCTAGCTCCAAAGATGACATCCTTGCGAGAGGACCTGCAATTACTCTGGAGCTCATTCTGGACCCACCATCCAGTTATGTCCAGGTGACGGGACCACATTGTCCAAACATGGAGTTTCATGTTTCAACCAGGCAGGAGAGGCATGGGGGAAGGGAGGCAGTGCCATGTGAAGGAGGCTTGACTGATTCAAATCATATGTGTCCCCTGCCTTGTACTCTGGTAACAGGTGGCACAGAGAGTGCAGAAATAGTTCAGAGCTGTCATCCCAACCAGGGTGGATGGCGATTTCCATTTTCTCAATTTTAATGCTGTGTTTTAATGTCTGATGCAAGATTTGGTGTTCATTTCTTATTTGCATAATAAGCTATTGTGTATGCCATCAAAGTGACCTAAAAATGACGAGAGATTTAATTAGCTACTAGAGAAATGGCCACCAAATAATTCTCTCTCTAAGGTCAGTATGATGATACATTTCACCAGTTTGCTGCTGGTTTTCTTGTAGATCAACAGCACCTCTGTAATAGTAAATATAGATTTTCTTGTTCTATTAGTGACTGTACATAAACCTCAGAAAAAAGCATGAAGTTCATGAGAATGGTTATCATGAAAGTCCTCTGTGCAATAAGTTTTAATAAAAATTAGCCTGTTGGATATTTTTGAAAATGAGTTAAATGATATTTGGCAAATAAAGCTGTGGCACTAAACTTTTACTTGAGGGCATTGAAAAATATTTCATTTTGTCCTTAGCTATTCAGGTCCTTGGACATAATCACAATGCTTAAAGAAAATGATAAAGTAGCTAGAAATACTTGGATGAGAGAATTTGACTTGAAAATTGAAGCTAGAAATTGCTGTATAAAACATTCTACTCATTACTTTTGGAAAAGGGGTATAGACTGGTTAAGAGCTCACGCTCTTGGAGCAAAGGTAAATGCTTCAAATCCTGGTTCTGCCTCTTGTTAGAGTGTGTGACCCGGAAAAGTTATGTAATTACATTATTACCTGCCTTGCAGTTTATATGTAAATAGAGATGATAATAATAATATCTACTTTATAAGGTTGTTGTAAGGGTTAAATAATACCTGATAGATATATAAATGTTTAGTGGCAGTAGTAATATATTCAACCTATTTTATTTTCCTTCATTTACTAAAAAGATAGGGAATGTAAAGCTTTTTTTTTTTTTAAAGTTTATTCATTTGAGAGAGAGAAAGCGCACACCTGCACAGGTGAGCAGAAGAGGGGCAGAGAGAATTGCAAGCAGGCTCCACGCTGTCCGTACAGAGCCCAACTCAGAATTTGACCCCTTGACAATGAGATCATGACCTGATCTGAAATCAAGAGTCAGAGTCACTCAGGCACCCCAAGGAAGGTAAAGTTTTATCTAAAATGCTTGATATACAATATTTTTGTATTGGATTTTAAAAATTATTTTCACAATTCACTTTTGCTTAGAGATTATAACTTGGCCCAGAACTTGACAGATTTTTATATAACATGATTTACAATATTAAGATATAAAGTGATGCTATAGATGTTCCAGTTCAGTAATGAATAAACTGAAGTCCTCTGACTGTGGCTGGCTCTTCAGAGTTTTGAATGTGGTTCTTGGGTCAACAATTATTAATAAATTATAATGACATTATAATTAAGGCACATCATGTAATTTGTGAGACCTAAACTACTGAAAATATATTTCAGCCTAGAATTTGGAGAATTAATTTCAGAAATAACCATAATAAAGTTTATATTATATTTTCCTATAGTCTTTTCCTGTAATAGGGAGCTAAGCTTCAAATGCGAAAATATGTTTAGTGTTTGGGATAAATTCTTCTAAATTGAATTTAGAATAAATTCTATACTTATGTAAACATTACTATCATCAAAAGTTAGAATTTCAAATATCTAAATTATGTTTTCAAAATTGTTAAATTCTTCTAAATTTTATTTCAAAGACTTTTTTGAAATCTTAAGCTTTCTTATAAGTAAATATACTCTATTTGTCAGTTCTATTAGCATGAATTATTGAGATTTTTACATGGCATTATAAGAATTGCATCCTAGCCAGTTTCCAAAGATATTGAGCAATAGTGCTGCCAAATTTATTCAGGTTGTTTATTTTAAAATTTATTTTGGGTTGAAAATAAACAGTTTTCTGGGAATTTTGTGCCAAAATTATTTCATCTTACTGACTTTAGCAAGTATAATTGAGTCTTTGAAACTAGAAAGAAATGCATCAAATGAGAACTTCATGATTTTTTCAAGCAAAGTTTAATGAGTGCATATTAATAGTGACTTAAAAACCTACCCTTAACGGGGGCACCTGGGTGGCTCAGTTGGCTAAGCGACCAACTCTTGATTTGGGCTCTGGTCATGATCTCATAGTTCCTGAGATGGGGCTCCTGCATCGAGGTTTGTGCTGACAGCGTGGACTCTGCTTGGGATTCTCTCTCCCTCTTTCTCTACCCTCCCTAGCTCATACTCATTCTCTTAAAATAAATAAATAAACTTTTAAAAATCACTGTATATCTTCCACATATCTGAATGAAAATATATGCAGAATGAAAAAATAAGCAAAATTCAATGGTTTCAATTATTTTATTTGAGAAAGGTAAAGAAATTCTTTCTCCTGGATAATTTCAAGAGAAGTAGTGAGGACAAGAGAGCATGTATGAATCCAATAGTCAAGTAGAGTTGGACAAGATTGAAGAAAATCAGTTCTACTACTTTATGGTGAAGAGAATTAGAACAAAAATCTTAACATCTGTTGCATAAACTCTTGGAAAACGTCTCTCCATAAATTGTCTACAATCTGTCCACTGGAAGACATGTTGAGAGATTAGATCGATAAATAGAAATTAATTTCTACATGGCTTAAAAGGGTTAACAATATTTTGCAAGTATTGTGTAGCTGGATATACTAGTGCATAATACCATTAAAACATTATAAGCCACAAAACAAGTTGAGAGAAAACTCTAAAAAAGTAATTTTTTAAAAATAAATGAGTAATAGCAGGTAATAATGAACCTATTGCTTCTTTGACAGAAAGGAAACATTCATCAATACATCTCTGAAAAATGCATATTTTCCTCTAAGTTTCATTAGCATCTGCAGAGAGCCAATGAAATTTCAGACCTTTTTATTTTCATTGATATTGTCATTTATGATCTGATGTTCCAGAGGCATTCAAGCATTCATACAAATGGTGAGGTAGAGACAACTTTGGAGGTATTTGTCATTTTCAGTGCCTCACATATACACACATATACACACATTTCAGTGACCCCTGAAATCATGTTTATTCCAGGAGACTATGTTTCCAGCCATAGCTGATTAGAAAAGGAATTCCACCGGTTGGTTCTAAGCCATTCTAAATACACTCTCTCCTTTGAGTTTGAAACTGGAATAAAGAGTGCTAGATTCTACTAGTCTTTTGAACTGAAAGCACATGAACCCTAGAGCTATGAGATAACATCCGATACCTCACACCAGGAGAGGCAGAGGACTAAGTCTATAGAGAAATATGGGTGAAGCACAAGTATGGAGAGAAGCAAAACAGAGACTGAGAGAGAAAGAGAGTCTTGCCATAATTCGTGGTGGTATTTCTGTTACTTTTCCTGCCCTTTCTCAGGCTCAACCAACAACACTCCCTGTGTTAGGAACCTGTGAGAAACATGGATTATTGTGTCCTTGCAGTAATTTTCTTCTCTTATTGCATAGTCTTACCAGGAGACCGCTGTCCGTGGAAGGAAACACTGCAATTTTTTCACTCAACCAATATTTCCTGAATGCTTATTAGGCTCAGAGTACGGTGTTTTGTGCAGGGTAGAAACAAATGAAGAAGGTAGACATGATGTGGAGCTCATCATCTGAAAGACAGAAATTAATGATGGTGATTAGTAGAAGATATACAACACTTGCTGTGAGCATAATGAAACACCTGACCTGGTCTAAAGGTATTTCTGATGAAGCATTCCATCAGAAAGTGATATTTAGGATGAAGCTGTTGGGTGAGAAGTAATAGGCTTCATCTGTGTGTGAATTAGAACCCAGCCAACCTTGCTTCCCAATAAAAATACCAAATACTGCTGGGAAGGAAGCAGATGAAACTGTTTTCCCTTACTCAGAAATTTTCACAGGTAATTTGTACAGTTTGAAGAACAAAGAAAGAAAACTAAATGTGGAAATATCATTTAAATTGAAAGCAAAGAGCATTTGACATATTTCCCACCTCCTCTCCAGTGATTCATGATTCCAAGCATCCAAGAGTTTCTTACAAACCCAGAGGTTAAAGTAACATGTAAGGTGTTTAAGACAACTTATTTAGGAAAAACAATTTGACATCAGGAGAGTTGTTATCTTTCCATGTAGGATGAAAGAAATTACAGAAAACTGAAGCTTGCCACATGGAATGTAGAGTTAGAATTAGATAGATTTTTGTCTTTAAGGGAATTGGCGTCAACTTGATTAATTAGCTAATCAAATGTCTTTGTTTAACTTTAGTTTCCTTATCAACTCAAAGAAAAACCTTTTGGAGGACACCATCTGGGTCAACACAGCAGCTATAGGTGAGGGGAGACAGCCTCCTCTCTGTGCATGAGGTTTTGCTTAATTTTCTCCCTTTAATTATGGCTCAGCTAAAGGACATATGCACATATATTTTAATGAAGCAGACACATTTTAAAAGGCTAAGTAAGTATTATAATTAGCTAGGTAAGTTCAGGCAGAGAGTATGTCAGGCAGGAATAGCTCAGAGAAGGAGCCGAGGCAGGAAGGAATGTCAAAAATTGTTATGTTTGGACAGGGGAACATGAGGAGGGAGGATGGGAAGAGAAATTGGAGAGATAAGCAGAGGCCAGATTATGTAGGGTTTGGGGGCCATAATAAGACTCTGGAAATTTATCATAAAAGCCGTCAAAAGGCTTAAAGCAGGGAAACGATACAATCAGGTGTGTATTTTATGACAACAAATTAGAACAGATATAAAAGTTTTCGTTAGAAAATGACTGGGTTAGTGCATACTAATGTGAGAGCCACTCTTGTGGTTCTACTCAACACTGTGTTAGAGTCAGTGAAAGAAGGTAACACCTTGGAAGAATGGAAATGCTAAATGCCAATTGGCAGAGAAGGTGGGCTTCAGAATTCCCAATTTATGTTTGTGCTGTAGAAGTTTATCCAGGAGGCTCTACAATCTTCCCGTGGTTGCCCAATGGGAATAGAAGGGTAAATTACTCCAGGAACAGAGTTCAGGAAACCATATGCCTGGAGTCCACCTGGCCACTAGAGGGCTCCAGCCACACAGGTGATTGTTGTAGAGTTCCTGGGGCTTACCACAGTGTGTTCAAAGGCTATCCGTGAAACTAATGTATTTTTGTACATTTCAGTCATACAATAGAGTTAGTGTTAGACACACTGACTAAGGAAAAAAAAAGTAGATGAAATGATTATATTTCCTTCTGCTTGGAGGTCTTTTCCCAACTGCATATAATTTACATAGGTTGGCAACCTACAAAATTCTTTGTTAGCAAATTACAGTGTACAATTCCTTCTTAATTCTGTTTGTCTTTGTTTCTTTATTCTCTTGTTCTTGTGAACATTTTTATCTTTCTTTCGTCATGAAGTTTGCAAAGAGAAAAAAGAAATGAAGCTAAAGTGGAATATGGGAAATTCTGCACTTTTGCAACCCTGTCCTACTGGTCTACCACAAACACTTTCGCAAATGCCTCTTAATAAATATAATCATAATGTAAAGTTATTTTCAGAGTCCCAAATCAGGACTCATGTTTTCATAATGGACCACTACTTTTTAAAGTGAGAAGTATGTCACCGTACATTGCTCCCAAATTCCTCAAGGATAAGCCAACCACCTCAGAATGCACTAGATTTAGAATTCTCCTATTGTAGGCTTTTGATTAATTTTTTGAAGGGCCTTGGGACAAACTCAGGAGTGGGACGTCAGGAATTGTGACAGGAAGCCCTTTCCACTCCGTCTCTGGCTGTACTTACTAGCCTGACACCACAGGATTCCTGGGTATAGAAGTTTGACTCTGGCTGCATATTCTTCTTTGCTCTAAGGAAGGTGCTTTCCCTAGACATAGAGTGAGAGGAGTGCTTTTTTCTGCTTTCTTTCAAAATGAGTTGGTTTTCCTCTGGTGCGAGAGTGTTCAAAATCCTCAGCAGACCGCCAAGAGGGTGTATTCAGTATCAACTCACAACTTCACTGACCCTTTTATCTTCAGGGAATTGCAGAGAAGAATAAGTACACAATTCAAGGTGACATATTCCTATCTGATGGATCTCTCCTAATTTTATCAATGCCAGGTCACTTAGGAATATCATGAAGGATTTCCATATATGTTATTTTTGTACATATTTTATGGTACAAAAATAATAAATACAAATGAATATATTGCAGGGTTTGAACTGATCCATTATATTAAGTTCCTCAGTAAACATCGTATTACATCACATCTGAGGCCATTTAAAAAGTTTATAAAATGTATTTCAAATAATTCTTTGACTAAGGATCATAGTCAGGCAGTTTACCTGATTTGTGGATTTAACTCAGTATATTTTGCGTTTATCATTTGACATTACCTTTTATCTGAGAAGTTTTGAAATAAACTAGAATATATAATCAGAAGAATCCAATACCTTTTCCTAAAAGCCACCGCTGAGATACCTCCCAAATGCTTCTTAATTGCCAATGGAAGTGTTATTCAAACAGTTTGAAGAACACCAAGGGGAAGAATATTTTGTGTAATTGTAACAGCAGGTGGATATCCTTTGCTAATTATAGTACAAAAACAGAATTTTTAAATTGGCAAGAGCATCATGTCTTAAATATTTTTTAGCTATTAAAAACTGCCATTGGAATAACGGCACTCTAAGGAAGATTTCTCTATGCTCTCCCATCTGCTTTATTTTCTTCTATTTTTTCCATCAATTAATCACAAACAAGTTCCAGAGTCACTGGTAAAGATGAAGATAGATGTTTTCATTTATAACCATGGTCTCACTCCTTCACAGAGGTTTTTGTTGGTTTTCAAGGAAAATTTATTCATGTAAGATGTGTAGGCTGTGAAGGAGAGGGAACTGGTGGGGAAGGAGAGAGGAAAGTTGGCACGAAAGAGGAGGGGGTGGCAAGATACCAACTCAAGAAGCTTTTTGACTTGAAGAAAATGCTGTGGCCCTAACAGAAAATGAATCATATGTAAACAGGAATGACATCATAAATCATGTCTCTTCTTACTAAGATCCAAAGCCACAGGATCTGTCTGCTGCTGTATCTATTCTAAATCAAGCTCACGTGGAATATTCCACTGGCTTACTGTGCCAAAGAGTAAGAGAGAATCTGACAATAACAACACATTGATTTGGTCAGTGGACTATATGCTACCACAAAAGTTGAGACAAACTGGTCAGTAATAAACTCTGGAATCATATGTTTATGATTCTTTGTGTTTCTATTAAATATTATGCATGGGTCCTTATGTTAGTTTCAATTCAATGTTTTGGTGAACTACTGACTGAGTAGATCTGTTTGCCATGTGGGTTAAAGACATCTGTTGGAATATAAGGAAATGTAATCAAGTGATTTGCCAAGAACTCCATCAGAGATGTGTCCTGTGCATTTTTCTGAGTTGAGAACACTACCTAAAATACACTGACCTCCAGTAGTGTGTACAGTAATGCATTTGAACTGGGGAACACAATGACCAGCTCCCTACATTAAAGTGTCATAAATATACAGCTATATTTCTCATTTATCATAATTTCAAATATAATTTCTTACATCCCGCTTTCAGAACTTTGAAATCTCAGCTCAAACTTCCCATGGAGTTGATTCTTTTTCATATTTCAGAACTCAAAGGGAGGACTTGAGTTCGGGGTAGAGTATAAAGTGAGGAAGTATATATTCTTTAAAGACAAATGAATACACTTTAGTGGGAATAATTTGTAATTCAAAATTTTCCTAGACTAGAAAGCAATAGTGTGACAGTTGATATTGAGACTCAGTTTATATGGGACCAAGAACTGTTGTTTAGTCAGTAGTCCAGATCATCTTTCTAGATACAAAATTTAGGAAACATATGTGATGTGCTATTTGTTTAACCAATGTTTCACAATGCCATCATCTAGATGCAGCATGTGATCTGGAGAGCAAAAATATTGTACCGAATAAGGCATTTTTGTGCCATGTTTGTTTAGAGGTGGTCATATTAAAAAAAAAAGTCTATTTCCTGCATGTAAATGTCTTGTGTTTCTCTGATGTGCAAGTGGATGTAAACACTTAGTCACATAATCGTGTTTTAAAAATAAAATTTAGTTGCATATATAGTTTTATGTCTGATTGGTTATTTAAGCATTATGTGGAGCAAGGCAGTTAGTAGTTTTAAGTACATATTTTCTTGTTTTTACAGAAGGCAACTTGATACAGTCTGAAATGAGGACGAACTTGCTTTCAGCACAATCCTGAGCCCGTCACGAGGAGGAGCCATCCATCCCAAGGGGGCCTGGCAGCAGGGGATGGTTCTCCAGTTCTTTTCCTGAATCTTCTGTTTGAAGGGAACACAGGTGATGTCAAGTAAGATTCTCTATCCAGCGAAGACGACCTTCTGTAAAATTGTGAAGCAGGCCACATGCCTTGAGACTGTCCATCTTCTCTCCAGTGTCTTCTGTGCACCAACACCCGCTGAGCACCAGGCTCCTCATGTGCCACTGTACTATAGTCCGAGAGGAAAGGTGATCTAAAACTCCATTTGTAGACAAGCTGGTGGAGGCTAGATCTGGGAATAAGAGCTGTCTGAGAGTGGGCTATCAAGACATGGATTCATGGAGGCCATGAGCCTTCTTATATTACAGTCCTGTTATACTGTATGTATCATCTTCTCCCCCAGTGGGCTATGACCTCACCACTGGCAGGGGCCATGTTTAGTCTTCTCAGCATTTCTAGTAGCAGCACAGGGTCAAGATTAAAGTGGGGTTTCATTGGTATTTAACTGAATGAATGAATGAATGAATGGTCTCTACACCAATTTCAGACAGAGATCTCAGTAATGCTACCCTCTTATTTCCTGTTTCGTATCCACTCCTTACTGTCACCCCAGTGTGTGTGCTCAGCAGAATCTGTATCGCTAAGTCACCCAAGGCCCACTTTGGCTATTTTCCTGGCTGGGAAAGAATATATCAGGGATGTGAAAAGGATGTTTTCTATTCTGTGGTCATTAGGAGTATACATCCTAGTTTCTTTTTGAAAAGGAAATAGAGACTGTACATGAATCTACATAACAGTAAAAAAAAAATGTTGTGAAGGATGCAGGCTGATATATATATATGAGTTTCTGTCTTAATCTTCTTCATCTTACTACCCTTTGTTTTCCTTTTGATTTGACTTTTTTTTGGTCATATAAAGTAGAAGTTGGCAAACTATGGCCCTCAGGCCAAATCTAACTTGGTGTCTGTTTTGTCAATAAAGATTTATTGGAACACAGACACTCCCATTTGTTTTCTGCCTACAATAGCAAAGCTGAGTGGTTATGATGGAGACCGTATATGCCTTCAGACCCTAAAATATTTCCTATATGGCCCTTTAAAAGAAATATTTGCCAACACTGATGTACAGTAAATACAGTTTCAAATGCCATATCAAATATAAAAGTATTGATTTTTTAAATTTCTTTGATCTTTTCTTTTAAAAAAATTTTTTTCTCAAGTTTTTATTTAAATTCCAGTTGGTTAAAATACAGTGTAATAGTTTCAGGTGTTCAATTTAGTGATTCAACACTTACATACAGTACTTGGTGCTCATCACAGGTTCCTGCCTTAACCTCATTAGCTATCCAACACATACTCCCACCCACTTCCATCAATAAACATCAGTTTGTTTTCTAATAGTTAAAAGTCTGTTTTCTGCTTTGCCTCTCATTTCCCACCCTATGCTCATTTGTTTTGTTTTTTAAATTCCACATATGAGTGAAAACATACAGTATTTCCCTTTCTCTGACTGACCTACTTCCCTTACCATAATTCCCTCTAGCTCCATCCATGCCAGCATGAATGACAAGATTTCATTCCTTTTTATACCTGACTAATACTTCATTGTATGTTGTGTATATACTGCATCTTATTTTTTAAATTATTTTTTCAAAATATAATTTATTGTTGTTAGCTAGCATACAGTGTATACAGTGTGCTCTTGGCTTCGGGAGTAAATTCTGGTGATTCTACGCTTACACACAATACCCAGTGCTTGTCCCAACAAGTGCCCTCCTCAATGCCCAGCATCCATTTTCCCCTTTCTTTTGCCCCCTTCCACCCACCCTGTATTTAAAGAGTCTCTTATGTTTTGGGGGCACCTGGTTGGCTCAGTCAGTTAAGCATTTGACTTTGGTTCAGGTCATGATCTTGTTATGGTTTGTGAGTTCGAGCCCTATGTCAAGTTTTGTGCTGGTAGCTCGAAGGTGGAGCCTGCTTTGGATTCTATGTCTCTCCCTCTCTCTGCCCCTCCCCTGCTCACAGTCTGTCTGTCTGTCTCTCTCTCAAAAATAAATAAACATTAAAAACATTTTTAAAAAAGAGTCCTTTATGGTTTGCCTTCATCGCTGTTTAAAACTGTTTCTCGGCAGAAAACAACCTCCTTGACCTCAACCTCAGCAATTTCTTACTTGACACATCCCCAAAGGCAAGGGAATCAAGAGCAAAAATGAACTATTGGAACCTCATCAAGATAAAAAGCTTCTGCACGGCAAAGGAAACAATCGATAAAACTAAAAGGCAACTGACGGAATGGGAAAAGATAGTTGCAAATGACATAAGATAAAGGGCTAGTATCCAAAATCTTTAAGGAACTCACCAAACTCCACACCTGAAAAACAAATGATCCAGTGAAGAAATGGGCAGAAGACATGAACAGACACTTTTTCAAAGAGAACATCCAGATGGCTAACAGACACATGAAATGATGCTCAGCGGCCCTCATCATCAGGGAAATACAAATCAAAACCACACTGAGATACCACATAAAGCTGGTCAGAGTGGCTAAAATGAACAAATCAGGAGAGTATAGATGCTGGTGAGGATGTGGAGAAACAGGCACCCTCCTACACTGTTGGTGGGAATGTAAACTGGTGCAGCTCCTCTGGAAAACAGTATGGAATTTCCTCCAAAAATTAGCAATAGAACTCCCCTATGACCCAGCAGTAGCACTGCTAGGAATTTTCCAAGGGATACAGGAGTGCTGATGCATAGGGGCACATGTACCCCAATGTTCATAGCAGCACTCTCAACAATAGCCAAATCATGGAAAGATCCTGTGTCCATCAACTGACGAATGGATCAAGAAAATGTGGTTCATCTATACCATGGAATACTACAGGGCAATGAGAAACAAGGAAATCTGGCCATGTGTAGCAACATGGATGGACCTTGAGGGTGTTATGCTGAGCGAAATAAGTCAGGCAGAGAAAGACAGATATCATATGTTTGCACATATAGCTGGATTAGGAGGATCTTAACAGAGGACCATGGGGGAGAAGAAGGGGAAAATTTGTTGGGAGAGGGAGGGAGGCAAACCATGACAGACTCTTGAATGCTGAGAACAAACTGAGGGCTGATGGGAGTGGGGGAGAGGGAAAGGGGGGTTATGGGCATGGGGGAGGGCACTGGTTGGGATGAGCACTGGGTGTTATATGGAAACCAATATATTCTTCAGTTCTTGGTTCTTCAGTTGATGGACATTTGGGCTCTTTCCGCAATTTGGCTATTGTTGATACTGTCTTTGATCTTTTCAAGGAGGGTTTCACACCAAAGCATAATGTTTATCGGGTGAAGCCTCAGGTAGCCCACGATCAAATCTTAATCCCACTTCTTGTAATCTGTATGACCTCACACAGACACCAGTGTCTGCTCAATCCTCTTCTGAGAGAGGCAGCTGCAGGGAGCAAGGCTGGCCGGCACCCTCCAGCTACTGCGCTCTTGGATCCAACACCACACTGGTACTGAGGACACATTTCCCTCAGGCTGCTCCCAGCCAATAACTGTACATGACAGGGTCAACGGTGACTGACCCAGGAATTTTCCAGTGAGCATGTTTACTTGGGGGCACTGCATTGACCTGGTAGAAGCTTTCAAAATCTATGCCGGCTTCTTCCTACTTAATCTTACCTTCCTTCTCTTCCTTCTCCCTGGCCAGCCCGCATTATGATCTGAAGATTCGCCATGTCTGCTCCTGCTCTTTTCTTGTTATTTTTCACAGGCATGTCCTCAACAAATCATTTGCACATCTAAACCTATCTCAGCTTCTGCTTCTTGGAGGACCCAAACAGAAACATGAACTCCCCTGGGCTTTAATGTCCTCATTTAGAAATCAAGGCTAGGGGTGCCTGGGTGGCTTAGTCGGTTAAGCAGCCGACTTTTGCTCAGGTCATGATCTCACGGTTCATGGGTTCAAGCCCTGCCTCGGGCTCTGTGCTGACTGCCAGCTCAGAGCCTGGAGCCTGTTTCAGTCTGTGACTCCCTCTCTCTCTGACCCTCCCCTGCTCACGCTGTCTCTCTCTCTCTCCTAGAAATAAATAAAAAACATTAAAAAAAATAAAAATAAAAATAAAATTAAAAAAAAAGAAATGAAGGCTAAAAATGATAACTCCATCACAGAATTTTCATAAAGATCAAGTAATAATGTAGGCAACATTTTGGGCACAGTTTTGGTGCAGTTCCTGGCACCCATGCACACATACCTTCTACTGCCATGGGCTTTGGGATGGCCACCAGCCAGCTACCGACTGCCTGGCCCCTCCTTGCCTCTTTTCCACCGTGTGGTGACTGCTCTCTGAACCTTGTGGGCATGGACATTCTTTCCTCTCTCCCAAACTCCTTTCAAAATTAACACTGAGTCTTTTCAGTGAGCACAGCACCCTGACACAACTGACATGCATGAAATGTGTTCTGACGTACACGGCACATGCTTCCATTAATCTGGTCTCAGATGCTTATGTGTCTAAACAAACAATAAATAGGAATTCAAAGAGACCTCTCATCCCACCCTCTCTCTCTCTCTATACACATATATTACATATGCACATTATATATGTGTGTGTGTGTATATATATGTATATATAAATTACTTTTTCCATTTTAAGCAATAAAACTAAAATCATGGAGGGTGGAGTCATTTAAGACTGAAAATGCAGTCCTGTCCTGGATCTCCTGACAGTAACTTTGATTACACATTTCCTGAGACCCAACAGAGACGCTTTTGGGCCTATCAAGAACATCCTTAAGCTTATAGTTTCAAACTGTGAAGTTCCATGCCCCCTTTACGTTAATCACAGCCCCCCCCCAAAAAAATGCTTGAAACCTTGCCAAAGGGTGACTGAATATCTCAGGTAAGAAAAGGGAAACTTCGCTTTTCTCCACACCAGGACGACATTCATCTGGTCTGAGGTGGAGAGGCAGTCTGCTCCAGTAGTCTCTGCTCTCCCCCATTTCCCCTCCCTCACACTCAGGTGGGAATAGAACCCAATGATTATGCCTTACTACCCTACCCTTTGCTGAAGACAACTCAGCAATCAAGTTGGGGCAGTAGCATTGCTGAGAATTGGTCAAATATTTGAAGAATAATGACTTAGAGGTTAAAGGAAGTCACCAAACTATCCCTCATGACAGTTTTTTACATAACACCTTAAGTCATTAACTGGCATATGTTATAGTCAGGCTTATAGTGCGGAACAGACATACCAACTGTATAATACATACTATATATTATACTGAGATGTTAAAATGAAATGTATCCTATGTTCCTAGCTGGCCTCTAAGCAAAAATAGAAATGGTAGGAATGAAGAATTTGTGTTTGTGTTTCCCTTCAACAGATCAGTATTTAATGGTAGACCTTATTTTTGGTAAGGTGGTTCACCAGGCATTTGTTTGTCAGAACTGCTTATTACATTTGTTTAAAATTCAGAAACTCTTTTAAAGCTTTAATTTGAAACAGATTGCCCAGCTTTACCTCCCCCAGCCTCCCTTAGCCCTTATAACCCTTTGGATCTCAGTTGGCTGAAAGCTCCTTGCATATGCTCTTAAATGTTCCAACTCCATCATCTCATCTCTCACCATGCTTTCCATGAGTTCCAGGAGCAGCGAAGGCTTCATCAGACATGCCAGGCACCATTTACTTTTGGGTCTTCACGTGTGAAGCTTTCTCTGCTGGAAAACTCTCTGTCTCCCCCATTCTTTTTCACTCTTATCCCCACACCCCTCCACCACCTCTGCCTGAATAACATTTCCTTATTTCCTTGTCCTTCCTGACTCCATTCAGTTATCGCTTCCCTTGAGCAGCTTTTTTCAACCCTCTAGAATGAATCAGAGAGTTTACTTAGTCAGCAAACTCTGGCTAAATCCCATTTGCCACTTGTTTCTGTAAAGAGAGTTTTATTAGAACACAGCTATCACCATTAGTTTATGAATTGTTTATTTCTGCTTCTTTTGCTACAATGACGAGTAGAATAGTTAAGATAGAGACCATATGGTTAGCAAAGCTGAAATAGTCATTCTCTGGTCTTTTACAGAAAATGGTTGCCAATCTGTGGTCCCTACCTTTTGAAAGCTAGGTGTCTTTGAGTTTGGAAACATATGCAAAAATACAAATCTGTACATTTTTATTATGATAATATATACATAACACAAAAGTTGTCATTTTAACTATTTTTAAATGTACAGCTCAGTGACATTATTTTCACATATTTGTACAGCTATTACTACCATCAATATTCCGAATTTTCTTCTTCCTTAAAATTGAAACCCCTTACTCATTAACCTCTGGCAATTATCATTCTACTTTCTATGTTTATGAATTTCACTATTCTAGATACTTCATATGAGTAAAATCATAGCACTTTACCCTTTATGACTAACTTATTTCATTTACCATAATGCCCTCAAGTTTCATTCATGTCATAGAATATGTTAGAAGTTCCTTCCCTTTTTAGGCTGAATAATATTCCATCATCTGTAAATACTACATTTTCTTATCCATTAATCCATCAATGAACACTTTGGTTGCTTACACCTTCAGGCAATTGTGAATGATGCCACTATGAAAATGGGCATACAAGTTTGTGTCTGTCTAATTGTTTTGAGTAGTTACCCAGAAGCAGAATTGCTGATTCATATGATAATTCTATTATTAATTTTTTAGGAAATTCCTTACCGTTTTCCACAATGGCTGCATGATTTTACATTCCCACTAACAGTTCATAAGTTTTCCAATTTCTCCACATCCTTGCCAGCACTAACTTTCACTTTTTTTCCATAACAGTCATCCTAGTGGGTATGAAGTGGTATGTTACTGTGGTTTTAAAATGCATTTTCCTAATGATCAGTAATGAACATCTTTTCATATGCCTATTGGCCATTTGTTTATCTTTGGGGAAATGTTTATTCGTGCTTCATGCCCTTTGCCCATTTCTTTTTCTTTCTTTTTTTTTAACCTGGGTTGTTGTTGAGTTGGAAAGCTCTTTATATATTCTGGATAACAGTCCCTTTTCAGATATATGACTTACAAATCTTCTTTCCTATTGGGGGCTGCCTTTTCATTCTGTTGGTAGTCTCCATTAACACAGAAAAGCTCTTAATTTTGATGTGGTTCAGAGTATCTATTTTTCTTTTGTAGCCTGGGCTTTTGGTGTCATTTCCAAAAAAATCACCAAGTCCAATGTCATAAAGCTTTCTCCTTCTGTTTCTTTGTAAGGGTTTTTATAGTTTTTGCTCTTACAGTTAGGTCTTTAATCTAGTTTGAGTTCATTGTTGTATGTGATATAAGGAAAGGGTCCAAATTCATTCTCTTGCCTAGTGGATATCTAGTTTTCCCAGCACAATTTCTTGAAAAGACTGTCCTTTCCCCCTTGTATGTCAAGAGTCTGTTGGCACCCTTATCAAAAATCATTTGACTATATATGTGAGGGTTTATTTCTGGGTCCTGCGTTCAAGTCCTCTGGTCCATATGGTTGTCTTTACACCAGTATGACACAGATTTTTCTCACTTTAGTTTATAATAAATTTTGAAATCAGGAAGTGTGAGACCTCCAACTTGGTTCTTCTTAAAGATGGTTTGGACCGTTTGGGGTGTCTTGAGATTCCCTGTGAATTTTACGATGGATTTTTCTATTTCTGTAAAAAAACAAAACGTCTTTGCGTCAAATGTACTTTTCTGAGAGAACATTTACTACATAAACCAAAATCTTTCCTCCCTTCTTGCCCGCTGCTATAACTTGAATGTTTTCTTTTGCTCTGCTTCGCTCTTGCCCTACCAGAGTAAAGATCTTTTTATTTGCCTACAGTGTATTCCCTGTGCCTTACCTTGTATACATTAGAGGAGTGAACACAAGAAATAAGGTTGGCATCACTTACCTTGGGCAGCTACTTAGTTGGGTCAATATCACTCCTTGGAAGTTTATGCCTTCTCTCTTTGCAGAGCGATCATAATAAAGCTGAACACCCCACATTTCTGTGTGCTGTTGGATGGGTCATGAAAAATTCTCACTCATGGCTCATGTAAACATGGTCATATGGCTAATAACACTTATGTGTAGCTGGTAGGAGCGCAGCTGGAAAATATAAAGATTCAGCCTTTCTCTGCCAACTGGGGTTTAATGACCAAACCACAGAGGTTTGGACTATTTAAATAAAATAGGACAAATGGAAGAAAAATCTAATATCCCTACCAAAAAAAAAAAAAAAAAAAAAAAAAAGAAAGAAAAAAAGCAAACAACAAAAAAACAACCCATGTGATTTGTAATCTGCAGGACTATAAAACCCGTGTTATATTTGAGAGGGAAAAAGTGGAAACTTTTCTTGGATATGCACAGCAGCTACTATTTGGAGTTTCAGTATTTGACCCAATAAACTGCATTATTAAAAATTTGCAGGCAAAAATCTCTTCCTTTTTCCTTTTGGAGGTTTGGTTTGGTTTTATTTTTTTAGCTGCCTTCCAAAAGGAATTCCAGAGATTTTTTTTGACAATTTTATCATTTCTGACTTAAGCCTGTTGCAAATCTCTTTGAAACAACTAGGCCCAAGGGTGGCTCAGGCAGCTGCCTGAATTCCACGCAAATGTAAAAAGTCTCTTCCATTTTAAGTGCTATACTTTGCCATAATAGAATCCAGATGCTTAAACCATTCAAAGATTACCTTTTACAGTGTGAACAGAAGCATGAATGTAAGTGTTATGTTAGAATGTAGTTAGATTCCAATTGTTACTAAGCTTTTGAGTGCAACTTGTGAAGGAGAGTTGAGGCAGAGAAGCCTAGGAAAAAGGGTACTAAAAAGGGGGGCCCAGAGATGTCTTATCATGCAATCCCTGGAGAGTCATAATTAGATTAAAGGCTGCACAATGTATATAATTAACAGCAAGAGAGACCAGGAGACTCCTTCTGAGAGAGCTAGAATAACTCAGCAAGTGGGAGCTAGGTTTCTCCTCTCATGGAATTCAAGTAATTCCCATTATGAGGTGAAACTGAGTCCCCACAACTCAAGACGCTGTCAGCTACTGTCACTTATCTTTACTTCCCAGTGGAGTGATGAGGGAGTTTTCCTATTTTTTCTCACATGTCCTACATGGTGTGCAGGTGAGCTCTCAAAGCCTTGCACCGGACCATTTAATTTATCCTTGGTGCACTGGAGCATGCCCTGGTTTCACACCCATGCTCGGTGATGTTTGTGCACACACACCAATGTGCAACAACACCCAATTCGCATGTCAGAATGAGTGACTCACTTTTTCAGCCATCAGAATGTCTGATGGTTAAACAATAGATGAACCTGAAGTATAGCCAATGTAAATGTTTGCATGGCACAAATTGCCTAATTATTTTTGCATTTAGGATAATGTTGGGCGTACACCTTATTAATTCTTGGTGATCAGTCTGTGACGGGTAGAGCTAATTACTCTTCTGAAAAAATATGGATAGGAATCATTTTGGCTATTTTATTTTCAGGCATCATCAGAGGACATTTACTATGCAACCATTGTGTGTGAAATTGCTTTGGATATCTCAGAATTGAGAGTTCATATTGGAAACAAAAGATGATGAATTCTACTAATGGTCAAAGAAGGTGGCCTTCTGAGCTGAGAGATTTCTGTTAAGATCTTGGTGACTTCGCCTGGGGATCTGGGTTTCCTTATTTGGAAGGTGAAGAAGTTGGACAAGGTTTTTAAGTTCTCATCTAATGGCTTATGTTTCTAAAATCCTCAAATCAGGACAAACTCTCTGTATAAGAAGTGTTTCTTTTATAAATATGATTACAAAGTTTCCCTGTCCCAGAACTTTTATGCTCTTACCATTTGACCTTTTGTGTTGCCTGAAATTTGGTCAGGACAGTAGTCCTTTGGAATAAAATAGGTATTGTGTCTTCAGAAGATTTGATTAGAAATGCAGTTGTGCGATGCACAATTGGGATAGCAGAATCGTTATCTCCTACTAGTATATTAATATGGAACTGGATCCTCAGAGACTGGAACTAAGGAACCAGGTTTAGGGGTATTCAAAGAACAGAGATATTGATGGAAAGACCAGATAGTTAGCTTCAGACAGGGGGACAGGGGGAGCCTGGGAAAGTGAGAGTACGTTAAAATTATTAATTATTATTATTGAGAAATTCATTGTGAATTAAATAGTACCCATCAAAGGCACACATAAAAATTACTGATAGAATGTTTTTCATTAGTCAGTGACTGTTTTGTTCTCAGGTAAAGCAGTGGAAATTTACATCCCTCATACCTGCAGGATGGCAGTCTTCCCTTCGATATGATGATTTCTATACTACCTGAGGAAGGCTATTCTTTCCTAAGAGATGCCAAGGGTAGGTGCTTGGTGGAGACCAAAAACTGGTTGGGAGACAAACAGTGACAGTCCATGAATTTTGCTTCTTTCTGGCACCCTTGGGTTGTGGCTCCAGGTAATGCATATCTTCAGTTCAGTCCTGCAAGAAAAGACAGAGGTAAAGAACACATGTTAGTTGACAAATGCCTTTCTGCCCAGAATTGTTCTAGGTGTTTTGCCCTATGTATTTAAGGTCCTGAAAATTTAAGTAATCTGCTTAGGGTGATAGAGCCAGAAGCTGACAGAATCATTAATTGACCGTGTTATTACTTATGCATATGAAAGTAAGATTGATGGGAAGGAATTGTATTCTATACTTCTCATTACTAGAAGCCTAAGAGATAGAGGCCAGGACATTAGAGTGGACAACTGTCTTAATTGAAACCTAATTTATTGGCCCTTTATTTTCAGTGCTTGGAAAAGTTAGCAAGGACATCCTTCATTAGTGAAGAAATCCATCTGCTAGGAATTATTCCCTATGGAGAAGCCCAGAAGGATGAGTGTTGGAAATTATTGCTTCCCTGAACTCCATACAGCCATGGCATTATTTCTTAAAGCACAGAGGCTGTTCACTTTCTCAGAAGTGTTTTAACAGCTTTAGACTCAAGGCTCTTCACAATGTGACCACAAAGCAATTTCCAAATCTCTTTCCAGGTTTTCCTCTCTCTGTACTGCTTGGTGGTGCTTGGTATTTTCAAGCTCCCTTATGTGATGGGACAAAAGGTTTAATTTGTGGGAGTCCACAGCCTTCCTGCGGAGAGGAGACTTAATATCACTTCCTTCCCCCCATTTTCGAGGATTATTCTGTTTCTGAATTTGTGGAATGCAGAATTGGGATATAGGGCAATAAACAATTGCATCGAAGTGGTTGGAAGAAATGGGGGGGGGCGGGGGGGAGTGGAGAGAAAGGTCCAAGTCACCTGAGTCATGTCCAGGAGAAAAGGAACCAGAGCTAAAAAGAGTCAACATTCACAGGTCTTAGAGTAAGATGGAATGGAGGAAATGAAATAGAATGGGATGGAATGCATGAGGGGGACAGAATGCTTCTCAAGAGGAGAATGGGAGCTTCTTCAAGTTATAGGGAGCCGGACAACTGGGAAACCCAGGGCTTGTTGCTGTGGACAATCACTTCGATCTCCTCTAGGGTTCATTTAGAGCTGCAAGTCAAGATGAAGGTTGCCGCTCCTAGTGTGCTTCTCTGACATAGCTGCAATAGAATCACACTTGCCATTGCTTATGTCTTTGCTTGGCATGAAATGACTTTTTTTGGGGGGTGGGGCACACAATAGTTTGCTTTCCTTTCAAGAAAATGTTCATTATCTTCATGGAGTAGTTCACATTGCATTGTTCTTCCTCAGTACAAGCAATCCCTCCTTCCTGAGCATGTTGGAAGCACTTTAAAAAAAAATTTTTTTTGACAGAGATATGTATGCACTTCTGCACATGAGCAAGGAGGGGAAGGGCAGAAAGAGAGAGAGACAGGATCCCAATGGCTCTGCCTTAAGAGTGGAGAGCCTGTTGGGAGCTGAACTCCCCAACCTCCAAGATGATGATCTGAGCCAAAGCTGGATGCTTAACCGACTGAGCCACCCAGGCACCCCAAAAGGTACTTCCTAAAGTACCTCCAATATAGTACTTACTGCAATTTGGTTATATGTAGGGGATATATTTGTCTACTTCTTATGCCTTGGTTTGATCAGACTTGCATCCCTAGTACCTTGCAAGGTGCTGTTAATGTTGCATATGACCAGGATATATTTCACTGAATTAAATAAATTGAAATTTGGTCTGGTCCCAATCAATGCAAATATTCAAGTTTGTCCTGTACTCTAGTTTTGATGTGCTAACATTCGCATACAAGGTTTAAAACATTTTATACAACTAGAATAAAAAGTGTTACTAAAATTCTTTTATTTATTTTTTCATTCTATACACAAGAAGGCAGAATGCTGATGTGACAATTTTTAAGTCTGAAGCAGTCTTTTTATTGTCTCTTGTTTCATACATGTCTGAATCTGTTATTTGGGAAGGTTATATAAAAGAAACAAAAAGAATGTTTAAAAAATATTGTTAATATTGTCCCATTTTATTTGGTTTCATTATTAAGGAGATTTGTCTGCCCACCCTTGTTCAATGTTAAAAGAGCCTGCTCAAATTCTTTTGGGGCTTAAGTGGAATACAAATATAGAAAGAAAGAGCACACTCTCTGTTCTTGCTTGGAAAAATATTTGTGTGGTACCAGGTTTGTGATAGTAAACTGAAGTGATTCACTGGATCATTATAGTTACTGTTATCCAAACTCTGCTTTTGCTTTAATGATGCAAATACTTTAGGATTGTTACAGTCTGAATTATACACATAATTGCTTCAATTCTACTCTTTATTTGGAATGATTGAAAATCTTGTCTTTGGGACCACAGCAGACATGGTGGTTTAGCCAACGGCCTTAATCCCACTTTTTCTTGCTGACAAAGCTCTCCAACTCCCCATCGCTACCCCATGTTTTCACTTGGAAATCTACCCCTCTCCCATTAGACTTATAATGAATGGCTTGCTCCAAGTCAAGGGGTAAAGCTAAATTGGATATGCCAATAATAATTGACCTCAATATGAGTGTGGGTCAGAGATATAACTCTGGCCAAGGAGACACAGAGATAGTATTCTGGAGGGCATCTGGGAGAGGCTTCCTTTGCTTCTAAGAAAAAGGAAGAATCTATCTCTACACATTATAGTGCCTGGTTTTGGTCTTTGGAACAGCCAAAGAATAACGCTGACATGCTGAGGATTTCAGAACAAAAATACAGAAAGAACTTGCACCCTTGAAATTGTCTTTCAGCACCAAGTTACGAGTCATAGGGTCATCCCACCTTAACACTCAATGCTAGGTGAGATGAAGAGCATATGTTATTGTCTAAGACAGACAGGCTTTCTATGTTTCTATTATTTACTGCCAAAGGGATGTTAACTGACCTAGAAAAAGAAGGATATAGAAGAAGAAGAAAGATATAGTTCGTATTTCAGCTTATAATTTAATAAGAGAGAGTAAATCCAAAAAGGAAATGAAAGAAGAAAAAAGACGAAGTCATAGATCAAGTAAAAGATCTTAACTATTTTTGTCCATCTTTGTCAGTCTGGTGAAGTCTATGTTCTTTTCAGACAAATATTTTTAAATAAATAAAATAATAGGCTCCTCAAAATATTATATTTTAAAAGTTCTTCAGATTCAGACCCCAGAGGGATGTAGAATTAAATATGACACTTAGCATTCTTTTTCATGGAATTAGACTCTCAGAATCAGCATGTCTTATGTACTCAAGCCCAGTGCCAACTTGTTCAATAGCTAAAAGTTCAGTGAAACCAATGGTCTTGTATTTTAACCTTATAATAAATTTAACTTAAAAAAAAAGAGAACTGTGGGTGGCTCAGTTGGTTAAGCATCTGACTTTGGCTCAGGTCATAATCTCATGGTTCGTGGGTTTGAGCCCCACGACAGGCTCCACTCTGACAGCATGGAGCCTGCTTGAAATTCTCTTTCTCACTCTGTCCCTCCTCGTCTCCTACTCATACTCTCTCCCTCTCTCTCAAAAATTAAATAAATAAACTTAAGAAATTAACTGAATTTCAAGAAGTTGTCTTCCTATACACACATTACCAAAGTCATCACAAGTGATACAAAGTTGTTATTTTATTTTCCCATTTTTGTGGATATAAAGACATCCATGAAGGAAGGATACTACCCTCCACTTTAACTGAGGGTTGAACTAAATTGGTTCCAAATATATGCTATCTCTTCTCCTCTATTCATGAGACCCATCCATGCAGTTTCTCTCCCTGGTCCCCTTTCTGTGGTAAGGTTGTGATATCAGGTTTGGTCATATGACCTGATGTGGCCAACAGAATATGAGCAGAAATGATGTCTACCATCTCTCAGTTGATGTTTTAGAGTAGCATGGTTACACCGTCATCTTTTCCTCTGTCATGAGAATGGTGTGCCAAATGGCATTACTCCTCTACCCCGGGTCCTAGAAAGATGAAGACACGTGAAACAGAAACTGGTCCATGGATGAAAGGACACATGAGCAAGAAATACAATTTTGTAGTTGTAAGTCACCTAGATTTCGGAGCTACTGCCACAACAAAACTTCATAAAAAGTAATTAATACAAGTTGATGTTTATGGGGAATCTTTCTGAGTTCTTTATAGTTGTCCTCTTTTCTATTATATTTCAAATTGTGTCATACTTATAATTCTTTTTTAATATCAGATTTATTGTTTCTCAAACTACAACACATGGTGAACACTTATACATTCACTATTACTTGCAAATTTTTTTTGGTAAGGTTTCCTGTCTTCTTGCTGGCAGGTTAGTGAGTTGTGTAGGTATTGCCTTTATTAGATAGGATATGAGTAAGTTATACTGTTAGATAGATCACTCCCACTACAGCAACCTGATATGGACTCAGCCTGAGGCCAAAATGTCTGGATGAGGCCTTTTCAGTTGGAGGAAAAACTATCCAGAATTGAGAGAAAACCACATGCATAGAATTAAAATTCTGGATTAAAATTTAAAATGTAGTCAATCATCCTAATTTTTTTTTATTGTCAACACACCCAACCTCCAGATACTGAAGTCTTAAGTGATCATCATGGATGATGTTAGCCACATTAATTGAAAATTTACGGCTTCACTAGATCAAAGCTGAGGTTTCCAGAGATGCTATCAAGTCAAAGATAACAATTTTTTAAGAACAGGGAGAAAAAATTAAATCAAAATTTCACTGCTGCCCTGGAAGGTGCTGGCTGTGATTCCCATTTACCATGGCCACATTTGTGCTTCTGACTTATTTGATAACCCTTCTTTTATGACTAAACATGGAAAGAATTTTGGTTTTGTGGAGTACTGTCAAGAAAAGAGAAGAGAGGGCCTGTTTGGGCACTGTTCCCAGGTCCAAACTTCGTGGAGGCATCCAAGGAAGAGTTGTTATTAATTGACATTGACAGTGAAATGAAACAGGTCAGCTCCTGGTGATCCAAGGTGGTTTCTTCAAGTCCCAGGCAACTCAGGTTCTCTTCTTCCTCTCATTCAATCCTACCCTTGTGCCATTTGCTCTTTATTAGTGCTTCTATCAGAAAAGCAGAAAGTGTATGCCCAGTTGCCAATAACTCAGGCCACAATTTAGCATAATGGATTATAAATCACTGAGATCTGAAAGGTATAAATTAATCACCTAATTTCATGCATGAAAGTGTGCTCATCATGAAGAAATGGCTGGCAACCACTTATACAGAGACCTAACAGGCTTCCTTCCACTTTGTTCAATGGATGGCCACTTACTCATCCTTTAAGACAAGATTCCATAATTATCTTTCTGTGAATCCTTTCCAAATTTTTAGTAAATTGAAGGATCCTTCTTTTGGGTTATTTTGGGACCTTGTATATACCTTCATCATACTTTTACTACAGCACTGTTGTATTGTGCTGCCTTGTTTTCAAATATAGGACATAACAGCACTGTGGCAAAATAATAAAAATAAATCAGATACCCGAAGCAACTATTAGATTTTTTACCATACACATCGAAAAGAGCCCAAATTTGTTTTTTTTAATTCCTTTTAACGTGTATTTATTTTTGGGAGACAGAAAGAGATAAAGAAGGGGCAGAGAGAGACACAGAATCTGAAGCAGGCTCCAGGCTCTGAGCTGTCAGCACAGAGCCCATTGCGGGGCTTGAACCCACAAACCATGAGTTCATGATCTGAGCCAAAGTAAGCCACATCACTGACTGAGCCACCCAGGTGCCCTCCCTAAATTTGTTTTTTAAACACACTTTGAATACAGAAGCACATAGCTTAAGTGAATTTTCCAACTTCTTGTCCATTGGTCATGGTGGTTTCATGTAGATGTAGCTTAAATAGGCAACTTGACTCTTGGTGGAATTTGCAAAATTGATACCCTGATTAGCTCAGAAACCTAAACTTAAAAGTTCAACATATTCTATGTGGTTCCAACACAAATTTGTATATGAATAAATCCAAATAGAGGCTATTTGATTACGCTCATCCATGAAAGGTAAGAATGATTCTTCTGCAAAAGTGTTTTCTTATATTTAAATTCCAGTTTGTTTGTTCAGCAAATATTAATGGATTTCATCTCTGTGCCTGGCAAGTTATGGGGCTTACATTTTACTGAGGGAAAACAAACTAAAAAGTAATCAGAAAATAAAGATCGGAGGCTAGTAAGATCTCTGAAGACAATACAGAAAGCAAGATGGGGTAAAGGCTGTCTGGGAAGCTGTAGCTGCTTTAGAGAGATTGATCGAGGAAGACATAGTAGATCCTAGAATGACACAAAGGAGCTACGTATGGAGAGCCAAGAGCAGAGGCCAGAGCGCAAAGATCAAAAAGTGGGAATGAGAATGTATAAGGGAGTAAAGAGCATGTGTATTATGGGAGCTGAGGCATTTTGATTGCAAGTAATGATACTCAACTCAAACACTAAGGAGGATTTATTATTACAGTGGAGAAGACAGAATTAGAGGTGAGTTACTCAGTTGTTCAATGACATAATCAAGAACCCGGGTAATTCTGCCATCTTTGTTCTTCAGCAAGACCCCTTTGTGGGCTAAGTGAAATAGGCTTGCAGGAGAAAGACAAATAATTCACAGATATCACTTAAATGTGGAATCTAAAAAATAAAATATAAAAAGTCAAACTCTTAGAAACAAAGTAGAAGAGTGATTCCCAGGGATTTGGGAATGAAGGAAATTAGGTGAGATAGGGAAAGAGTATAACCATTCTGGGGCATCTGGGTGGCTCAGTCAGTTGAGCACCCAACTCTTTCTCGATTTTAGCTCAGGTCATGAACTCATAGTCGTGAAATTGAGCCCCAAGTTGGGCTCTGCACTGGGTATGGAGCTTGCTTAAGACTCTTTTTCTCCATTTCCCTCCGTCTCTCCCCTGCTCATGCTCTTTCTCTCTCTCCCTTTCTCTCTCTCTCTCTAAAAAAAAAAAAAGTATAAACTTTCAGTTACAAGATGAGTAAAGTCCCAGGATGTAATGGCACTATGGTTGGTACGTTGTATTTTCTCATTGAAATACAGTAAGAGAGTAGAGCTTAAATGTCATCACCAAAAAGTAATAATAAACAAATAAATCTGTGAGGTGATAGATGTTATTCATGTGTCAAATCACCACAATGTACACTTTAAATATCTTATATTTCTTATGATAAAACTAAAAAAAAAAAACAATGCAGAAAAATAATCAATTAAATATTTTACATATTGTTCTGGTGTTATGTCTTCAAATCTAGTGTGCACTAGCTACATTTCAAATGTTTAATAGCTACATATGACTAGTGGCTACTGTATTGGAAAGCACAAGTGTAGATAATGAAATATGAAGAGGCAAGAGAGGAAGCAGGGAGTAGATAATCCTGGCAATATTCCCAGGCAGAGACAGCAGTGTCTTGGACTGTGGCGGCATCAATGAATATGAAGTGAAGTCAATGACTTTGATATATATACATTTGGACATAAAAGCAATTAGGCTTGCTATGATTTCTGCCATTTCCTAGCTGTGCAATCTTAGACAAATAACCTCTTGAACACCAGTTTGCTGTGTTGTCAAGTAAGAATAATATAGCACCCTTCCCCTACAGTTGAGGGAATGGGATGACATAATCCATGGAAAGCTCTTATCACAGTTCCTGGACCAGATTCAGCTCTTTAAAACATACAAGTGGTGTAAATGAAGAAGTGTAAGACCTCAGAGGAGGCAGAGAGTGTTTCTCAAGGTAGTAATCAATGAAAGTCCCTTTTGTCTTAATATATTGAAGTCATACTTATTCTCCATTTTCCTCCTCAACGTTTACTTTTTTTAAAATTAGTTTATACTTTTTGACCCACTTTACCTATTTTGCCCACTCCCCTCCCCCCCCATGTTAACAATCACCAGTATGTATTTATGAAACCAGAACAAATACAGTTACTTTTAACCAAATCCTTGAAGAATAAGTAGACTTGAGCCAGGTAGACGTGATAATGATAGAAGTAGGTGCCCTAGAAGGAGGTACGGACGTAGCAAATCTCAAGGTATGTGTAGGAAATGGCAGGTGGTAAGATTTGGACCAAATGAAGGGTGGGCACAAGGGAGCAGTGGAAGTTATGGTGGAAGAGTGATGTGGTGTAGAATATTTGGAATCTCAGGTAAGAAGTTAAATTTTATTTTATCAGTAGTGAGCTTTGTTCTAATTTAATCAGAGGAGTGACATCAGAATGATATTTTAATAACATCATCAAGCTTATTTGTCTCCAGGAGATGTTCCAGAAAGGAAACCATAGACACAGAAGAACTAACCAAGATGGTGCTGTGATTGTGCAGGCATGAGACAGTATCAGAATGGGGTGGAGAGTTGAATGCAAAAAGCATCGCAGATAAACATTTTATTGCTATGTTGTTTTTTATTCCTTTGTCCAAACTTCTTTGTAGCATTCCAATCTGTTTATATAACAACAAGTTCTTCACTGGTTTCAAAAGTTAAACGCTATACAGGCTAACAAAATAAACATATCTAACACAAGTATTAAATGCATAAAAAGGGATTTAAAAATAAGATTTATTCTGCACTGTTTGGAAATCCATTCTTTCTATATGTTCATCTTTAGGTCACTGGAACTTCTCCTTTTGAACACCAGATACTTTAACAATTGTATCTATTTTGGTGGTCTACGTGTCTAGTTTGATTTGTTGTGTAACAATTGGCTGCTAAGTGGGTGTAGGATAGGGTGGGGACAGTGACTTAATAGAAGGAGCAAGGGACTTGAATTAGATTTATATACACTATTTCCTTGCTGTGTGATCATGGACAAATCACTTCACATCTCTGGGTATCAGAATGAGGAGACTGAAGTAAAAGATCTGAGTCCTCCTCTTACTATATGATTCTATTCATCTATCAAAACAGAGAAGTGGAGGGGTTTCAAGGGGATTAACATTTCATTTTGGTATCCCTCAGTACGTTACTGGCTTGAGAAAACTGGCCAAAGTAGGGGACCAAGTGTGCATGCTTATCTCTCTAAATGAAGGAGAGATTAACTGTTTTAGGAAGATATAATTTACTTCTCAGAAATATAAAAATTGACACCGAAAGATTGCATTTGCCAAAACAGAATGTTTTTAAAATCGAAGATTCTCGCCAAGCTCAATCCCTCTAAGATTTGAGTTTCTTGTTTCCCCTCACCATTGTCGTAAATAATGTGAATAACAATTTTCTTGTAATAACACCTTCTTTTTTTTCCTGGAGCCATTGCATGTTACTATTGGAAGAGCAACTTTTCCTTTTTCTAAGAAATGAGGCTTTACTGGGAAAGCTCCTTGGACTTCTGAGACATCAAGCCAACCCGTTCTGTGCATGTGTTTTACAAGTTTGTTGCTAAGTTGAGTGTGAAGGACCCCAAAGCCTGGATTTCAAAGTTGAAGAAAAAGTATGTGGTAAAGCACATGCCTGCCTTCTCTGAGCTCTCAACTCCTAGAAAGGGCTTGAGATGTATAGCAACTGCAGGTAGGAAGATGCATATACTTCCTAACAGATGAAGCCATTTTGATAGGTCGTTTGAAAAAGAAAGTCAGTTTTAACATTTCTTCCCAGTTAGGCTCTTGCAATGAAAGAAGAAATAATTCATACTGTAGGCACCGGGACAAGGTAAAGGGGTCAGGTAGTCCATTCTCCCACATTGGCTCCAACCTCCTCAGTCCTCGTATGAAAGGAGAGACAGCATTGGTAGCCTATCAGTTGATGTTCCAACTTAGAGACTGGAGGGCTGATGGCTGTAAACCAGAGCAAAATGGACCTTTGGCTAGCTGACATCCAAATCAGGGGATTAGGATTGATATGACACCTGAGGACATGCACGCAGGCTCACATGCTTTGCACCTATCCCAAGTTCAGCTGCGATGAGACAAATGTTCTTTTTTTGAGTATTTTGCTGACTCAGCAGTAAGGGAAGACATTTGGACTTTAGTTTTCCAGGAGTCTTATTATTAGAACGTTTCTCTGTTCTTTTATCAAAAATTCTCATTTTCCAATTTCATCGTCTTTGCTTCTTTCCCACTCACAAGGCAGAAAGAACAAGGGAAGCAGCACCTGATCCCCAGTGGGGAAACCTGCCTGGACACAACAATGGTGTGCTCTTTCTCTGTGAAAGCTCTCTCCCGGGGCTGCCATGGAGCATGCTCTGGAAAACAGGCTTATGTGGAGATAAGGAGTCTGTGGATTTTGTATTTATTAGATGTGATATGAATCTGTGTGGAAAATGTCTTCTTAGGTTTCCCTTTCCAATTCTGAAATATATATTGCATGAGCACGTGTGTGTGTCTGCATGTGCACATGTATGAACGTGTATACAGATATCCTTCTATCACTTCCATTTTTTTTCCAACAAGCATACTTGAGAGTTTATTCTCTGCCTGGGACTTTCCTGGGAGCTGGACTATGGGGAAGAATGAGAATACTTATGGAACTTATGTTTTCACATGGGGGCAGAGTTTGTCAAATGACGACACCAATGTCCATCCGTACAAAATGCGATAAATGTTTTGAGGGCAGGCCTCACAGCGCTTTGAATCAAAAGAGAAAAATGACAAGCTCTAAGAAGAGATGGCCTAATCAAGACATTTAGCACTAATAAGAAGCAGGGATAACTAAAATTTATCACCAAGAAAGTCTAGTCATGCACATCTTCCAGCTCGATTCTGCAAGTTCACTAAGTTGGGAAGGGCTTTAGATAAGCTTTCGAGATTCTGAACTTGAACCTGGTATGGTTTGCGGTTTCCCTGTCACTATGCAAAGCTCTTGCTGGCAACAGTCCATTATCAACAATGCTCTCTTGGAATTCCTTATGTGTGGAAAGACAGGTTGACAAACCTGACTGGCTTTTCCAAAGAGATTGTCTTGCGTTGTTTTGGATGCCATGAAAGTTCTGATTGAGCCTTGCAAGGCTCTGGGCCAACGGGGTTGTCTAGTCTCAGAGGAGGAAATCTTGACGCAGTTACTCTGGGGGGGTGCCCACACACTTACCTTTCCATGCATTATACAACCGGATATCATGCCAGCTCCAGGCTGTGGTCTTTTCATAACCATCCCTTTCATGTGTTATGTGTGAAATTTGAAATAAAGCCGTCTTTGACCACCACGCTACAGAAACGATGGTTTTGATTCCAGGTGAGTCAGGTAATAGAACATTTGGACTCGCATTTTTTCTTTACAATCAGTTTATATCCCTTTGGTGACATTTTCATTACTTTTGTGTGTCTGTTTGTAGATTTTCCCTCTCTCTGTAAGTACATGGGATGTTATTTGTTATGCACTCCATGTTTATTTTAAGAAACCGGATCATTAAATCCACATCCCATGTTTTAGCAAATGACCTTCAAGTATAAAATGAGGTGAGGGGTGTTATTTCCAAGAAGAAAGGAAAGCTTTGTGAAAGCCCATACTGGGTATCTGCTGCTGATCTTTCCATTGTTCATAAGAATACTAATGCTTGTCTAATCTCCAAAGCAGTGGTGGTTTTATGCTCTACTAGAGCCCAATCCCCCAAATAATGAGGCTGATGTAACTCTGGGGATAGTCAAAGGGGGATAAATCCCAATGTAAGAAAACACAGTTTGCTTTGTATATCCTTTAAGAGGTTAAGACCATGGTGATGCTCAGAGGTACTTGCTACACTGCTGAGGTAAGCACAGTGATCTTGTGACACCCATGGCATGATTACTAATTAGTCACAAATGTGAATGGTAGCTCAGCAAATCTCTTTATTATATTAGTGAGGTTACTTGCCAGGAGTTTGCTTTGCCTTTTTTTTCTTTCTTAAGTATGATGTAAGATTTCTCCAGCTGGAAAATCCCCTATTTGTTGATTTATATGGAGTTAATGTTGCCTGAGCTTTGGCCTTGTTTCCTACCTTAGTTTTAATGCCACTGATAAATGGTCTTTATCAATAAGGTCCTCATTTTGTACCTACTAAGATCTCATGCGGTCTTTCTTGGTATAGCTGAAGTAGGGTCACTGAGACGACTGTCAACATCTCACAGGACGCCAAGGATCTAATTGCTGATGATTGTGTTCTCTGCTGTTCTCTTGAGAAGCCGAGAATGCTAATACAAAAGCTGCTATTTCATCATTAGGGTTTAATGGTATGCATTTTACCTCCTTCTAATAGATTATTTCATTCCCTCTGTCCACCTACACAAATGGAATTAGTAGAAGGCCTTTTAAAAAATTAAAAACTAGCATAAACAGTCAAATCTATGGATAAGACTTGCACTTTCTCATCTCTTCACATCCTTTTTCATCATCTGTAGGAATATGCTTTTATTTGGGACATTAAGCAGGCTGTTAATTCATTGCTTTGAGAGTCCATAGTCCCAGTTTTCAGTAGGTGCTCAGGAGGAGAGAAAGAGCATGCTATTCCCAGTCAAAAAACAAGGACATCTTTCTGGTTGTACAGAGTGAGGTTCACTCCTAAAGAGACCCTGGGGAATCACAAAACGACCATGACATTCATGATTCACGCGCCAACTTGGAAAATACATATTGAAATACATCACTCAGGAAATGCCCACTGTGTGTGAAACCAAACATGAGCACACATGTGTATGGAAGAATGCTAAAAATCCCACAAAGCTCTTACAATCTATTTGATGCCACAAAGTCCCCATAAAAGTGAAAGACATATAAGTGTCAGTGCAATGAAAACATGAACAAAGCAATCTAGTTTAATAGCATAGCAGGAGAGAAAAAAACGAACTGGCCAGAGTGAACCACCTTATAATTGCTGCTGAAAATTCCCATCCCCTCCACTCTCTCTTGGTTTGCACTGGCTCTAGAGGGATGGGAAGACCCATAAAAATAAACTCAGGTCACGAACAACTTAGCCAAAGGGGCAGCGCATGCATTTGTTTAGAGCACTACATCCTTGGGGGGGTAGGGATTAGGGGGAACCAGCTTTATGGTGTCTCCTCAAGTACTGCCTTTGGCATAACTCTTTACCCAGGGCACATCCAATGGACACGCACTCTGCTCAGTGTGTGTGTTCACTGGGTGCTTAGTGATACTAAGTGTTCACTAGGGGCTTAATGTGAATTTTAAGGGGTCTGGAAGCCACATAATTAGCATTCTTTGCCTTAAACTGTCTTGCCGTCTAGTTTGGATTGCCTGGGAGACAGAATCTGAGATGCGGGCAGGAAGTTTGCCAGAGAGAGCCCTGGAGAATACCACCTTTGTAGAAGAGTAGAAAGCAGGATGAGAATGAGACAGAGGGAGAGGACGAATTGACATGAGTTGCAATACAGGCATCAGCCAGTTGGTAGTAGCTCGGGGAGCTCTGGAGCTGGGATGGCCATGCAAGGGGTCGCATACTGGGGACGAGAGAGAGTACCAAAGCATCATACTTGAACATCAACCCAGTCTCCGAGCCACGTTGTCTCCAGAAAGGAGCCTGACCTTGGACAAGGCAAACTTCTTCAGTCAAAAGAACTCCCAGAGAGAAAAATTGGCTGAGAGCTAAAGATACCCGCCTATTGGGCGAGTGAGGGCTCAGGTCCTGGAGGAGTGAGGGGGGACATGCATGCATATCAGTCACGTGCAGAGAACAGCAACCAGCATGGTACACAGAAGTGGTTTGGGCTGTGGCTCATGTGAACTCAAAATTTTGTAGAAATTCAGTTACTGAGGGAAAGACTGCAAACAGGAATACTTGGGATTTTTGTATATTCCCCTTGTATTCTGTGATATTATAAGTTACAGTAGTTTTTTTGTGAATACCTGCAGATTTTCTATATGTATATCCATGCCTTCTTCAAATGAAGACAGTTTTACTTACTCTTTTTCGATATGGATACTCTATACTTCTTTTTACTTGCACCATTACATTGTCAAGGACAATGTTGAGATGAGGTCAGTGAGAGCAGATATCCTTGACTTGCTCTTGATCTTAGATCGAAACAGTCAATCTCTCACTAGTAAATGTTAGATGCAAGTTTTATCTCTATTCCTAATTTGCTGCAAGAGATTTTAACATGAATTTGTGTCATATCTTGTCATACATTTTTTTCTGTATCTATTGAGATGATCATATAATATCCCAAGGTTTGTTTATTTATTCACCTATCGAAGGATATCTTGGTTGTTTCCAGGTTTTCATGCTTATGAATAAGGCTATAATAAACATTTATAATCAGGTCTTTGTGTAGACATAAATTTTCAAATAGGTTGGGAAAATAGCTAGAAATGTGATTGCTGGATCCTATGATAAAACTAGTCAGCTTTGTGAGACGCTTGTCAAATTGTCTCTGAAGTAAGTGGTTGTAACATTTTTCATCCCCATCAGTAATAAGCCACACATCAGTTTCTGTTGTTCCATATCATTGCCAACTTTTGACAATTGGACATTCCATTGTCCATACATACACTGTAAAGGACAGTGGTATCTCATGTTGTTTTAATTTGCTTTTCTCTGATGACATACAATGCTGAACATGTTTAATAGGCTTTATTTGCCATCTGTATATCTTCTTAAGTGAGATGTCATTTTAAATTCTTTGTCCTTTTCTAAACTGGGTTGCTTGTCCTTTTAGTATTTAGTTCAAATCTTTTTAATATTCTTTGAGTGGAATGGAATGCATGCATAAAAACACTGTTGCTGCTTATTGAAGTACAATGACCGTCTGAAGGCAAAGCACTTGTGCAGTTGTTTGAGTTGCAAGCTGAACTAGCTGCTTTTTTCAGAGAACACCAGCTTCACTTGGGAAAAATGACTGATAAAAATACACATAACTGGCAGTCATTATCTCAAAAATTAATGCAGAGGACCTGTAACTTCAGGAAATCAACTGCTATTCAGCAGTTGCACTACTAGGTAAGTTTCCAAAGAATACAAAAATGCTGATTCGCAGGAACACATGTACGCCAATGTTTATAGCAGCAATATCAACAATAGCTAAATTATATGGGGCGCCTGGGTGGCTCAGTCGGTTAAGCGTCCGACTTCGGCTTAGGTCATGATCTCACAGTTCGTGGGTTCAAGCCCTGCGTCAGGCTCTGTGCTGACAGCCAGCTCAGAGTCTGGAGTCTGCTGTTTCAGATTATGTGTCTCCCTCTCTGACCCTCCCCTGCTCACACTGTCTCTTTCTCTCTCTCTCAGAAATAAATGAATAAAAAACAAAGCAAAATAAAAAAATTGTTAAATTATGTAAAGAGTCCAAATACCTATCGACTGATCAATGGATAAAGAAGGTGCGGTGTACACACACACACACACACACACACACACACACACACACTGGAATATTACTCAGGGATGAAAAAGAATGAAATATTGCCATTTGCAGCAACGTGGATGGATCTAGAGAGTATTATGCTAAGTGAAATAAGTCAGTCAGAGAAAGACAAATATCATATGATTTCACTTATGGGTGGAATTTGAGAAACATAACAGATGAACATAGGGAAAGAGAAGGAAAAATAAAATAAAAACAGAGTGGGAGACAAACCATAAAAGACTCTTCAGTACAGAAACAAACTGAGGGTTGATGGAGGGAAGTGATGGGCATTAAGGAGAGAACATTTTGGGATGAGTACTGGGTGTTATATGTAAGAGATAAATCACTGGGCTCTACTCCTGAAGTCCAAAGACTACACTGTATGGTAACTAATTTGAAGTTAAATTAAAAAAAAATCAACTGCCATTTTTTTGTTGCCAATGAAAACATTTGAATTTGCAAATGAAACTTAGAATTTTGGATAATTTTATCCATCATGCAGGGCTTCTCTCTTGTGATGACATTGATAGTGATATTAACAAATGGAATTTTTGATAGCATATAATATGATGCATCAACATTCAGAGTAGGAGCTTAATTCAGTGTAGCCAAAATTTCCAACTGACCAATGTATAATTTGACAAAATTATGTATGGGTAAAATATCCATTCAAAGTGCAAAGCAGGTTAATGGATTTTAATGCAGTTAGTGTAAGAAAAGCTCAAGCTGCCACTTTTTAGGTTCTGGCATACTGTCAAAGAAAAATATCCACAATTATCTGTAAAAGCTATTAAAATAGCCCTTCTTTTCCTAATTGCAAGTCTTTGTGAGGCTGGATTTTCTTTATATACTTCAATTAAAATGGCCTATGGCAACAGATTGAATGCAGAAGCAGATATGGGAACTGATGGTTTTGAATAAACAAGGCATTAAAGAAATTTGTAAGGAATAAAATAATGCCATTCCCCTTAAATTTTGGAAGATATAGTTATTTTTATAATATAATTTTAGCTATTTTAGTATGCAACAGATTTATTATTTTACTTTACAAGTAATAAATATATTTTTAAAATTCTCAGTTTTAATTTCTTATGAGGCAAGTATTGATAGATATAATGCACCTAAACAAAACTTGCTATAGCTGTCGATTTTTTAAGAGTGCAAAGGAATTTTGAGAAGTTTGAGAATCATTGTTCTAAACACTAACATCACCTCATATATTTTAATATATTTTAACTCTCATTTGCATTCAGTTTAACATATTTTTAGTTTTTTCCCTGATTTCTTCTTTGTCCTACGTTGATTTAGAAATATGCCGTTTAACTTCCAAATATCTAAGGATTTTCCAGATATCTTTCTGTTTTTGATTTCTAATTTAATACCACTGTGGTAAAAAATCATACTCTGGTTTCAATCCTTTTAAATTTATTGAGACGTATTTTATGGCACACCATATGGTCTATCTTGGTGAATGTTCCACGTGCTCCTATAAGAAGTTATGTTCTGCTGTTTTGTGTGCAGTGTTCTACATGTCCTTCTGATTGACCCTTTTATTATTATTTAATGTCCCTCCTTATCTCTGGCAATATTCCATTCTCTGATGTTTACTTTTTCCAAAATAATATAGCCAATTCAGCCAGGTCTTGAGTTTTTACTTTTTAAAAGCTCAACAATCTCTGCCTTTTAATGGAGTGTTTAATCCATTTATATTTAAATAATTGTCAACATGATGGCTTTATATGCTTTCTATTACCCTGTTTGTTGTTCTTTTTTTTTATTCTGTATTTTTTCTCCCTTGGGACTTATTGATTACTTTTGATATTCCCTTTTATCTCCTTGTGACTTATTAACTAATAGATATTTGTATGTTTGTTTTGTTTTGTTTTTCAAGGTTATTGTATGCTGTGCTGTCCAGTGCAGTAGCCACAGACCATGCCTTTTGTGTTTCTGTTATAGCTTTTACTTCTGCATACACCTCAATCCTCAACAACAAATATGGTCAACTCTCTTCTTTAACAACTAATAAATGAGTAAAAATATTCTATTTAATCTACATTTGCCATATCTAGCATTCTTCACTTCTTTGTGGAAATCTGAGTTGTTTCTGTAATTGTTTCCTTCAGCCTGAAAACCATCCTTTAACATTTCTTGTAGTCTGTGTCTACTGGCCTCAAATGATCTCAGATTTGTTTAGTCTAAATAATGTGTTTATTTTTCTCCTTGTTACCCAGAATATAATGTATTGTTTTCCTCTAGCTATCTTATAAATTTTTCCTTAATACTTGTTTGTTGTCACTTGATTATGATGTGCCTTGGTATCGTTTGCTCTAGTTTTATCCTGCTTTGGGTACATTGACATTCTTGGATCTCTGGTTTATTGCTTTCATCAGATTTGAAAATTTCTTGCCATTCTTTTTTTCAGATATTTTCCCCTTAACTCCTCTGTTTCAGAAACTGTATGATAGATTGCTTGATATTATTCCATGGGTCATCATTATTCCATGATGCCCCATTCATTTCTTTTAAGTCTTCTTTCTCTCTTTTTGCAGTTTAGATGGTTTCTTCTGCCGTATCTACAAATTCACTCATCATTCTTCTTCAACATCTAATCTATGCTTAGGCCTCCATGGTGAAGTTTTAAATATCATAGGGTGTTTATTTTGATTCTGGAGACTCTTTTATTATTTTTATTCTCTTTTTTATGCTTTCCTTTAAACCCTTAAACATATGTATAACACTAGCTTTAAAGCTTTTATTTGATAATTTTATTTTCTCTCTCCTATCTTGTTCAGTTTCTATTGGGTGAGGTTTCTCCTGTTTATGGGTCATATTTTCTTGTTTCTTCAAATGTCTAGTAATCTTTGATTAGGTGCTAGATATAGTGATTTTTGTGTTGTTGAGAGTTTGGATTTCATTTTCTTCTTCTAAAGAGTATTGAATTTTATTTTGGCAGGCAGTTAAGTCAGTTGGGGGAGGCCAGTTTATCCTTTCGATGCATATTTTCAAGCTTTATTTGGGTATGTCCAGTAAAGTCTTTACTTTAGAGCTAGTTTAGCTTACTCTGAGGCATGATATTGCTGGAGTTCCTACCAGATGCTGTCAACAAAATACCTCTACTGTGGTTTATTAGAATCATTTCCTAACACCATGCCATTTTTGGAAGTTGCTCAGCTTCCCAACAGCTTCTCTTTCTTTAGTAGTTGATTTTTGCCAGGACCCGTGGAGTTTCATCCTGTGAGTGGCATTCTAGCTTGGTGTTCAAACAAACATTGAAAGGCCCTCTGTGGATTTCAGGGAGTCTATCTCTGCTTAGCTAGCTCCTAACTGGTACTCTGCTCCACAAACTCTAGGGGCTTCAGCTTCTCTGAACTCTGATCTTTGTCTCCTCAACTCAGGAGGTCCACAGTGATCTATTTAGGTTCCCCCTCTTGGGCCAGGACCTAGTAAATGTCTCCAGGAGAGAAAATATGGGATAACAGAAAGGCTTATATTCTTTGTTCACTTCTCTTAGACAATATATTCTTGTGCTGATGACTTTTCAATCTCTTAGAACTGTTGTTTCACATATTTGGTCCAGTTTTCTAGTTGTGGAGAGCAAGATCTTTCCTCAGTCATACTTCCTCTATAAAGTGAAAGAGATGTAGCTTTTAGAAGCTATATTTATCTTAATAGAGAAATACTAGTAGCATTAGGATTATAATTTACTAATATCTAAAGTGTTCTACCCAGGTTAAATTAAAAGTAAAAATTACAAATGCCTGAGAAACAAACTTTTCAGTTATGTGAAACTGTATACAAGCTAAAAGGTATATGGCAATAACTTTGAAGAAAGTGGTTTCTTAGGTGTTTGTAACATGCAAATTATAAATTCTCTTTTGAGTTTCAAAAAAAAAATTAACTCCTAAAAATCTCCATCCAACTGGAGTTTGGAGGTGACTCTTGCCAACTATATGACAGACTCCTTCACTATAGTACATCAAAACCATCTTCTGTTTTGTACTCAATGCTGCAGAATGGCTTTGTGAAAAAAAGAGAAAATAGAGGCATGATTGCTATTTTGCTAGATTCAACAACTTTTTGATGTGTTTGTACCTCTTTGCAAGAACGTTAAGCACCACTGATGTGGCTAGGCTGGGGATAAAGGGACTAATGTGGGCATTTTCTGTAAAGCAATTGGTTATTATCAGATGTAAACCAGTGGCTTTTATGGCAGAGACTCTGCTATTTTAACACATGACCAGTAATTAGACTGATCCTCACCTGGATGGCTAAGTGATACTCTGTAAAGAGGGACTTCCCTCTGGCTTAATACCTTCAACTACTTTTTCTCTCTCTCTTCTCCATTATTCCCTTTCCTTTCTTCCATTCCACTTGTACTACTGGATCAGAATGGACATTCTCATCCCAACAGTTTGCTACTGGTAAGTACTTTCAACCTCTAGAGACCCACAGATGAAAAGGCCTTGAGGGAAAATATATCTACGTGTAAGTCTGTCTACTACATATGCCTCCTCTAACCAATAACTGTCAAATATATTCTATCAGAAAGTTCTAACCAGAAGAATGTAGTAAATACTAAATAACAATCATAGCCTATGATATTTCAGAATCTGTACTAACACATATACCAGGGAGATCTTGAAGGCTTTAGGTAGACACTGTAAAGTCTGAACAAGGCTCCTGATCTCTTTCTTTTCTACTTACGGTTTGTTGTGATGGTTCAGAACAAAATGGCCAATTACTTCAGAAAATGGCCCTTGACCCACTGGGCTCTTCAACCTCTTGAAAACGCCCTGCCAGGAGTCAGTTTCCATAGCCAATGCCAGAAGATGGGTCAGGCTCATCCCTTTCACCCCTCTTAGCAGAACTACAGATGTTATTCATATTCATCATAATGTCCAGTCCTTTAACAAACGTTACAGAGTTCCTTGGCTCAGTAAAAATCATGTGTCATCGAGTGGCCTGGGTTAAGTGCATGCTACTTAGAAAAGCATTTCCCTTCATCAATGTGTCTGATGAGATGTTTGGAGACCTCCAACATCTGCATTTCAGTTGCAGCCTGTCTTTCCCTGTTCCACTGCTGCCAAATGCTCTTCTCTTTGCTCCACTCTGTTCTTCAAGGTGCTCACTCTCTCTGCTCAGCTCTACACTTCACTATCTTTCTGCAACCCTTAACGTTTTCTTGAATGTTGATATTCTGTACTCAGAATGCAGAATGCAGAATGCTCGGAGCAGAAGGAGGAGGCAGTGTAGCTTCACACAGTTTTATTATTTCCTGCCCTCAGTCTCAATCCCAAAGACTGAAGATTATTTCCAAATGTGCCCTGCAGCCAATCCCATCATTACACGGATATTAGGTCCTACAACCCAGCATTGTGGCTTAGGCATCTCCATGCCTCGTGAGACTGTGTGTGGGTTAAGTTTTGACATCGAAAAAAAATAACAACCTTGTAGAACTGATTGAAAACATATACAGTGTGGCAGAGCATGCCTGTGGATCTCAGGCTGTGGCTTCACGAATTTGAACAGAAAACATCAACATCTGGTGCTACAAATAATTATTTAAAATATACACCTCTTTTAATTCTTCTACAGGAGCACATAGAAGGTGTCTCTATCTGTACAAGCTAGCTTGAAGGAATGTCGGTTTGCATGTAAAAATTCTGCTAAGGAAAATTATTCATTTTTGATATACAATGAAATCTGACTCTAACTTTGGCCTTGGGAGTCATGCAGTGACATCGAAGGCATCAGTGGAAAATGAAATAATCAATTTTAGTCTTCTCCAGTGAAACCCAGTTGTTGCCTGAACAGAATGGAGGTGTTACAGAATCATGTTACAATTTTTGGTTGGTTTAGAGATGAAAGCAAATACATGGTATTTGCCCCACACTGACAGGTTTGAATAAAAACAATAAGAGTAAAAACATATATGGAGGGATTTTCCTAGTCTAAGTTTAAAAGATGCCACTCACGGGATGCCTGGGTGGCTCAGTCGGTTAAGTGTCCAACTCTTGATTTTGGTTCAGGTCATGATCTCACGGTTCATGAGTTTGAGCCCCACACTGGGCTCCGTGCTGACAGTGTGGAGCTTGTTGGGGATTCTCTCTCTTTCTCTCTCTGCCCCTCCCATGTTCTCTCTCTTTCTCCAAATAAATAAGTAAACTTAAAAAAAAAAAGATGCTACTCAAAGTTCTTCAGACATGTCGTATTGTTCCAGATCTCTGGGTTATTCCTGATGGTTCCCACTCTGACCACTTGGCTGTCATGTTACTCTCTCCCTCACCACACACACACACACACACACACACACACACACACACACACTTCTTCACTAGTGGTGTCATGTTTGAGGAGGTCTCCTTGAATGTCACAAGATGGGTTCAGTTTTCCCTATTTTATGCTTTGTTAGCATTCTGTTCACACTTGTCTCACAGCATTTACACCATCATACTGTCCATGTCTCTTCTTATAATAAAAGTTGCATGTAGCCAGGGGCCACACCTTAACTGCCTTTTCAACCCCTAGCTTAGGTCCTAACATACAGTAGGTTTTCAGTCAATGCTGCACTGAACATACTATAAAATCCTGATTATCCCAAGAAGGATATCTTTGGGATCACTTAAAAAAGAACTAAGGGTCAAAACTGGGGAACTCTCTAGGTTAATAATGTTTGTATATTTAGTTTAGTGGCGATGAGCTAGGTAGACCCATTTTCACCTTTGTACAACGTTGGACAAGTTAGTTAACCTCTTTAAACATTAGTTTTTTTTTTTTTTTCATTTAGAAAATGTCATCTCCCAAATAAGTTGTTGTGAGGCTAAAATGAAATAATTCAAATGTAGTAACATTCAACAATAGTTGACCTGCTGATAGTAGAGACCATTCTTATTCTTAGAGATGGTGCTTTCTTTCCATCCACCAAAATATGTAAATTTGACAGAGTGAAGGTTTTAATATTTTTTTTCATTGTCACCAATTACAGGCAGTGCCTAGAAAGGGCTTGACATATGGCAGGACTTCAATCAATATTTGCCGAATAAGTTTGTGATATACCAGTTGCTTTCCCAGGACTGGTAAATGGATATTACCGCTTCGTGCATACCCTCTGGCTTCTGAATATTTCTAAAACAGTTGAATGGATGTTTAAGACAATACCATGTTCTGTACAGTAACCAAAGCTTATTACTTTATTCTCTGAAAGTTTTGGCTTTTTGACCTGATTAGTAGAGTATATAAGTACTCAAAAGAAGAATTAAGTGGAGAATTTCAGAGATTAAAAAAAGGCAAAAATCATGTTCTTTCTTGAAAGTCTATCAGATCCAGAAGGGAAACCATGTGTTGAAGTGACCCAGGGGAAGAAGAGGGATATATTGAGTGACTTCCAGAGGCTCCTTTCAACGCTAATGATCCATGAAGGAGATTTACAGATCCACAGGAATTGACCCCAACCTAGCCTTGGCTCACTGATTTCCCCCCATTTTGGCCAATCTTCTTACTCCATTCACTATGGCAGCTCCTTCCAAATCTAATCTTCCCCCATTCCTTTGCTGCTGGAAATTACCCCTGGCCTATGGCCTAGAGGCAGGGGCTGGCTGTGGAGGTGGGATGTGCCCGACTTGTACATAAAGGCAACAGCTGGACAGCACACCCAATATGAGCAAAGCCAAGTTTATTTTACAGACAGGCCTCCTTCATAAAATGTGACATTCCCCTCTTTGCTGACTTGGCCAGTTTAACAGTGGTCACCCCTGGATTACAGGAAGCACATATTTGCCTCAAAGTCTTTGGGGAGACCCATATAGCCCTCAGATGTACAATAATCCAGATTTCTTATTTTATTTTTTTCATTTCCATGGGAATAAGAGCACTTCTCTGCCAAAGAACATATTTTAGGATTTTCTTTTAGCTGCTCCCACTGGAGGGGGGGGGGAGTTCAAGGGCTTGATGATTTTTTTTAAAACTATGCATCAAGGGAAAGCTGGACCCTTTTGTGAAAAAAGAAAAAGAAGCAAGGGAAAATATGCATCATGCACCTAATTGACCTGTCTCCTCCAGTGGAAAACTGAATCCATTAGTGTCTTGATTGGGGTGGAAGGACATCTGAGAGAAGGTAATGGGGTATTTGGATCATTCTAGCCACACCTCTTGTTTAGAAAAAAATAAATTACGTTGTGCCAATGTTTTGAGGATCACATCTATTGGCAACCACTCTTTTTTTTTTACTGTAAATCAAAGGGGGGGAAATCCCTGGCAGAATTCCAAGGGTGGGTATTTATGTTAGCTCCATTGAGGAGCTGAGGTTGAACCTGTGTCAGTTTCTCAGGGAGACCCTGGTGATTGTGGAAGTATCAGGATCCATGCTCACTTCTCTGTAGATGTTGGTGACTAAGAGTGGAGTATCAGGGATGCTGACCTGAAGAGTATCTGTATTGGATTTCATTTTGACTTTAAGAATGGCCAAAAAGTGGATTAAATAAAAACCCAGGCCTACAAGTGTGTCCAGAAATAAAGATGAGAGAAAGAGTGGAAACAAGCTCAAACACTGGGAAAGATTTTTGCAAAATCAGAATTCATAAAAATGAAAACTATGATGTCAATTTAAGAGAAATGTTAATGAATGATACAAAGGAGGATGAAAGAGTGAACAAGAAGCAAAATTAAAGGATTATCTGAGGCGTTTTGGGGTTTATGAACATGTCTTTGCTAAAATAAACACAGCTTGTCAAACCCTAAATAAGAGAAATGAAGTGGGAGCCCTGGTGTTTGTTAAGGTCTGTTGCCTGTGCTGCCAGCTGCCTTCCCAAAGCCCAGCCTTCTGCTTCCTCAGCACTGTTTGCTCTCAGTTTCCCTCCTCATCCAGCTTTTTTGGATTGATATCCTGAGTCTGCTGCTTATGGTCAACCTTTATTTCCTAATTTACAACTTCTCTTTTCTGGCCTTCCTGTACCCGACAGCCAGCCCAGGGATACCAGTAGGTCACGTGCATTAATCTCAGGGTCCTTTAGCTGCTTGTTTGCCTGATTTTACAGGTCCTCCCCCAGGTCACAGGGGCTCCTGGGGGGATGTCTCAGGGGAGTGGGGTCCAGCAACAGGTCTTCCTGATGCCAGCCTTACCCGTTCTCACTCATTTTTTGTGTAGCTGTTTGTGTACCCAGTGACCACCCTCTTCCGTGATTTCCCTGGGAAGATCAGCCTTGCCTTGCACAACCCTGTGTTCCAGGCTTTGCTTCCCACCCCTCCTGGCTCCTTCTCGTCCCCACGGGCCGGAGGAACTGATCAAGATGCACAAACCTTCACAGTGCTGAAGAGGAACAAATAGCACGTGTGTCAGAACACCCCCGGGGGTTTTGGGACCCCAGGACAGTGAGGCATGAAGAGGTCCAAATTTGTCTCTGAGGCCTGCTGGAGCCATGCCCCTTGAACGTTGTGTTCCTTTTACTTTCCCTTTTTTCCCTTCCTCTGAACAACAGTGTGTTTGGAGGAAGAGAAGAAAGCAGGGGAAGAAGGGAAGAGGATGGGACCTCTCTCCTGTCCCTTCCTCCCGTACCCTTCCTGACCTCGTGCAGGACGGTGTGAAGCAGAAGTCTCTGTTGGTGTTCTCATCTCAACTCCTTCCGAATGTGTTTTCAAATGGAAGCAAATCCATAAATTCAAAGAATAAACTGATGGCCTCTAGAGGGGAGGGGAGCGGGGTGAGGGGTGGGGAGGATGGACAGAACTGGTGAAGGGGAGTGGGAGATACAGGCTTCCAGTTATGGAATGAAGAAACCATGAGATGAAAGGTACAGCATAGAGAATATGCTCAATGGTGTTGTAATAGTGTTGTGTGGTGACAAATGGTAGTTACCTTTATGCTGAGTATAACATGACCTATAAATTTGTGGAGTCACTGTGTTGTGTACTGGACACTAATGTAGCATGTGGGTCAACTATACTTCAATAAAAAATTAATAAATAAAATTGTAAATAATTAAAAATAAATTTTTCTTTAATTAAAAAAAGAAACACGTTTTCAAGAGCACATATGTATCTACTTTCCCTTGATATTTAATTGTAGTTTAGAATTCCTCAATTGTATTTTATTTTATTTTTAATTGTTTTAATGTTTATTTCTGAGAGGGAGAGAGAGGGACAGAGACAGAGCACGAGCAGGGAAGGGCAGAGAGAGAGAGAGAGAGAGAGAGAGAGACAGAATCTGAAGCAGGCTCCAGGCTTCAGCTATCAGCACAGAGCCTGACATGGGGCTCGAACTCACAAACAGAGATCATGACCTGAGCCAAAGTTGGATGCTTAACCCACTGAGCCACGCAGGTGCCCCACCTTCAACTATATTTTAGAGTGCAAGTTGATTTATGAGTTAAAACCCAAACCAAACAAACAAAATGAACTAGTCATGGGCAGCAGAAACTGGGTACAGGGGAGGAAAAAATAGAACCAGCCTCATGCTGCCAGTTTCCCACTGCATGGCTCACTGCCATTTTCTTTATGCAGTCACACATTGGATTAATCTTTAGGACACCTACCTGGTGGAAGACCCCATGTGGTACTGTAGAGAAAATTAGAAGGTACCAGTTCTCATGAGGGTTTACACTAGAGGGGACTAAATATGCATACAAATAGCTAATGGTCACAAACAAGGAAGGGTTATCTGATGCATTGTATGTGAAGACACTTGGTAATCTATGCTGCTATAAATATAAAAGGAAATACAGTAAAACTTTGGATAGAGAGTAACTTGTTCTGTGAGTGTTCCGCAAGATGAGCAAACATTTCTAGTAAATTTTAACTTGATAAATGAGCTATGTCTTGATACAAAGTAGTACTTGACACCTAACGTCACATGATCACAACTGAGCCAATGGTTCTTGAAATTCACTTTGATATACAAATGCTTTAGATTGCAAGCCTGTTTCTGGAACGAATTATGCTCACAAACCATGGTTTTACTGTATTCCTATTCAGTAATTGAAGTTGTATTTTGCAATTAAGTCTTGTCAAGAAAATTGTCACTTCTGACGATTGTGATTAAGGAAAATACTGTGGAGGGGTGCCGGGGCGGCTCAGTGGGTTAAGCGTCTGACTTCGGCTCAGGTCATAATCTCACAGTTTGTGAGTTCAAACCTTCCATTAGGCTCTGTGCTGTCAGCACGGAACCAGCTTCGAATCCTCTGTCTCCCTCTCACTCTGCCCCTCCCCTGCTTTTTCTTTCTGCCAAAAATAAATAAACATTAAAAAATTTTTTAAAAAGAAAAATACTGTTGAAAAAATCGTATGTGAATAGAGCTTTGAAACAAGGACAAGATGAACACGGATCAGATCACCATGTGTTGGGGATGTCATAAAGAGGGTGTCTCAGGGAAAAGCCCAGCAGTAAAAGACACCGAGGGGGAACAATTTCACTCTAAAGGACAGAGGGTGTCTGAAAGGGAGGACAGAAATATGTCAAAGGAAAGACTGATTGGGTTCATTAATCGATTCATCAGAGCAGATAAAATAGGAGTCAAGGACCCCAAGGATTTTATTCTGGAAGTTATGTTACCTTTGGGAAGTCTGGCAAAGAGAAAAAGGAGGGCTGGTATAAAGGAGAAACATGATAAATTTGGTCCTAGTCATAGAGAGGTGAAGATTAGGATGAGGAATTGAGGGGGTAATTGTCTGAATTACCTGAATAGGAGACAATGGAATTTGGGACTAACACCAAGATGTTAACGTTGTCCATATTCAGCAGAGAACCATCTGTGCAATGGACCTATTTAAAGCCCATAAGAGTAAGAATTCCATTAAAGTACATTTAAAATAGATGTAAAGTATAAAAAGACAAAACCTAGGGTTAGACTCCCAGTTAGTGAGTGGAAAAGGGCCCAGCCAGTGAAGGAGAGACTGAATGGGTAGAACCAATGAAGGACCAAAACAGCGTCCTTACACAGAATGCAAAGAGGAGTCATTTCTAGAAAGGAAGATCCATTTACAGTTCCAAGTACCATAAAAAAAGTAAAACTCGATGTGGGTTGAGAAAAAAAATAGGTTCCCTTTGAGTGAATAACTTCAGGCAAGTACAGAAGACTGTAACGCATTCGCTCAGGAGTAAGGAAGTGCAGTGGTGACAGAGTCCATCCTGTTAGAAATGTGATCATTAGAAGGGAATGGATGGGTGTGATTTTTGAGGGGGTAGCAGATTTCAAAAAACTGCTTTTGTTCCAGACTGATAGGAGCAAATCTTAAGTAGAAGGTAAGCTTTCTGTGGAAAGAGAGAATGTAAGATGTTGCAGAATTTGGAAAGAGTCACTGGTAATGAGAAAGCATAAAAGGCAAATGTGACCGAAACAAAATTACTTGTGGAGTTATCAGTGCTAGAAAAGAAGAGTGACCGATTCTTTTCCTGTCATAGATGAAAGAGAGAATGGCTGAATGGGTAGGTATATTGAGGCAAAGGCCAGAGAGAAAGAAGATGAGCAAGCTCTAAAACAGGAGCAAGGTGAGGTTTAAGGTGGTTTGTTACTGATCTCCAGATTCAAAAGAAGAGTGGGAGCTAGTAAATATCATCAAATTTGTTGAACTAGAAGAGAGTATGGATGACTTGTGAGTTTTGACTGTGCTGATAAAAACAATGCATTGAATAAACTGGAACAAATATAATGTAGTCGTAAAGAATTTTCTAACAAAAAGTATCAAAAATGGCACTGTTATTTTCCCTTTGCCTGACCTTAATTTAAAACTTTGTTTCAGTAAATCGAATCTACTAGAAAGATGTCAAATGTACCCCATAAAGAAATTGTCCAAGGTTCAGATTCAATCAACTTTTTATTGCAATGGTTTATGAATCCATTTAATTTAGATTTTGTTTTAAAATAAATTTTATTCATTTTTCTTATAAATTCTACATAAATCTAAAGCAAACAGCTTGTCATTCATGCTCAGACCTATAAATACAGGCTCTTGTAAGTCCACCTAATAGAAAAAAAATGAAATGATAAGTGTATTCTCTAACAATGGCTCTTTGTGAACTTTGTTTTCATTAGATTTTTAATAATATAAAGGCCACTTGGTTCAGGACAGAAGGGTATAATAAATGCAGCACATTAAAACAAAATAAAACATACATTACCCAACTGTCTAATACTGAGTCTGACAATTTATCAAGTTGACCCAGAATAATAAACCTTACTTTCAGAAAAAGTGAAATAAAGTTGGACCCTTTCTGAAAAGAAAGCAGTGTCGCCTATGGGGCATGCTGCATCAATATAATCCAAGGAAGAAGAAAATTTGTAAAAATTCAGAGTTGAAGGCATTTCTGACTGAGAACAAACCTCAAGCATGTACGTTATAGAATTAGCATATATAATGTGTTGTTAAAAGAAGTAGAATCTGGATAGCATAGGGACTACAGTCAATAATATTGTAATAAATTTGTATGGTAACAGATAGAGGAAAGATGTCCACCACACGTATTGCGGTGAGCATTTTGAAATGTATATAATTATCAAACCACTATGTTGTATACCTGAAATTAATGTAATACTATATGTCAGCTATACTTCTATTAAAAATAAATTTTAAAAAATCATAAGGAAGAGAAAATGTAACAGAGAAAAAATCCCAAAGGACTATATAAATGAATAAAAAATTATAGCAAAGTGACTTGAGGGAAATTGCACCTCTTAGTTTCTTCAAACATCCAAAGATGAAAACATAATATAACATAATGTAATAAATTAATAAATTGTATAAAGCAATGACATATTATTTAAAAAAATTGTGGAATCTGGGAATGTATATTCAAATTATTAACTTTAAACTTTTTATGAAGTCTTGAATCTGTTTGGTGGAAAATATATCAGACAAGCTGGCTCTCCACAAACCAATGGAATAATGATAATTTTAAAAGCTGTATCCTAAATGCACTCCATGCACATTGTTTGTGGGTTTTGTGATGCATATATAGTTCTTGTCCTTGGAATATCCAACTTGATGGCCAGATTGGGCAGATACATGCATATGGAACATTAGTGAATTGCTCCCTGCAAGTTGAGATAAATGCTAAATGAGTTCACACATGAGCAGTTCAGAGGAAGCCCTGGGATCTGGAGGGGATAAAGAACACTTTACCAGATAGTACGTTAGATGAACTCATTACCTTATGCTGTTACACAATAGAGTTTTATTTATATAAATAAAGGTGCAGGTAGAAAGATCTCCGTTTTAGTTGCAGTTTCAGTGATGAGTTTCAGACCAGTGATCAATGGCGATCCTTTTTACGCCCTTATCTTAGCAAGGCCAAAGCACTCTTTGTGTAAATGGGAAATTAAAGTTATTGAGAGGAATAGATGGAAAATGTGGCCATTGACTCAGCTCCTCAAAGACCAAGGAAGGATTTAGGTGAAATGAGGAAATTTTGAACTTGAGTGGGAAGAATAGGAAAGGACACTGGAATAGAAGTTAATGTCATCTTCCACACTCTTTAAAATTTTTTTTAGAAAGGGGGTAGGAGAAAAGCAGGGGGTGGGGTGGGGGAAGAGAGAGACAGAGAGAAAGAGAGAGAGAGAGAGAATCTTAAGTAGGCTCCATGCCCAGTGTGGAACCTGAGCTCAATCCCATCACCATGAGATCATGACCTGAGCCAAAATACAGAGTCAGATGCTCAACCAAGTGAGCCACTCAGATGCCCCTCACCTCCCACCCTCTTAATTGGCAGCTTGTGTTCCACCACTCTTATTGGATATAAACAATGGGGGAACTTCTTATTGATTCCTATATAAAAACAGAGGAATGATTTAGGGAGCTAATGTGGTTTGAGGCTCAGGTTAAATCCAGAAGAGATTCTGGCACTGGAATATTGAATTGATCTACTTCTAGTACTTTCAAACAAGTAGTGAAGTCTACTCAAGCTGCCACAGAAAGACTTAGCAGAACTCAACACTGTTCATGTAACTATTTCCATCACTTTGTTAATACCCCAAACTCTAGTTATTAGTTACAGAATATTCTGTATACATGGTTGTAAGCTGTGCATTTTGTTCACTGAATTATCTTAATTGCATGATAGTTACACACAACATATTTTTCATCAACACACATAATATTCATGATAAGTGGGTTAGGTTTCTTATGTTTACACTTTTGAGAATCCTGGAGAAAGATGTTATAATTGTAAATTCCTGCACTGGAAAAGGAGAAACTGGTTAGTAAACCAGAAAGTCAAAGAAAAAGAACCCCAAGGCTCTGCCAATACACAGTGCAAAAAATGCAGTGGGGTTTTGGGTTGGTCAAGTTTCCCAAGCTAGCCTTTACATATTTGGATAAAGCTAAGTGCTCTTTTCTCCTTAATTTTTCAACTCTGATGTGTTTTCAGGGAAATTTGATCCATATGTTTCTAATTCATTTACTCCAACTCATCAAATGTTGTTTTGTAAGACTATTCTCTGCCCAAAGTTTTTCTAAACAGTCTTAAGAAGGCCCCTAAACAGAAATGGGAATAGATGTGCAGGGTACCCATTGCCAAACCTAAATTCTCTTAACCCAGTGTTAAGTAGAAAGCTAGCATCTATTTTTAAACCTGGCAAACTAGAGACACCATTCAGCTGCTGACTCAGAGAGAAACAACAATTAGCTGTTATTTGTGCACATTTTAGATGCAAAAAGATTGTGTGGAAAAGGATTAAATTCTTATTGATAGCAAATAGAACAACACTGTGCTTTCCTATTTCCTGAAACTTTATCAGAGTTATTATCACCTTTCCTTCTTACCAAAATCTTGTGAGATAAACAAGGTAGTTATTTGCATCCTCATTTTACACCTGCGGGAACTGAGGCCCAGAGAAATCAAGTAACCTTCCCCATAGCACACAAGATGTTATGGTAGAAGATAATCTGAAACTGCCTTCCTAGTTCTAAACTCCTGATTCTCTTTGGACAAATAAGTGGTGTCTACATCTCTCTGTAGCTCACACAGACAATATTTTGATTCAAGGCAGCGTGGCTATCCCCGTGTATAGAACTCAATATGAGCCTGACTAATGGTCCTTTCAGTGACAGGGCCAGACAATGGACCAGTCTCTTTTTCCAGGATATGTCCAACATTCACGTAGGGCCAGTCAGCCTTACTGACAGCTGAGTGAATTTAATATATAGGCATTTGCACATACCTAGACATTTGATCTAATCCTATTTGGTCTAATTTGGTCTAATTGGTTTATTTACATATTCTTTGGGAATATTATTGCAAAGATATATTACAAAGGTAAATATGTCATGTCATACTACTAAAAATGATTGCATCCAATGTATCATTTGATTCTCAATACACTGTCTGAAAGAAAGACCAAAAATTATTTGTCCTTACCTTAGAAGTAAAAACATCTAAGATACAGAGTTATTAAACTTTCCACAGTAAGAGCTGAGTACAACATGTATAGCATTTTCCATAATTTGTTGAGATGAAGCAACTTTAGGTCATATTAATGATGGTGTTGATGAAAATAATGATGGTGGCAATTACCACTGACTGGGGTTTCGCCATGTGCCAGCTACAAAATCTCAATTATTTGTCACAAATAATATTGAGGTAGACATTTTTACTCTAGTGTTGAAAGATGAAGAGGCAGTCTTGACAAAGTCAGGGATTGCATTAGTTAGGGGTCTGTTTGCAACAAGCAACAGATAAACTGACTTCAGCAGAGGCAGAACGTATTGATCCATATCATTGAAAACTCCATGGACTTCATGTGTGGTTTCATTTTGGGTTGCAAATAATACCATAAAGGTGTGTAATTTTCTCTGTTTCTTATTTCTTTTCTTCCTCTATTGTTGGTCTTATTCCCAAGTCCCACGTGGGGGCAGGATGGTAACCGACAGCTAGAGATCCTTTCTTGCCTCCACGGTATGCACCTGTCCCTGGCTGATATTGATCCACGTCCAATCGTGTGTTTGCTCCTGAACAAATTCCTAAATGATCCCTCTGGCTCAGGCTTGAGTTTCATGCTTATCCTTGACTGGGGGTAGTGCAAGTTCTAAGCAAACCACATAAAATTAGTGTGAGGAACGAGTGATTTCTCAAGAAAATGTGGATGAGCTATTAACCAAAATATCAGTAAGGGCAAAGAGACACTACGAGGCCAGATACCTACAAATGTCTCTGCTGGCAGCATCGTAAGGTCAAAGAGCTAGAGTGTGGCCGAGTTGAACTCACATGCATGTATTCTTCATTCCAAAGTCCATTCTCTTAGTGATTTTCTGCAAACAGTGAGTTAATAAATATTTTTAGGTGTTGCAGGCCAAGTGGTGCTGGTTACAACTACTCAACTTGACCACTGTTGTGCAAATGCAATCATAAACAGCATAGAAACAAATGGGCATAGCTGTGTTCATAAAACTCTAAAACAAGCCGAGGGGGTAGATTTTGTCTGTATGCTACAGTTGGCTGATCCCCACACCTCACTTTTCATGAGTTTCTTGAAAGTTTATTTATTTTTGAGAGAGAGAGAAAGAGAAAGTATGAGTAGGGGAGGAGAAGAGAGGGAATCCCAACCAGGCTCCACACTGTCAGCACAGAGCACAATGCAGGCCTTGAACCCATGAACCATGAGATCATGACCTGAGCTGAAGTTGGATGCTTAATCAGCTGAGTCACCCAGGCGCCCTGCCACTCTTCATGATCGTGATGGGCCACAGCCCACATATATAGACCAGAACTGGAACAGACTCGGTAGTGTGAGTAGGTGAAAAATATTGCCTAGAAGAAGGTGCACCAGTCACATAGCTAGTCAAGATGAAAGCCACAAGCGCTATGACCCCCTCCCTGGAAAATCCCCTCCTATGCCTGTACTTTAACCAAATGAATACAAGAAACAAAAACATTCAGCAGGAATATTTTATGAGTTGGACAATATTCTACACCCTGTTGATATTTTCTTTTTTTTCTTTTAATGCTTTATTTATTTCTGAGAGAGAAAGAGAGAGACATTGTGAGCAGGGGAGGGTCAGAGAGAGAGGGAGACACAGAATCTGAAACAGTCTCCAGGCTCTGAGCTAGCTGTCAGCACAGGGCCCGATGCAAGGCTCAAACCCACAAACTGTGAGATCACAACCTGAGCTGAAGTCGGATGCTCAACCAACTGAGCCACCCAGGTGCCCCACCATGTTGATATTTTCTATATCACCATCTTACCACAAGCTTTCTTCAGGTATTCTTACTCCCTGAATAATTTAACATCATTTCTGGGAATTTTTGTGGTAGACAAAGTAACAGACTCCCAAAGAGATCCATGTCCTAATCTTCAGAACCTCTGAGTATGTTACCTTATATGATAAAAGGAGCTTTGCAGGTGTGAATAAGTCAAGGATCTTAAAACAGGGAGATTATCCTGGGTTATCTAAGTGGGCTCCATGTAAACACAAGGGTGCTTAGAAAGAGCCCAAATAGTTAAAGGTCAGGGTAGAGAAGGCAATGAAATGACTGAAGCGGAGGTTGGAGTGATGTTACCACAAGCCAAGGAATGCTAGTGGCCCCTAGATGAGCATGGTAAAGGAAAGATTCTCCTTTGGATCTTCCAGAAAGAACCAGCTCTGCCTGCACCTTGATTCTACTCCATAAAACTCATTTTGAACTCCCGACCTCCAGAAATGTAAGAGGATTAATTGTGTTGTTTAAAATCACTAAGTTTGCAGAGCTAGAAAGCAAATCCAATTCTATATAAGAAGGTTAGTATTATTTTTTCAGTTTTCTCTTCTCCTGGATTCAGTTGTAAAAGCACAAGCAATTAAGAAAAATGCAACACCGTTGTTGCCAATTTCCCAAATCGATTTGTTCTATGTAGGTTGTGCCTTGTGATGAAATCAACATTTACGGACACTCTGATATTACGATGATTTTAGAGAAATCGTAGTTATAGGAATAATAATGGCAGAAAGGCAAATAAATTACCTAATGCATGAAAAAGACGTTAACACTATTGCTGTCCCTTGGACTAGAAAATAAGTAGCTATTATCATCAGTAGTTTTAGTACTAGTAACAGTAATAGAATGGTTTCGGTATCAATATTAGTAATAGCATTAACCATTTTTTGAGTACATATCATTGCTAGGTACTATGCTAAATATTTTCTATGCATTACCTATTTTAATCCTCATATAATACAACAAAGTAGATACCATTGCTTTCAAATTTTGACTGATGGAAGTGAATAAAAGTGAACTGAATATTTATGGCTGTCCCCTCTCTCAAATTCATAAGTTGAAATCCTAACCCCCAGTGTAATAGTATTATGATGAGGGATCTCTGGGGTGATTAGACTATGAGGGTGAAACTTTCATATATGGAATTAGCAGTCTCATAAAAGAGACCCAGAGACCTCTTTTGTCTTCATCACCGTGTGAGGACACAGCAAAGACAGCCCTCTATGAACCAGGAAGAAGACCTTTACTAAACACCAAATCTGCTGGTTCCTTCATCTTGAGAAAGATCAGCCTTCAGATCAGCCAAGAAATAAATTTATCTTGTTTCCAAGCCAGTCATTTTATGGTATTCTGTCACAGCAGCCCGAGCAGACTAACACAGTGATGCTTTGGGAGATTACACTATTTGCACTAATATATTATAGTTAGTGAGTAGTAGCAATAAAATTAAATACTGGTATGTTTATTGACAAAACCCAAGCTTTTTACAACTCAATTTTGAAGGTTCCATGCTTCTAAAATTAGCTGGTGAAGACCATAGGACTCTTGGCTGAGAGGAATTGGATCCTTGGTGAGAAAGGTATTGTGGATCATCAAAGACACACTTTAGATGATGTGCCTTGTGTGCCAAGAGCGCACATTCCTTTGTTAACATGGTTTCATCTGCTAAGAATATCCTATGGCTCCTCTTCCTAGAGAACACCCAGGCATTATCTTTCAAGGTAATGGTCACAAATCATCTTCTCTCTAGGGCCTTTCTTAAAAAATAAAAATTACTCTTGAGAGAGCAAGAGCAGGGGAGGGGTAGAGAAAAAGAGGATGAGAGAGAGAGAGAGAGAGAATCCCATACTGGAACCAAACTCAGGAACCATGAGATCATGACCTGAGCCAAAATCAAGAGTCAGATGCATAACTTACTAAGCCACCCAGGCGTCCCTCTGTGAAGCCTTTCTTGATATTGCCAGCTCCTCTGGACTTCACTGTTCACTCTTCTGTGTCTCCACTCTAGTAGACTATTCTGTGGTAGAGTGCATGGTTTACTTGGCCATGCTTATTTGGTGGGCACCTGTCTCCCCCGCTAGGATATAGGCTTTCTGATATCAAGGAACCTGCTGTATATCCATTGGTAGCACAGCTCCAGGCACTCAAAATGTTCAATGGATACTTAATGATAAAAGGGCCAGTGGATGAGTAAATATGTAAATTGACAAATTAATGAATTATTTTGGCACGGGGGAGGGGGAGTTCTGAGTTTTCAGTTCTTAGTGCAGTTTATTTGAAAATCCTACACTGCAGAACAAATATCTAAATGCCTTAGTTGAGTTCAAAGTATAATAAGGAATCAATCAATTTGTAATTTGATACCAAAAAAAATCAAACTGAACTATGGTACAAATAGCTTTGTTCCTATTCCCCAAATTACTGCTTCCAATTAAATATCACACTTTGTATTTCTTATACATCTAGAAGTTTTTAAAAGGAAAGCTATACCCCAGAAAAATTACTTATATGTAAATGGGAAAAGCCATGTTCTAAGATATGGAATATGCTGTCCTTGTGAAATGTTCCCTGGATCTTTCACTTTTATACTTACCTTAAAAGTAATTCAGTGCTTATCGCCCTGAGGAGTAAGAAGTGCACAGGACTGTAACTTGAACCAAAGGGTGTGAACAGAAAGGAATGGTTTCAATGGAATTAACTCAGAATATTCTCGGGTATAGATTCACAAATAGAGGCATACGTGGCCATTGACAACAGTTGAAAAAGAAACAAAATGCGTGAACTAACCTCATAAAAATATTGTGAGTTAGTTTTTTATAAATGTAAAAATGTAATTTGATGGAGAAAGACTTGACTTAAGAGAGTTTTCTATATACAAAAGAGATGTTGGGATCTGTGGATTTGCATACAGGAGCAGAGCCACTTGCAAGAGTAGGGAAAAGAGGGGATTTGGAAAAACAAACAAGTGTAGTGAAAATTCTGTTTACATGACATGTACAATTTCTCCTTTTCTCTTATTAACTTTTCGGTGCCTTCCACATTACCATCAATGCTTTTGGTATAGTGGAGTATTGGTAGGTTAATGTGACAAAAGGTTGGGGAGCCTAAGGCAAGGTATTTAGGGGGAGTAAATACAATTTTCATATAGAGACAGCCAGCATAATAATAACAAATACTCCGTATGTTTAGTGTTTTATTCATTCATTCAGAAAACAATTACTGGGAACCTATTTTGTGTTAAGGACGATATTAGATATCGACATAAAAGATTAAGTTCCATAATGCTTTGAGTTTATAGAAATTCAGACATAGTACAATAGGTTTTTATACAAAATACTACGCAAACACACATCAGATAGAACACACACATGCACACAATCCCTCCATTGTGACAGGGCTTCACTGCTTCACAGATCAGCTGTCATTTATTCCAGAAGAGCAGAAATTTCGCTGAAAGAAAAAAGGACAATTTTTTCTAGATATGGAAGAAAACTTGGTCAAAGGCTCAAGGTCATAAACATGGGTGGGGTATTAGGGAGAAGCAAGCAATCCTGAGTCATCAGAATATTGGGCTGGAAATGGGAAGAATTATCACAGGATATGAGATTGGTGCTTGTAACAGTCCTGTGGGTTGGTAAAAAAAGGTATTATTAGCACTTAGATGAGAAGAGAATCTCAGAGGATTGTTCAAAGTCACAGACAGTAAAAAATAAGAAGCGTAGTCTGCCTCCCATCCTAAGGTTCTTTCCACCATACTAATGTTTTCAAAGCTGTGCCCAAAGAAGCCTTAGGACATGAGTTTCAGGAATTAGAAAGAGGAATCTGAATTAACAAACATGAAGGCTTCATTTCAGCTTTTAAAATAATGAACTTTTTACATTAGATATCTTTGAACACTGTTTCCCACTACATAAATAAAGTCGAGAAGCATGGCACCCTATCAATCATCCCATGGTCAAGCTCATGGCTTTGTAATTAGATTGTGAGGTAATTAATAGTCGTGAGTAATGTTAACGTAAACTGAAGGAGGACAAGATGGTAGCTGTCTCCTGGCTAGGTAATAGCTGGTGACACACGAGAAAGGCTGACTCAGCTGGACACTGAGGGTAATTTAGTGAGCAGAACTAGAAAGCAGTCAGGGTACTGAGAGGGGAATAACTAGGCTTGAGAATGAGCTAACAGATCTGTGCAGATGTCCAGAGGCCCTTTCCTTAAAAAAATAATCTACCCTAAAATTTTTCTTTCTGTAATTAAAAATAATATTACCTTTATAAATATTTCCTTTAAAAATTTCTTTTGTTTGTGTCTGAGAGAAAAATCTTCTTGGGTGATAGAGAGAGAGGGTGGAAAGAGAAGTCCTGCTCTGAAATGTGAGGGAATTAGTAACTTGCCAGCTTGATTGGGAGAGTCAGTGACACAGAAATGGAGCCTTCACGTGTAAATCTGCCTCCCCTCCGTTCTAAAATGCTTCTAAGAGCTGTCACATATAGCTACATAGGACACACCTTGCACAACTCCTGAGTATGATATCTGTATATACAGTAATGTAAAAGGAGCCTTTTGCAGGTGAGGAAAGGATAATTTACTGAATTATCCAGGTGGGTGCAATCTAATCATATGAGCTCTTAAATGCAGAGGGAGGCAGGAAGTAGAAGGAGAGACAGGAAGTGCAAGAAGGACATGATCTGCCATTGCTGCAAGAGAGGAGGTGAGGAACCATGGAATTTAATTGGCCTCTAGAAGCTGAGAATAACCCTTAGCTTACAACCAGCAAGAAAATCTGGATCTTGATTTTACAATAACAAAATATGGAATTCTGCCCAACAGCCCAAATGGATTCTCCCCTAGGGCTTCCAATAGATAGTGGTCCTTTGACTGGGCTTAATTTTCTGACAGAAAACCAACTAATATATTAATTTATTGAATCTCTCCTTTAGATAATCCAGTTGTAAATTATATACCTCAAAATTAAATAATACTTAGTTGAAAAGAATAAACTAGCTCTTCGCTCTCCAAATTCATCAAATAACAAGAATATTATATATCAACACTGACATTCTCTATGATAAAAACGTCATGTTCTCTGGAAAGAATGCCAGAAATGGCAAAATGATGGAGACCAAACAAAAATTTCACCTTTTGGAGAAATTCTTAACAAAAGTCACTGTTTCAATGATCATATGCTGGCTAACAAATTGCCCCCAAACATAATGGATAAAAGCAATAACAAGTTTATAGTTTATCACAATTCTGTGGATCAGGAATTCAGATGAGGCACAGCAAGAATGGCTTTTCTCTAATTCATGTGTTGTCTGCTGGGGCTGTACTATCCAAGATGGCCTCTTTACTCATATATATGGCAACCCAACTAGATAGTTTGAACACGTGGGATCTGGCTGAGACAACTCAGCTGGGTTCACAGGTCTAGGATCTAACTTCTTGCTGTTGGACAGGTTCCTCCACTGTCCTCCATATAGCTTCCTTCTCATCTCATCTCCCACTCCATCTCCTCCCCCTCCCTCCCCCCACCCCCGGCCAGTGTGGTGTTTCTATGTGGAGTTTAGAGCAGCAGAGAGTACCCTGACTATTTAATGAACAGAAGGGCTCTAAGAAAGAAAGAGCAGAAGCTGCCAGTTTTCTTACCGGCACATAACTTCTGCCTTAAAATCTTTCCCCGAAAAAATTTACCAATCTCTATAAACTCTTCTTTTTTGCATTAGTCAACCTTGGGCTAGAGATAGTACTGACTGTAACCATCAACATTTTATGTAACTTGCATAATTAGAATTCCACCATGAAATGCCCTTAGAGGCTGTGAGACTTTAGCTTGACAACAAGCTAAAGGTGTCATTCAAGTAAAAGATGCAGCATGACCTACTTTCTTGCTGAGGGATTTGTACCTCTCAAATGTGACACCATTAATTCTTTGAATTATGGCTACACGTGACTTGTATGCCTTCCTTGACATTTGACAATGTGGAACATGGAATGGTTGCCCCCAGTGCATAACCTCTCACTGTGTCCTGCCCTTTTGGCATATGACTTTGCAGTTCTTCTCACTAGAGTCATTATGTACTTTTCCAGTCCTTGACTTTGGGTTTAGCCAATTGCCTTGATTTAACCACTGGAATATGGGTAGAAGTGAGAGTTGCCAGTCTTGGGAGCAGGTCTTTAGAAACATTGTGTGTTTCCTCATGTTCCTCTTTATGCCTCTGACATTGCCATGAGATAAACATGCCTCAACTAGTCCACAGTCCAACGATGATGAGAAACATGTGGAGCAGACCCAGATCCAACCTGGAAATTGGAGTAGTGCTTAATGGGGGCCCACTTAGATCAGCTGATCACTGCTGATCAACAGATGTGTAAGAGAGTAATCATGTTGTTTGGGATGGCATGTTATGCAGCATTATTTTGGCAACAATTGGCTCCTACACATGGTATGACTAAATCACAAGAGGAAAAATCTCCCATGACTTCAAGCAATGGTTGTCATTCTGAAATTTGGAAATCATAAAGTTCAAGAAATTCAACCACCTAGCCAACACTGAGGTTCCTGTATTACCAAGTGGTCTCCAGATTCTGCCAGACTAAATGAAATCCCAGCTTTATGGTATGCTTAAAAGGGTGCAAATCACAAGCAAACCAGATGAAAATAACTCTTTTAACAAATACATACCTTTAGAAGAAGAAAACTATCTGGGAAGCCTTTACAATAGAACCAATTCTGGCCTGACTCTTGCCAATTGTTAATATGTGACTTTGGAAGCCAAAAGATAGAAACAGAAACTGTGCATTATAAAAACGCCTATTGCCTCAGAGCCAGAAAAAGCCTTGGTCAAGCCATGGTTTTTCTCAGCATGGATCTCAGGGATCCATGGTGACAGATGCTAATGTAAAGAATGGGTCAGACAGCTGTGACGGGACACACAAACATCTCAGTGGCCAAACCAACAACCTACAAAATGTTTTGTTTTGTAGACAGGCAACTCTTACATTGAATGTATTTAGAAGTAAGTGTTTATAGATGCCTTCTCATTAACTTGACCTACAACTTGGAGTCACACATTCATTGACATTTTTTAACATGGCAATCATACAAAAGGGTCACTATATGAAAGACAAAATCATAAATAGGTTGAAATGTATCTCAGATTCAACACAAGAGCCATGAAGAGTTCACAGTTTGATTTAAACTTTTGCACTAGAAGCAATTAGCATTTGGACAATTGATGTGAAAATCACAGTTTTGTTCTTTTTTTTTTTACACAGAACATGGTTATTTTACAACGTTGGGTCTCTGTTCAGATTTAAAATATTTTGTGTTGGTGTAGCAGCATTAGATATATTGTCTGCACTATTTCACCCTTACTCTATAGGTTATGTCAACATGAAATTTCTGAAAGTAATGTCAATGAAACATGAAATTAATTTTGTGTGGCTTATTGGCTTTTGCCAAAGCAGCAGTCATGTCTTTAAAGTGGTTACTTAAAATGCAGCTATGTTCTGTCTTTGGAAAGCTTAATTTTTCTCTAAGGATTTTGTCCTTTAATTATTCATCCTCACACAACCAAAGGATATCAAAACCCACATGCTTTTGTGGCATTTTGTGCTGAGAGATCTGTAAGTATATTCCCAACCAAAGGCCTACAACAAATTTTAACATCTATCTGCTAGCCTCTGCTGTATAAATTGGCAACTAGATGAATTTTATAAAGAGAGAAAGAAGGTCAAAAGATATGATAATAAATTAGAGGGGGTGAGGGTGAAGAGCAGATTACTGGAATGCTGTGGAGGAGACAGTTAACCCACTTGAATGCGATAGGTTCTATGATTTTCTGAGGCAGTCAAAACTGTTGAAGCTCAAGTTCTTGTTTTGTGCTATCATAGCTGACCGAGAGGGAGAATAGTGAACATTGAATTTCCCTGTGATACCAATGTCTTCTTCCCACTCCCATTAAGAAGTATCAGAGTTGGCCAGAGAAAAAAATGAGGGGCATGCTGCCTTCACCAATGAAAGCTGACTGAACATTCCAGAGAAAACCAAGTCATGCCCTTGGGAAAATATGTAACAAAAAGACAAAATAGAGGTGGCTGCTTAGAATGCTACATTAACTCAAGAAGAAAAGGATTTTAAGTAAGTTGCCATTTAAAATTTATTATATACCTGTCACCTATTAGTGACATCACATGTGGGACCAAGGGGAAATGTTTAAACCAGAGAGAAGAGGTTTTTAAGAAATCCTACTATGTAAGGCGTGCATTGTCATTGCTATATGCTTGACAAAATCAAGTCAGCATGGTGACAATTATATTTTATAATTTATGAATCAAGGAGCATTTATCGAGTATATTATATATATCAGGTATTATGTTGGGGGTCTTTCATATTTTTATTTTATCTATCTGTCACATTGTTCCTGTTGTAAGGATAGTCTTCATTTAAAGAGAGTTCAGTTAAGGAACTTTCTGGTGTTATAGTTGCTAAGTGTAGAATTAGAACCAGTACCTAGATTTTTTTTTTTTTACTCCAATTATAGGTTATAGTGATGGTCAGGTCAAGAAACCAAGACTAAGGAAATGTTGAGTCATAGAAAGAGAAAAGGAGCAAATACAGGAAAATTTTTAAAAATACATTATTAAGTTTACCAAATAACTTCTGCCTTGTTCCAAAAAGGACTTAAAGTGACTTGAAAATGCCATACAGTATAAAGAAATAAACTAAATATATTAGAAAAAAGGAAAAATGAACTATAAATAAGGATAGAAAAGTAGATGCTTATTGCTGAATAAAAACATTAAACACAATATTTTTGCAATTCCAGCGAATCCTAGCCAAACATGGGATGGTGGAAAGAAAGCAATAACAAGCAGTAGAACACTTCTGGTGTTGGCAAATGATGACATTAACAATTGGAGCCCATGTTGGGTACAATTTTGATTGAGGTTTCGTTTGTTTGTTTGTTTATAGAATGCACTAACAACAGAAAGGGGCAAAGGAAGAGAGAGAATCTTAAGCAGGCTCCACGCTAAGTGCAGAGCCTAACTTGGGCCTTGATCCCAGTACTCTGGGATCATGACCTGAGCCGAAATCAAGAGTCGGATGCTCAACCTGACTCAACCACCCAGGCTCCCCTGAGTGAAGTTTCTCAACATGCTTGTTTGCATAGGAATTGTACCCCAAGTTAAAACTGGTTCCATTTATGAGGGTATGTTTGTTATATCATCATTTATTTCTTTATCAAATATAAAAGATTTTTTGAGATGTCAGTTATGTTCTGAATGGTGACTCTACCAAACAAGAGAGAAAAGAAACCAAAGTGTTGATGAGGAGAAAATGGTCATTCTTCTAGCATGGAGTCAAAGGGGTAAGGACAATGGCAGGCATAAGGAGAAAAGAAGGCTCCTGAAGCTTGGACTCAGAATGCATGAGGCCTGGGTCCAGGTCGAAGGATGGCCCATCAGCTAGAAAGAAAATCTTTCACCAGAGGTAGATCAGCTACTAAGTCTTAACAATATCTACAGACATCTATAGCTATATCTGTGTCTATATATCTCTATCTCTATCTCTATCTGTATCTACCTATTCCTATATCTATGTCTATGGATAAAGAAAAAAACAATCACAGAAGAGAGTTGGGGACCAGACCCTATAGTAGTAACTATTATTGGGATGACAATAAGAAACCCCCCAAAATGGTCCCAACCATCTCTCTAACTTCTTCCTGGAACATAATGTGTTGCCAATCTTCGTCAATATTGGCATTTTAACTGGGGAATTTTCACTACCTAAAGAAAACTTCATGTGCCTATTTCTGTTTTTAACAAAGTCCTTTTTATTTTAACTAACTCCCCCCTCCCCCCAAAAAAACCCCTAAACTAGCATAGAATGGATTTCAGGTCAGTAGGATGGAGATTTGGGAGCCAGAGTGTCTCTAAAGCACCCAAATTACATCATTCAGGTGCTTCCTACTTTACCTATAAAAAAAAACAGGCCTGGATGAACATATCTTTAGGATTGCATCACTTCCCACTTTCCCCCCAAATTCTATAATCCCAAACTTCACACAGGATTAGCCTGGAGAGATGGCAGCAAGTACCACTGGGAGACAACACCTCCGCTAAAACTTCGAGGATTAACAATATGTGCTAAGTGGGCTGAGGAGGTGGCTGATTTAATTTATTCTGAATTAAATCATAATTCACTCTATTTCTCATAGGGGAAGGTGAGGTGAGAAGTGAAACGATGAGGGAAAAAATAGGTATGTGGTTCCTTAATTGACTTGTACTCAATTATGAATTACAATCCTTTGTTTTAATTCTTTTCATATGTTCTTGAACTCTTAGAAATTCTCACAAGAACAGCACCACGTAGTACAAAACCATGATGATACAGTATTGCTCTTTCCATTCCTATTCAGCTTGCTATCATGGTCTTCTTGAGTTAAGAGAAGACAGGGTTATTTTTCTTAGCATGGAAGTCTTTAAAGTATCAAGGAGGAGATGGTTTAGACAATGTCTCAAAATTTCTTTTTCAGGAGCTGTGACTTAACAGTGTTGTTTCAAAGTGCAAAAACAGAGGGGTGGGGAAGGGGGTGAGTGAATATATATGACGAATCTTGTAGTACAAGTGTTTGTGGTTAACCGAGAAACACATTATGAGTCAAGCCTTTGGAAAGAGGTGAGTAATTAAAGACAAATGCTATGACATAATCATCTTACACGCAGTAGAAAGATTTTAGATTAAATCTGGCCGACCCACTGCTCAGCAAGTGTTATCATGGATTCTTGAGAAGTATTCATTTATTTATGTTCTAATTTGGCCCAAATGTTTTATTGAAAACAAAAAAAAAAATTGTGTTTCCCTTAGGAAATAGCTTGAGTCCAACAATGGTTAATAAGGTTGGTGTATTTGGGAACAGATCTCCTGTGTACACCAACAAACTCACTGAACAACATGTTAGCTTAAAAATACTTCGTTTGAAAAACGCAACAAAGAGCTGTGCTATAAGCACGTTTGCTGGAATTAACTTTCTTATGCTTAGGAAGGTTACTATATGTGCCTTTCGATAACTCAGCAAAATATCAGTTAAACCAATAATCTATTATAGAAATTATATTTACTAACATTTTTGCTTTGCAACTCTTTAACCTGTCCCTGTACACACACACACACACACACACACACGCACGCGTGCACACACACACTTCTTTTTGGCTTCATTCTGTATTCCAGTCACCGTCTATATCAGTCTGACGTCGAGACACCAATTTTTGCAGCAAGAGACACATTCTAGCCTCACTCCTTTCTTAATCCTACCATTCTAATATAAAACATGCCATGTAACTCCAGGAGATGGCTTCATGGTTTTCCAAGTGCTATTAAATTTTAGCTGCTGCCTTTATTAAATGTAGAAAACAGGAGTGTGTGTGTGGGGGTGGGTGACAGAGAGGGCTCTGAGTCTACCTTTTGTTCTTTTAATTTGAGTAGGTGTGGAATTGTTAACGTAAGACAAGTTTTCTATGGAATGAAACAACAGAGGATTTTGTTTGGTGAGCTGACCCAGTTCGCCAGGCATCTCAAAACATTCTATCAAAGAGCTGTGTATTTGTCTTAGGGAAGAAGAAGAAACCATGGTGTAACACATCCCTCCCAGAGAGAAAGTAGTTTAGAATTCAGGGCCCTTAACCTTAACAGAGAGGGGATTAGAAACTGGCATCCATTTGCCTTACAGGGTAATTCTCTCCTAGTAGCAGCCATATGGCCACATTCTGTTCATGCAGGGTAAGGCATGAACACGTATTCCCGGAGAAACACGCATTTAGCATTGGTAGTAAAGAGATCACGGTCTTACTGGCCAGTTACTGTGTTCTTGGGAATTCCACTGATTTGTCAAAACATGACTGATGTGCAGAAAGCTGAGTCAGAACCTTTGAGAAATGATTGTGTGAATGTACGTGGATGTGTGTTTGTGTGTGCACATGCGTGTGTAGATTTCTTCCCCCAAGCTGAAATACATTTCCAAAAATGTTATTATATGGGAGAAGCAAATGAAACTGCAGGAATCTACTGTACTTGTCTCTGGGGCCCTTATTAGTGTTTTTGCTTTTGCTCTCAATTTGTCTAAAATGTCTCTGTTATTATTGAGGCTTATGTTATACATTGTTGAATGAATGCCAGCCCTAAGATAACCACAGTCCTGTCCGCAGGTCACTTTGGTACCTGTTTTGCCTGGAGCCCTGTAACCCAGTCCAGAGTCAAGGTAGTGCACTCACGAGAGAGGTAGCAGGGATTTCGTCACATCATCCGTCAAAGGTGGGCTCTGCTCATTTTGACTATCGCTGGCCTCATGAGGCACAGACAGATGCCAAGGGATACTTCACTGCTTGCCCATTTGACTCAATCTCTTCTTCGCTGACCTCTCCCAAGCCTAATTGAATAGGGCTTCTCAGTTAGGTGAATAGGGCTGGTGAATATGGCTTCTCCAGAGAAGGACTATTGTCAGGCAATCAGTACAAGGGTCTGAATCTCAATCATCCCTCTCCTCCTTTTTTTTTTTTTTTTTTGCCTCTCTACAAGGTCTCTTACCCTAGAAATTTTTTTTTTGGTTCCCCTCCAATTCCATGACTGACCTACCATAAATCCCTGTGTTTTCACATGCACCTTTTAAAATATTTATTTATTCGGGACTTTAATACTCCGCTTACAGCAATGGATAGGTCAACCAGACAGAAAATCACTAAAGAAATAATGGACTTGAAAGACACACTGGACCAGATGGATCTGACGGATATATTTAGAACTTTACATCCTGAGACCAGGGAATTTACTTT
>NW_024081007.1:1466321-1603821 GCF_003009895.1 Hyaena hyaena
CAATCAGGCAATTAGAGAGGAAATTAAAAAATATATGGAAACAAATGAAAATGAAAACACAACAATTCAAAATCTATGGGATGCGGCCAAGGCAGTCCTAAGAGGAAAGTACATTGCTCTCCAGGCCTATTTCAAGAGATTAGAAAAAGCGCAAGTCCAAAATCTAAAATATTTATTTATTCTTGAGAGAGAGGAGAGAGAGAGAGAGAGAGAATGGGGGAGGGGCAAAGAGAGAGGGAGACACAGAATCTGCAGCAAGCTCCAGGCTCTGAGCTGTCAGCACAGAGCCCGACATGGGGCCTGAACTCACAAATGGTGAGATCATGACCCGAGCAGTAGTGGACACTTAACTGACTAAGCCACCCAGGTTCCCCTCACCTACAGCTTTGACCCTACAGTTTGTGACTTTCTCCCTGAATCTTGCTGCAGGACAAGACAATCAGGCTTCTGTTTATACATTAAACAGTCAAGCTAGGTCTCAAATTGTTTAGCTAACTAGTTGCACTTGCTTATAAGAGTTAATGAATAAAACAAGGTCTGGATTTCACAATTATCTTTGAACCTCAAGTCTTGCCTTTCACATCAGGAGGCCAATTTCATACAGCACTTTCCTGTTTTAACACCTAGGATAAAAAAAAAAAAAAGCATCACTTAGACGAACTAGCATTTAGAATATAGCTTTAAATCTAAAACTGAGGCTAACTTCAGATTTTCTATTTCTCTTTACCGCAATATTTATGCATTTGATTTTTAATTTCAACACACATCCATGGTCATAAAAAGATCAGAAACAACACAGCTATGAATAATTGGGACAGAAAACAGGCTAAGCAAGGAAGAGGATATTCACAAATAGGAGTCCTAAGGCTTCTGATTTGATTTTTCTCAGAACAATAAAATCTAAGCCTGGAGAAGTCCTCTGTAAGCTATCACCTTCTTTACTTCTTGGAAGATTCGAGTAAACAGTTTCCCTGTTTTGCTTGACTTTTGGAAGGATGCATGAAAGTATGAAAGACAAGAGTAATTCTCAAGAAAAATATATCCCATTATTTGTATTCTAATGTTAACTGATTCTTACATCACTGCCTGAAATTTTTTGCACCTAAGATTCACTTCATTGTTTTCTCACTGTCTTCAAGAATGAATTTGCTTTCTACTACCAAAAACACCTATTTATCTATCCTGCCCAGTATATTCATCGTACAGCCACAGTCCTTGCCCTTTTTAAATCAACCTGGATAAATTTATCAACTGAGCTGATGAGGGAGCTAAGAGGTTGAGTTTCAGACAAGGTGTGTTTTAATGATGAATGTATTATAGGTAGGTTCTCTCCTCTCGGGGCTGTATCATCTGTCCAATTTTATCCAAGGCGTTCGGATCTACTTGGCAAGAAATGGCGCTTCTAGCTTCCAACATTTCAAATGTTTTGAGAACCATTGCTTTGGTCTGGGGTATACACACCAACATTCTATTGTTCTCACTTCACATTATGGATTTCTCTTTTACTCTTCTGCTTCTCTTTAAATGGATCCTAACTTTTATCCCCAATAACCTACTACTCCAAGGAGTAGCCCAATTACCAATCTCCAAAACTTCTTGAATGAGCCTGGTGTTTGCTCTCACTACCCCAACACTTTGAAAGTATCCACTAGTCATGTTGGGGTCCTCATGCTACTGACCCAGCCTGCAGAAAAGGAGCTAGTTATTTGCTTGGGTGACTGATTCTGTTGACTCAGGGGGAAATTGGATTACTTCTGTACAATGGGGACAAGAAGGATTCTGTCTAGATTTTAGAAGATTCTCTAGGCACCTTCTCATGCTTTCATACCAATAACAAAAGTTAATGGGAAATGACAGCAACCAAAAGGAGGCAGAACCCATGAGGACTAAAAATTTGTGTCACCATAACAGGTAAAGAACCAAATTAGCTGAGGGGCTAAAAAAGAAAACACAGAATAGGGGATGGAGGGAAGATTATAATTGGCTTCATGACACGTGCAGAAACAAAGACTATAGCCCCCATGCCTGTTTTCTGCCTTGTTTATTGCGTTGAATGGCATATGTGTTATTTTCCCTTCCTATAATTTTATGCAAGGATTGTCATATTGTTGGATCATTTTCAAGTTTAGTGTTTGTGTTGCAAGATATTCTGGTATGACAGTGACTGGATTATAAGAATAATTCACATTGCTCAGAGATGAGTACCATGTCCATTGCTCAGGGATAGAAACCATTGACTGTTGGGACTTTGTGTCTCCTCTTTCTGGGTAGACAGCAACAGAGTTTTCAATTGTATAACAGATGGATGAATCTTACTGAGAAATGTATAAAGGCATTCTTTCTTTCTGAAAGTGCAGGCCTATTCAGAAGGGCATATGTCAAGGTAAGTGAACAAAGGCTTGGAACATGGTGCTTACTAAGTTCCTGCCTCTCCCTCTGGTCCACTTTTCTGTGCTCTTCACTGTGATGCTGGGGCTGTGATTCTGAAAAACACATTTCTCCTTTGTCTTCTGGCTTCTGCTAGTAAGGGATGTTAGAAGGAGACCAGAACACAGGACCAGGGCGGAGAGATTTGCTCCTTCCTCCTTCTGAAGCATCTCTCAGAGCCAGTCTCATTGGGTCCCCACAAAGGTCCCAAGGTAACCCCATCTCACAGGTCTGGGTTCCAGTTCCATGGTGGTTCTCCCCCAGGACCAGATGCACAGCACTCCCTCTTTGGGGGTTTATATCTCAGCTTCAAAAGGTAAAAAGAAAGTAGAAGAAAGTCTGCTTCCTGAAGAGTCTAGACCCTCCTCAGAGATCTGAGTCCAGCCCCACAGGGACCTCCTCTGCATTCCTAGAGGTTAGCTACTAACCTTGTCCTTCATTTCCACAGGCCCTACTTCCCTGTTACTGTCTCTGTTACCTCACTTTTCCCTTTTTCTCCAACATCAGTTTGACCAATTTCCTGTATTATATTATCTCTGCTAATTCTGTTTTCTGATTGGAACTTGCCTGAAAAAAATCGATCTATTATAAAGTGTCCCATTTGTAAAAGGACACTATGGGAAGCAATCTTGAGGGGTCACTGGTCCAAAGTACATGTCATTTCCCTTGTAGGAAAACAGGGCTTCCTTCCTACACTGGCAATGGAGTCAGTTCCTTGGCCAATCCACCTGTCAGCCTTCAAGTCTGCCCTCTGAGAATATTTCCCTGCATAGTGTCCCAGGGATGCTTTGGGAGCACTCCACTTCCTCTTGGTGAGTGTTTGAGGACATGATGATTTCATTAGGGAATGAACAATCCCAGGACTTTCTTCATTAGCTTTGTGTTTTTCTAAACACACAATTCCCTGATGACCTTGGTCCAGTTTCAATCTATTTTGCTCAGTCAATCAAAGGCTAGTAAACAAAACTAGAGCTATTGCTGGTCATAGTTTTTGAGCCCTGTATTTGGCATGGGCATTTCTCTTTCCTAACCGAAGACTTGGATGTCTTACTAGTTAGAATATGCGGGGTAGTGAAAATGAATCAGTGAATAACATGCACTTCCTGCCTTAGATAATCTCGCAGCTGAATGGAGAGGGGGTAGAATGGAAGAAAATGAGCAAATTGGGCATTTTGATTTAGGGAGTTCTGGTTGCAGAACTGAAGGAAATACCACAGTTTGGGGGAGGGGAAAGGTAACATGAATGCCTGCATGGGGTCCTAAGGGGACACTTCGGGCTCACTGAGGCGAGCAGGACTTTTGAGTGAAGGGGCACTTGAGATGATGGCAAGAAAAAGGGGGACAAGGACCTTCCAGGTGATGGGGAGTCAGAGAAGTACATCAGCTAGTGATTGCTCCACAGAACTGGGCAAATGCAGGGGGGATTTACTTTTTATTTTACATACACTGAGATCAGTCAAACATTCAGCTCTCCACCTGTCAGTTCCTCAGTTTTCTGAGTTTACTGAAACTTCAAAGGTTTCTATAGCCCAAGAGAAAGTCATCTCTCTGCTTTTAATACCCACGAGTGAAGAGCCTGGGCTTTAGTGAGGTCCTTGCTGCTTGTGCCTCTTGCTGCCACTTGGTAACACTATTCACAACTGGATGTACACAGTCCACAAAAGACGGCGACAGATCAGAGACTGGATCTCAGAGGCCAGAAGATCCACCCTCAGAACCAGGCTCAGTGGGATGAGAGTGCCCAGTCCCCAAGCCCTTAATCCTTGGATCTCTAGGTCCCATACAGAGTCATTCTCAGAGATGATAGGTACTGCAGAGCAAGATGGCCGGACTGGACTAAACAATTATCCCCTGCAGACCTAGAATTTCTGATCTCTTTTCCTTCCCAAGGACTTATACCACCAGGGGTCAGGCAGCTTTTCTTTTCCAGTCCCGGAGCTAGATTCTTTCTACCCATCCTTTCCTGAATGATCAGGACAGGTGCATACTTGCTCACGGTCACCCTGTCTTCCACAGAGCATTCCTCTTTGGATTCAGAGCACCACATTTTGTGCCTCAAGATCCTTTACTCTTCTGAAGATGACACAACTGATGTAACAGTACTTCTTTCAGCAAGAAAAAGGGAAAAACAAAATTCAAGTTATATCATCGACAGTATGTCCCACTATACAAACATTGTAGGGGCTGTAAATAGTTCATGTAATTAGAATATAGAGTTATCTAGGGGTTGATAGTAAAACATGAGCCAGGGAAAAATGAGTCATAATAGGTATACAGGAAGGTCCTTGATGCCATGAGTCTGGACTCACTTCTGAAAGCAGTGGACAACCCAGGATGGATTCTAAAAGGTGACCTGGTGTATCTGAATTTGAGAAAGGTTGCTCTACCATAGTGAGATTGATTATAGAGGGAAAGCTTATAAAAATTTAAGACTCAAATGAATCATGACCTTAATTTTGTTAGTACAAGATTTCATCAACTGAGCTAACTGGTTTTGATCAAAATTTGTAAGAGCATCTGCCCCTAAAGAATGATCTCATTGGCTCTTTGAGATAGTCTTGTCCTCATGGGTACTTTGCATGTAGCCTGTTACCAAATTGTCCTCTGCGATGGAATGCTTTTTATTTGTCATTTTATTATTATTAGAAGTGTTCTTAAAATATTTATCCATCCGTATTTATCATTAATTATTTTCTTCTGAAATATAAGAAGAAATTGAAATTAATTTCATCAGCTATCTGGGATCAGGATTGCCCACCCCTAAGCTTTTGGAGATAGAATCCCTAAGTTTGGATTTGTTTATTTCTAAATTTTTGCTCTTTCTTCATTTCTCTCTGACTATTTGCCAATATTTTATAATACTTTTGTAATATTTGTAATTACCAGAACTCCCAACAGTTTATATCTTGGAACTAGAGATGGGTGAAACCAGCTGCATTGGGGGTTTGGTGAACATCTTGAACTATTTTTCAAATTGTGTTTGGGGTTCAAGGCAAACCAAAACATATTTTCATATTTTACCAAGAACTTTGTTTCCTCCTCAATTTTAAAATGATGTCTATTTTAAGGGAAATTTAATCCATATGTTACTAAATTCCTTACACTTACCTCATCAAAATTTGATTCTCTAAGAGCTATTTGATGTGCAAAAAGCCTTGGGAGTTATTTTATGAGATTTTTTTTTTAGGGAGAAATTTTTTTTTTCTTGGAAACAGGAAGTCAAATTTGCCAGGTGAAGATTGATTCCAGTGCACCTTTTGCCAACTGTAAATTGCCTGATCAGCTAAAAGACCTGAATTTTATACAAAATTTTGACTTGTAAAAGTTTCTGTGAATCCTGGTAATAGCACCATTAACATTTTTTGTTTGTTTTTATGCATCATCTTAACTACTTGCAAGGACTAATTTCTATAATAATATTGCCACACTCTCTTAACAGAAAAAAATTATTCTTGAGTTTAAATTAAGTTTGAGATTCCCAATAATATTCAATATTTCTATGTTTCTCATTGTGCTAAGGTTTGTTTGTGTTACCACCAATATAGCCCAAAGGATCCATCCTCCTCCAAACCACACACAAACATACATTATCAAAAATGTAGTAACTATTCTTTCTACTATTCAGATACTTCTCTTAAAGCACTGAGTTTGAGGGGCAACTGGGTAGCTCAGTCGGTTAAGCATCCGACTTTGGCTCAGGTCATGATCTCACGGTTCGTGGGTTCGAGCCCCACATCAGGCTTTATGCTGACAGCTAGCTCAGAGCCTGGAGCCTACTTCTGATTCTGTATCTCCTTCTGTCTCTGACCCTCCCTGGCTCACGCTCTCTCTCTCTCAGAAAAAAAAAAAAACATTTAAAAAAAAGTAAAAAAAAAAAAAAAGCACTGAGTTTGAAACAATTTTCAGGGAGTCACCTGCATCAGAATGACCTACAGTATTTATTACAAATGAAGAGTCCAAGACTTCTTTCCAGGTCTCCTGAGTCCAGATCTCTGCTTTAATGTATAACAAAGATATACTAGGCCAAGGTTAACAATATAGCATCTGAAAACTATAAGATGTTATAAAAGTTCATCCTGGGACACCTAGATAGCTCAGTCGATAAAGCGACTGACACTTGGTTTCAGATCAGGTCATGATCTTATGGTTTTGAGAGTTCGAGCCTCATGGTGGGCTCTGCACTGACAGCATGGAGCCTGCTTGGGATTCTCTCTCACTTCTTCTGTCTCTGCCCCTCCCCTACTCATGCTGCCTCTGTCTCTTTCAAAATAAATAAATAAACAAAGTTCATGCTGTTATCTTTTAACATTTATTGAAAGTCTACTATGTATAGGTATCTCCCGCTCTTCGAGAGTTGGCATTATACCACTTTACTACTACAAAAGACCTACATTAATTAGTATCTGTTTTTGCTAATGAAAAGATAACTGAAGAGGATTTTTACTTTTATGAAAAAAAGGTACGAGGTGAGAAAATAGCCATCAGCATGGGTTTTGCAGTGAGCGTTACAGAGGCCACGTGTTCTGAGCAGCAGGAGTGGTACCGACTGGCTCCTTCCTCAGCTCCTTCCCTGGCTCCTTCCCCGGCTCTTTCTCTGGATCCACATGTAGCATCTCAACATCAAGTTTCCAGAGCTTCTACTGTGTCTGTGAACATCTGTGTTTCTTCTGTATTTATTTTTGTGCATCTGTTAGCAAGATGTGTCATAAGGTATCAGAACAGCCTACAAGAAGTTGTTCTTTGGGTCTGGGCACATTCAAAAACTTTTCCATATAAATAAATGTAATTACTTTTTTGCTTTATGCCAGTTTGGCATTAAAGGCTTCACAGGAACACTCTATTTTTGGATATCAGGGGAAACTGAACGATAAAGCAGAGGAAACACACGCTACTAAAAGCTTTCTATAAGCCGGGTATTATACAAATGCATTATCTCACTTAAATTTCCAAATCATTGTAAGGTAGGTATTATTTTTTTCAATTCTGCAAATGGGGAAAGTGTGGCAAAGAGAGGTAGTGATCTCCTTGGTATCCATTTTCTTTTCTAATGGACAGAGCATGAGTTTTCTCTGCAGTGGTGATGTACCCCGTCTACAATGGTGACATTTCTTAATCTTCCTCATTGGTCAGCATGGCCCTGTTACAGGGTTCTTGCCAATTTGATGGTGGCTGCAAGGAGACCCTGGATGGGACTTCTTGAAAAGCTGATTAAGAGAAATCATTTCTCTTTAGTCCTTGCCTTTTTCACTTAGCCAACCCTCTTCTTGGTTGAGTTTGGACATGGAGCTGCCATCTTGGGATTACATGACAACAAACGCGAGGATGGAAGGCCTACTTCAAGGATGGCTTTTGGCAGGTGAGAAGAATAAACTTCCTTATTTGTTTAAGACAAAGTCCAGCACAATCTTAACTAACACACTGCAGTTAGTAGTTTGTCCTTGGAGACTCACAACTTAGTTCAAGAGGTAGGGAAGGAATTCCTTTTCATGGATCCAAAGTCCAGGCTCTTTCACTTTTCATTTTTTTATGTGCCGTCATTTTCCAAGGGTCATAGTGTAGGCCTTACACTAGATGGTATGAAGGATTATAAACACAAATGAGACAGTGCAGTGAGCTCTGCCTTCCAAAATTTACAGACAGATAGGCAAGATGAGGCATGGTCACAGTCACCAGCAATACTGAATAGATGAGATTCTGGAAGAAAGGGGCAGATCAGTCAAGTGTGAATGTACTATTATTGTCCTTAATATTCATTTTAAGGACATGATTAGTAGTTGTATAGTCTCAGTGGTAAGATTTTGGGTTAGTACACTGTTACTTCATGACTTCCTTTCTAGAGTTCTGGAGGGTGCATGAGAAGCCATGAGAAGAATTGCTCTCTTTCCTCACCCAGCCTATTCATTTCAGGTACAAATTGCACCCTATGTTATCTGAAATCATGTACTTTGTCTACTGTTAGATATGGAATCAAAAGCCCCAGGAGTATTGGGAAAATGGAAAAGGTGCCAGAAAAAACACACAAACAAACCTTTAGAAGAAAGTGTGTAAAGCCCCTTGTTGCTTCTCCTTCATGACCGTTCTCTCAAGGATGCACCCACGGGACATAGCACAGAACATGTTTCTGGGGGACACACGCTGCTTGAGGCCTCCCCAGGGGTCTGCCCACAACACCGTGCAATCGCTCACTGGAAACAGCCTTCACTGGGACCTTCTACTTCCCCAGCTCCCCAGATGATGTACACATCGTTCTGTTTTGGTTTTTCCTCTGAGAAGGGAAATGATAAGGGGAAGCATGAACAATCTGGGGCAAAGTGTACAAAAGAAGCAGGGAAAGCAATACTTTGAGCCCCAGGCAAAATTTCAAAGTGAAAGTCATCCATGTTGTTCTCCCGCTCATTCTCTGGCTCCCCGACCCTTTTCCTCAACAGCCCTTGCCTGTCACCCTCAGGAGTCCAGTGTCCTCCTCCTCCTGAGTCAACTGCAAGGTGTCTTTTCCCTCATCTCCCCAAGTCACCAAATTTGGGCAGGTGTGGTCCCAAACTTTCCAAAGCACCAATATCAATTCTTCCTCTCCCCTCTCTTCTCCTAAGCCTTGACAAGTGCTCAGAAAACAAGATGATGAGACTAATTTGCAGAAAGTAAGAACAACTGATGAGTCCATGATAACCCCCAAGTTTTCCTGGTTCACAAAATATATATATATTTTCTAAATATTTTTATTTATTTCTAGGAGAGAGAGAGAGCGTGAGCAGGGGAGGGTCAGAGAGAGAGGGAGTCACAGACTGAAACAGGCTCCAGGCTCTGAGCTGGCAGTCAGCACAGAGCCCGACGCAGGGCTCGAATCCACGAACCGCGAGATCATGACCTAAGCAAAAGTCGGACGCTTAACCGACTAAGCCACCCAGGCGCCCCCAAAATATGTATTTTTATTGTATGGGGTTTAAAATATTGTTGGAGGACTTTGTGTGTGTATTTTTTTGAATGGTGAAATTGCCTAGTATTAAATATTTATTTAGCTAATTCTATTTTTTAAAGTCCATTTATTTATTTATTTGGAGAGAAAGTCAACACACACAAAGAGTAGGGGAGGGGCAGAGAGAGAGGGAGACAGAGAGGGAGAATTCCAAGCAGGCTCTGAGCAATTAGCACAGAGCCCAATGCAGGGCTCGATCTCATGAACTGTGAAATCATGACCTGAGCCAAAATCTAGAGTGGGATGCTGGACCAACTGAGCTGTCCAGGCATCCTTAACCAATTCAAATTTTAGTTGAAGGTTAGATGAAATACCAGAAAGGAAAAATGCACAATACCAGGCACAAAATAGGCACTCAAGAAACATTTACTGGGTCATGTGTTTATTCAGACTCACCTTTAATATCTAATCATCTGGTGCTATAATAGTGATACATCTCCTTAACTGGGAGTCAGATCAAATTTATTTAAGCCTTTTATCCTATTTAAAATCTGTATCAAGTGTCTACCATGTCCAAAAAACTGTGCTAGATTCTGAGTGAAGGAGACTGATGGAAACATGAAACAAGCATGGCACTTACAGTCCAAGGGCCTTCTGACAGAGCAGGGAAGTCAAATGTGTCAATGGTACCAAAAATCAAGACTGGTGTGGCAAGGAGCACTGGAATGCTGACACTGTGCTGAATTTGGGGTGTGCCGGACTCCTGGTTTCAAACCAGAACTTTGGAGCTACAGATACATGTTATTCCGGAAGAGTAGACTGACGGTCCATTGGGGACCTACAGATTATAGCACCAAACACAGTTACTGTGTGTTCACTTGAAAGCGATGTTGCCTCTCATAATTTTTGAAATGTAAAGAAATATATTGCTGTCTCCACTCTGTCCCTTCTCTTCTCTGACAAAGAAAGATGGTGGTTAAACAGAAAAGCCTTCACAGCAACTCCATGTTCAGGACCAGGGAGGAGGAAACAACTCTTAGATTAGAAAACTAAGAAGGCACATTCTCTGCAATAATTCGATCAGATGAATAACACTGCACAGTGAATAACATATAGTGTATAAGCCAAAATGATATTAAAGGATAAGCTAAAAACTATTAGAGCTAATGTTGAATTTTCTTGCTGTGTGCCAGGGACTGTGCTAAATGCTCTGTGTGCATCAATGCATTTCTTATTTTTCAGCAAGCCTTAGACATAAGGACTATTTTTTTCCCTTAAGGAGGAAATGAAGGCTACTGAGAGGTAAGTTTCCCAATGGAACATACAGAATAGGTGGCTGAACTGAGAGGCTGACTCAGCATTTTCTGACACCAAAATCCATTCTCTTAACCACTTTCCTATGTTGTCATTATATTCCCCAGTGAGGTCAAGGAATGCCCACTCACGGAAATATGAAAATCATGAAGATGAGTTTCATTGCACTTCACTTTCTTCTCAAGAGTATGCCATCATTTCCTTTGTTTCCCCCACCTCCACTCCATAATTCATAACTTGGCCTTTGCTTTTAGTCATTTAGTGGATGTGAGTCACCAAATGTGCTTTGAAGTCTAAGCTTGTGTAAAGCGAGATAAGAGCAGGCTCCATTCCCCTCAAAGCATTTTCATTGTGTTTACTTTCTTCGGAGGGCTTGGTCTTTTGGTCTCTTTGTTCCTGCGTCCAGGACACATGAGTGCTTGCTTGCAACAAGTCTTCTAGCTCAAATCAGATATCAGACCCTCAAGGATGGATTTGGGCCTTTATAAGTTAGGATTCACAGCCTCTTGGAAACGTTGGGACCCCAGGTAGGGAGCAGGAAATGAGTGAGTGAAAACTGCTGGGTTTACTGTTCAGCCACCCCGAAAGGAGTTGCCTTGAAAACAGACAACAATAATTACTCCCTCCCAAAGTGTAGCACTTTGATCTTCTCAGCAATGCACTGAGGGGCATTATTATCCCATTTTGGTTTACAGATGAGGTAAGAGACTTGTAGAATTTACTCGACCAGCCAACGGTAAAGCTGGGGCTCAAATTCTGGTGTTTTAACCCCAAATAATATTTTTTCCCATTGAGCACACTGTAGCTACTGTTTAAAAAAATCAATTTTGTTTGAATTAAACTGGCAATGTAATTAGTTTAGTGTTAACAGGGCAACTTAAGTAGATCAAATCTAAGATTAGGTTTCCAAAGCAAATAATTTATTTTTTCTTAATTATTATTATTATTATTATTAGTTGTTGTTGTTGTTGTTGTTTGGCTTCTGATTACTTGCCTACATGGCACACAACAGATGGGACTAACTGAATTCTAATGAGTTAAGGTAGAATTCTTGTATTTTGAGATGGATAATTTATTTTATTTTGTTTTGTTTTATTTTTTGTTTTTTTTTTAAGTTTATTTATTTTTGAGAGAAAGAGAGAACATGATCTGGGAGGACAGAGAGAGTGGGGGACAGAGGATCAGAAGTGAGCTCCACACTGAGAGCAGAGAGTGTGATGTGAGGCTCAGACCCACAAACGTGAGATTATGACCTGAGCTGAAGTCAGACACTTAACCAACTGAGTCACGCAGGCACCACTGAGATGGATATTTTAAGCATACTGGAAGTTGTAAGTTTGCAGGGTCTTGTGTATGAACATTATCACCACTGCCCTTATCCTAGTGGTGCTGTGTGTTACTTAGGTTAGACCAGCTACCAGCTAACATAGAACTGCCATATTCCAGTCGAATCAATATATGGTAAACCTAAAACTAATATAACACTGTATAGTAACTGTACTGGAATTAAAATAAAAAACTGAAAGAAAAAAAAAGAAAAACAACCACATGCAAGAAATCTCAGTAGCTTAACAAAATAGAAGTTTATTTTTGATTCATTTAAAATAAAAGATGGATATCCCTGATCAAGTGTCCTCCGGTTGGAAGAAGGGACTCCGGTTCCTTCCATCTCGTGTTCCACCATCTTCAATTCATGACAAAAGTTACCACTAAACAGAAAAGAGCATGAGGGGGGCACCTGGGTGGCTCAGTTGGTTGGGTGCCAGACTTCCTCTCAGGTCATGATCTCACAGTTCATGAGTTCAAGCCCCACACTGGGCTCTGTGCTGAAAGCTTAGAGCCTGGAGCCTGCTTCAGAGTGTGTGTGTGTGTGTGTGTGTGTGTGTGTGTGTGTGTGTGCCTCTTCCACTTGTGCTCTCTCTCTCAAAAATAAATACATAAATATGAAAAAAAGAAAGAAAGAAAGAAAGAAGGAAAGAAAGAAAGAAAGAAAGAAAGAAAGAAAGAAAGAAAGAAGGAAAGAAGGAAAGAAAGAAAAGAGCATAAGGAATCTTGTGCATGTGGGGTGGGGGCGGGGTGTTTATGGACCATAACTAAAAGTAGTATACATCAGAACTTAGTCACACAGAAAAAGTAGTCAAGCTATATTTTCAGAAAGAGGAAGAAATGGATTTCGTGGTCAGGTAGGTGGTCATGTTGTTCAAGACCTATTTGGAATTCCTATTTTAAAATTACTTTCAAAACCAGTTAGGGAGCCTATAAGAAAAATATAGGGTCTTTATTATATATACATCTTTTGGGGTGTAGGTGAACAAAATTTCACTTCCAGATTATCAACTAATGTATTCACCTGGCTCTATATTAATCCAGGGTCTCTGGAGAAACAGACCAATAGGCTCTGTTTCCTATATGCCATATATATGAAGATACATATATATGTGTGTGCGTGCGTGTGTGTGACTTTGTGTGTGTTTATGTGTATATAAGTGTGTGTATATATATATATATACCTACATGGAGAGAGAGAATGAGAGAGAGAGAGACTTATTACAAGGAATTGGCTCATGTACTTAAGGAGACTGATAAGGCCTAAGATCTACAGCTGACAGCCGGACACCTAGCAGAGTTGATGGTATAGTCTCAGTCCCAGTCCAGAGGCCTAACAACTAGGAAAGCCAATGTTGTTCTAGTCCAAGTGCTACAGATCCAGGAAGAGCTGATGTTTCTATTCAAGTTCAAAGAAAGAAAAACAAACAAACAAACAAACAAAACTAAGTACAAGCCCCAGCTTGAAGGCAGCCAGACAAAAAGAATTCTCTTTTACTCAGACTCTTTTTTCTATTCAGGCTTCCAACTGATTGGATGAGGCCCATCCACATTAGGGAAGTCAATCTGCTTAATCTTCCTTATTCAGTCTATGCACTCAAATGTTAATCTCATCTGGATACACTCTTGCAAACACACCCAAAATAATATTTGGCCATCAGGTACCTTGGGGCCTAGTCAAGCTGACACATAGAATTACCTATTACAGAGTCCCAAAACTTTTATCTACTTACAAAGTTTATTTTTCTACAAGATAAATATTTCCCAGAGCTAAAGAATCCAAAGAATGTAATGCACTTGCTGCAATCAATTTCCAAAGAGATTTTCCAAGAAGTTTTTCAGAAGCCTTTCTGCACTCTCAAGGTCTACACTCAAGATGGTAATATTCATGTGTATGCATCTATATGCATGCATGGCTTCTGTGACTTCAGTTCCATGTGTAGAGCTCATTGTCTTCTAGAAAGCACCAGTAATCGTGGGGAAATTTACTCTTCATGTATGAAGATAACCTGACCTACCACAGCATCTCTAATCTGGAAATTGGAGGAAGATACCACCAACCTTGGGCTAATTAAAAAAACACTGTATAAACAAAGTGGAATGAAGGTAGTGTGGTGGTGGTGGTGGTGGTGATGATGTTGAAGGTAAGAGCTTAATATTACCAAGAACATACAGTTACTCCAACTATAGGTTCTTCTCAACTGAGGAACCAACTCTGTATTTCTTTTATATCCTGACAGCATCTGTTTCAAAGCCCAACATACAGTCCATGAACTTTTATGTGTAAACTTTAGGTTTTTCAACAAATCCCGAATGTACTGAGTACCACACTCTGCACTGTGCTGTAATTCTGCACAGTTGTGTGCACTCGTTTAAAACATGCACACTTATTTTAGTGTTTCACATCAGCAGTTATGGCCTTCACAATAATTGTGGGAGGTCTCTGCAGGTACCACCCAATTTCATTGCCAAACATCTTTTCAAGATAAATGGAGAGGCTTGGGGCAGAGGCATCTTTATCCTAATTTCATCAGGGCATCTCTTTTCTTTCTTCCTTTCTTTTTAAACATTTTTTTAATGTTTATTTATTTTTGAGAGAGACAGAGAGCGAGCAGGGGAGGTGCAGAGAGAGAGGGAGACACAGAATCTGAAGCAGGCTCCAGGCTCTGAGCTGTTAGCACAGACCCCAATGTGGAGCTTGAACTCATGAATCATGAGATCATAACCTGAGCTGAAGTCAGACGTTTAACTGAGCCAACCAGGTGCCCCAGTGTATCTCTTTTCTAATGCCTACATAACTTCTTGTCTCAGGCTGAAGGCCCATGAGAACAGCACTTCATATGTTTTTTGATCCCAGCTGAGAACCACTGTTCGGCATGTATGCATCTAGAACTCGGGATGGTTTGCTCCATTACCTGTGACACATGGCAAATGCTATTGCAGGTCTTCTAACATTTTTTCTTTTGTAATCTATCCCTACAAGGCATGTATCTCACATCTCCATATCAGAACCCCCTCCCCTTCTGCATTCTGAATTTACTGAGTCAGAGTCCACATAAGAACAAACTGCGGTCCCCTCGGTGACATGGCACAAGACAGCCTTGTAGCTTGTGGGCTATGCCGAACCAGTGAGTAATGTCTGGGAACTCTTTGGCTGACTTCCTCCTGTTCAAGGACAATTTTGCATTCTCCCAAGTGCTCAGAATGTTTCTCCTTTCAGAACAACATTGACACTAGGATTTCGGAAACCTGGGGTACCGTGTCAAGCCACGGCTCTTCCCCATAGGGAAAATGCTACACCAACTGAGCCACTCAGGCACCTGCCGATAGGGAAATGAAGGTCATATCGGCTCCTCCTTCTTCTAACTGGTTCATTGTGTCGTGAGCTTGTGTGGACTAGCCTTTACTTCCCCGAGAGGCCTGTGTAGACGATCTGGTATCTCAGTGCAGTGCCCGGTGAATTCATGGCAGTCTAGGGTCTGGTCCCTTCCCTATGCTCCACAGCCGTCACTTAGTGATGGCTTCTTGGATAACTGCCTCACCTACTTCCAATACACAGTTTAGAATTTAATTACATATGACTTTACATTTTTGGACTCTTGCTTCCAAATCTAAACTGTTAATTTGCTAAAGATATGGGTCTGTTTTGTGCTTCTCCTGAGTCACACTGAAAGCCCCTGTTTGAATAACTTAACAGTCACTCACTAAATGGGTGCCATGATGATGAAGTCATACTAATTGCTTCTGGTGACACACCAGCTCTTATGCATGCAAATGAGTGCTTTCCTTCACAAGTAGGCCACCTGGGGAGGCTGCCTGCCTGCGTATGCCAATGATGTTATCAATTCTCAAAATAATATTTCAATACCTCTCTCTGTTTGCATGTGTGTCAGAATCTGACATTTCACATCAGATATTTAGCACCCACTCTAATGTAAGATACTGTTTTCGGTGGGTACCACAAAGATTAAAACACAGTTTCGGCTCACAGTTTGCAGTCTTCTGTAGATGATACGAAAAGGCTGTAAATGGTGATGATACAAGGCAAAATGTGTCCAGTCCTGTAAATGAGGCACAAAAGATTCCTGAGGACCAAAAAGGCAAGGCAAGGTAATTTAAAGCTGAGGTTGCTGGGTCTCATGCAATCCCAACAACTGTATACTCTTATTCTATCATTGGTTCAGCCTTGGGAACCAACTAAAAGCTACTTGGAATTAAGTGTGGGGCATGAACTAAGTGAATACACTATGTAATGTCATCTTCTAAAATGGAAGTAGAGGAATAAATCATCTCCATAAGAAATGGTTTTAAAGGCCACTTTCTTCAGAAGAAAGTGATGGCCAGTTGAGCCAAACAATTATCACAAGATGTATATTTGCACTTAACTCTTGACCATTCATCTCTATGCCCCCTCTGTACCTCCATTTCCACCAATAGCATAGACCACATCCAAGGTTTCCAGTGCAACTATGAAAATATGCAGAGGTTATGGACCTTTCTGTGAAATTTCACTTTGAATGAACACGTGGCAATAAAATAATAGTTGAGAACTGCTGGACTTTATAACTGCTGAGTCCCCATTGAGCTCACACATTCTGCACCCTGCACATAGGTGAGGAGAAGTCATCAATGCCACTGGGTGACAGAAGACAGTCACTTGCCAGATGTGAATCATCTGTCCCATGGCCAAAATGTCCTGGCTAACCTGCATACCCCCGGCAGAGCCCTGCTTCTCTGTCACTGTCGCTCCTGTCACCCTATTTTATCTCCCTCAGAGTTTTATGACTTAAATTATTTACTTGCTTACCTTTGAGTTGTGTGCTTTACCTACTAGAATGAAAGATGATCTGTGAAAACAAAGAACTTGACTTTCTTATTTAGGACCATATCTGGGGTGACTAAATTGTCAGGTACATAGTAAACATTTGATACATCTTTATGGAAAACAAATGAGTGAATGAGTGAATAAATCAATTGATCAACTGATTCTCTTTTGTGGATAAGGAGTTGGGTGCAGGCCTTGGGAAGATGATATAATGTGAATTCAGTAAAGGTATAGCTGAGTATCTTCTATGCTTTGGCATTTTGTGAGGCAATGAGAATACAGAGCGGAAGGACCTATCTTTGGCGAGCTCACAGTCTATTTAGGGAAACAAAGCAGGACTGCATGAACACTACGTACAGGAGAAAAATTATAAAATAGGATAGCATGTCGAGGAAGATCTCGGAGATTCCACTAACAAATGGTGAATTGTAAAGCAGGGAAATACATAATGTGTTAGGCATTCAGAGGAAGGGCAGAAATTCCTGTAAGTTGAAATGACTTAGAAGATCCTCCAAGAGGAGAAAAACAAGTGAGAATACAAGGATATGAATCAGGGGTATCCCAGGCAAAGGTGCCTGGTGGGAAAGAGCAAGGAACAATCTGATTGGAGAGAAGGGGAATCAAATAATATGTTCAGGTATCTTTCTCATTTATCTTCCGGCACAATCCCGAAAGGAGACTATTATCTCTATTCTATGGATAAACCAACTTGCCCAGTTTCCCAAACCTTAGTTACGGAGCCAGGATTTGTGTCCAAATCAGTCTGATTTCCAGGACCATGGTTCTCCACTGGTGAGGCAAAGCCTCTGATCTGTGGAAAGGGGAGGTGTATGTAAGAGAATGGTACAAAGCGAAGGTAATCTGTTGTTAGAATATATTAATGACCTCGGATGGTATTCTATACTATCAGACAGGTGAAGATATTAAAAATTCTTACCTAGGGGGTGACTCTTTGAAAGTATTCATTTAGGAAATTGAATCTGAATAGATTGAAAAAAGAGAAATAAGGAGAGCCCATAACAGTTATTGTAACATCTCTGAGCTGAGATAAATGGAAATGAAGGAAGAAGGAACAGCAATAATGGTAGTTTAAAAATGGGAGATTTATTGGATTATTGTAGGGCAAAGTCAGGAGGAACATGCAGCCTTAATACTGCTATCCATTGTCCCCTGGTGTGCCTATGTCCTTTTTGTTATATCTGTGGCACCTTCTTCTGATTAGAGTCCCTGTTCTCAGCACACACATTCACATCATACACACACACATACACACACACACACACACACTCACACACACACGGTCCACTCTGTTTTTGCTTATCTGTATTTTGTAGTATTTTTCTCCAAAACAAATATGAATTATTGTGAAATAAAAAAGTAAATTTAAGGGGCACCTGGGTGGCTCAGACAGTTAAGTGTCTACTCTTAGTGTTGGCTCAGGTCATGATCTCATGGCTTTGTGGGATCAAGCCTTGTATCGGGCTCTGTGCTGGCAGCACAGAACTTGCTCGAGATTCTCTCTTTCCTCTCTCTGCCCCTCCCCCAGTCACGCTTTCTCTGTCTCTCTCAAAATAAATAAACTTGAATTTTTTTTAATAATGAAAAAAGAAAATTTAAAAGGGAGAATTAATTACAGGCCACTTTTTGCAGATAATAAAAAGTAAAGAAGCATTTACAATATATCAAGAATAGAAAATGAAAAAGACTTAAATTATATTTCTGAGAAAGAGAGAGAGATTCTATCAGATAAAAAAAAAAAGGAAGGGGAGAGAGAACTTTGTGGAGAATTATAAAACTTTAAGGAATTCTACTAAACAGGGCTCTGTTATCTTGCCTGGGAAGTAACTGAAGTTATGATAGACATTCATGTAGGAAGTAGAAATAATACAAGTACCTGCATTTTTCCACATCCCTGGACTACTCTAAGATTAAAAGACATGATACATGTAAAACTGCTTTAGATTCTTTTTGGAGAAATATTTATTGAAGTACCTTTTAAAAGAAAGGAACCTGGTCTAAATGGAATGAAAACAAGATTGCATTTTTTCCCTTATATTCTGTCTTCACAACTTTCCTACATATTCTGGCATCATTTTCATTCCATATAGCTCTGACTTCTGGACATTTGGGGGGTTAGAAAGGCCAGCTATACTCACTCATCTGTTTATACATGGTTCATAATCCTCACTATTCTGTACCATAATTACATATTTTTGTGCCTGTTTCCCTGGAATACTGCGAATATTGAAGAAGAGGATGTATTTGTTTATGTTTGTGTCTCTAATGCCTTGAATAAATAAGATGCTCAATCAGTGAGGTTAATGAGTGTATAGATTAATATAATATAAATCATGCTGAGAGATTTCATTGCTTGAGAATTAATAATGTTGAATTATTTTTGGTAAGGTCACTCATATTGACTTCTTGTATAACAAGTGGTAAAATGTGAATGTTCTTCAAAGGAATTAAAAAAATTTAAAGTGGCACCTGGGTATCTCTGTCAAGTAAGCGTTCAACTTTGGCTCAGGTCTTGATCTCACAGTCTGTGAGTTCGAGCCCCACATTGGGCTCTGTGCTGACAGCTCAGAGCCTGGAGCCTGCTTCGGATTCTGTGTCTCCTTCTCTCTCTCTGCCCCTCACCCACTCACGTTCTGTCTCTCAAAAATGAATAAAAATTTTAAAAAATTAAATATCTAAAAGATAATTTCCACCATTGGCTTATTCTCAGGGAAATTAGAACATTTCAGGGTAAAGAGTCTCAAAGGTTCACAATATCTTTTTTTTTCTTATTTTATAAACCTGTTTTCCACCTATTCATCGATAAAGGGTGACTATTTTCTTTTTAAAATGTTAAAACAGGAAAGAGAAATTTTACGTTAATAATAACCATTATTTTCACAGGAGAATCATACTTCTTCATGTTAGGTATTCTGAAAGATAAAAGATAATTCACTTTTCCCCTGTGATTATATTTATATACTAGAGGTTAAAAGTATAGATGTATATAAAACTATATCTATATATCTCTGTATCTATCATCTATCTGGTACATATCTACATAAGGTTTCATATATATGTAGTTTTTATAACTAGATGCTGCTTTATCCTGATTACGTATATACTAACATTATATAATTTAAAGGACACTTTGAATTGAAGTAGGTGAAAATTTCCGGGAAAATGGAAGTAGTGACATTTTTCCCCCTTGGCCACTTGGGACCACTGATACATTTTGCACATGTAGCTCCAGTCTTCATGTTTTCCCGTCTGCATTTAGTCCAGCTCAAGAAAGAGCAACAGCCTGCTGTGGGAAGGAAGCCAGCCTTGCAGTCAGATGTTCCTGGGCTTGAGTTCTTCCTGCTCCTCTGCTTAGAGGGCGAGAGTCCTTGGACAAATCACTTCACCTTTCCGATTCACACTCTCGCCGTCTGTCCACTATGGATGAGACCTTGCCCTCACCTTCACACATGTCGCCTATAAAGCCCACAGTAAATACTAGGATGCAGGCTCTTACTTCTTCACACATAAATCTCTTTCAATGATGTACAGAAATCCCTTTGAATCCATTACTTCATATGTTTAAAAAATAACCCCCAAAACCTTCCCTTATAGTTTCCAAAACCATATGTATGCAATATGCATACAACATATTACTAAGATGTAATAACCAATCACAGCGTTTGCTCATACTGGTAGGTTGAATCTCAAGTTGGCTGCCTCCAACTGGCTATCTGTTGAAACACTTTATGCTTTTATAAGGGTGAATCCAGAGTGCATTGAGTAATGCATAATAAAATTAGTTTGGGGAGAAAGGAACCAAGTTTAAAAGAAAAAAAAAAAAGAGGGGACAGATAAGCACAGTAAAATAATCTCCAATGACTTCATTGTGAAGTAATGACTTTTACCAAATAACTGCATTGTAGTTTTATCTTTCCAACCAAGATTGTGTTAATGCTCTAAAATTAAATCTCTTGTGAAAGTTATCTGGAATTTCTCAACAAGTTTTTAAAGGGGTTTTATTTTTTCATTGGAGGTCATGCCTCAAGAATTTGTAGGAATTCCGCCTGGAAAGTAATAATCAGTGGAAACTGGCAGTCAAAGCTAATTTATATTACTCTTCCAGATAAAAATTCCTTCCGTCTTAGACCTGCATTTCAAAAAAGATTATTATCACTCTGGAGAGAATACATCAGTGTAGAAAAAAGAGAAGAATGACCTCAAGGGTGTCTTTGCTGCCTCTGTGCAACTCCAGGTCTGCTGCTTTTTAAAACTCCTTTTTGAAGCTACTCTTCTGAAATGTTTTGAGGCTATTCAAAGCATGAGTATGTCAAAGGCATGCTTGAGGAGCACTCTCAAAATGATGTTCCCTAATGTGCCTGCTGTGGGAGTTCATGACACATCTTGGGTGGTGGGGAAAGGGAGGACAGAAAGAAGATTGGGGAGAGAGATGTTCAGCAACTGGACCGAGAGGAGGGAGGTGTTTTTTATATGGCGGTATATTTTCATTCCCTTAGTAGCTAGAGAGATTGTTTTTTTCCCACTCAGTCTCTTCCCCCCTTTTTTAGCTGTCTTGGTGTTTTCATGTAAATGACATATTCATGAGGAAGCATGCTTAATGGAAAAGGCTTGGCTGTTATTAATGGCAGACCTAAATTTAAACCTCAGGTTCTTCACTTACTACCTCCTCAATTTATAAGTTATTTAAACTCTCTGAGTCTCAGTCTCTATACCTATAAAATTTATAGAATCTTTAGGAATCAGCTAGATGCTATATGTAAATCTCTCATCTTGGCATTTGGTCAGTATGAAAGAAAAATTTGTTGGAAGAACAAATGAGTAAAAGGAATATTAGTTCCTTTTACCTTCTCCACCCCATCCACAGAATTTGGGATGTTAATGCACTGTGGATAACCTGAAATCTACTCAATGATCTGATCAATGAAGCACAAAAACACTACCACTCTTTTTGGAGATTCTGGAAGTTGAAGCCATCAGATATTTTTGAATCAATACCAACTAAAACCCATGAAAGAGATATGCCAAATCATGAATTCTATGACTAGAGTAAGCATTCAGAAACCCTAACTATTTCTCAAGACTAGGAGGCTAAAAAGAAACTTTTTTTAAAAGTTCTTTTTCAAATTTTTTTTTTTTTACTTATTTCTGAGAGAGAGAGAGAGACAGCATGAGCAGGGGAGGGTCAGAGAGAGAGGGAGACACAGAATCTGAAGCAGGCTCCAGGCTCTGAGCTGTCAGCACAGAGCCCGACACCGGGCTCGAACCCACAAACCGTGAGATCATGACCTGAGCTGGAGTTGGACGCTCAACCAGCTGAGCTACCCAGGCGCCCCTAGAAAGAATTTTAAAGGCCATTTTTTATTCATCGGATTTCAGGCTGAGATACTGCCAGAAACATACATGGTATCGAAATCAAAGGGCCCGCTTTTTCTATCACCCAGATATGTGTAATGAATGGGTCAGACCTACCAACCTTCCAGCATTCAACAGACCAAAATTGAACAGAGGAAGTATTCCATTTAGTAAGAGTTCAATCACTCGTATTGAAATATTTCAGCAGTTGAACTGAAACTTGCTAGCATCATAAATACAATTTGTACAATTCCAAAAAGCGTATATTTGGGACAAGGCCATTGTTAATCCTATGTGGTTTTTCAGTGGGTAGGTAATTCTTTAACAGTAGAAACAGAAGACAGATTTGCTTCCAATTGTGAGCTCATTCCTAAGGTCACAACTGAAAGCTGAAAGAGAAAGAGAGTCCAAAATAAACATCAGTTTGGACTATAAAGCATTTCTCTCTGAGGGTGCCCAGGTTTATATGAAGGAATTCCACCTCAAACAAGGAGAAATTTAACTCACTTTTCCCAGTTATTAGTGGGCACGTCTAGTGTCTGCCTGTTCACCCTGATCCACTCCCCAACCTCAAATCCATTTTCTTAAGACCCTGGCTTAAGAACCATGTGAACCCAGAGTTCTTCAAACTCCTTGCACTTTGATTGATCTAGAAGAGTAAAAAATAAGGTTATAAACTATCTGTAGGAACAGTCACTAACATGGTTGGCCCGAAAAGCTCAGTAAGAAAGCCAAAAAGTTTAATTTGTTGTAACCTATGATTTCTTAGTAAATATTAACTAATGTTAGAAGTATGCATGGATTTACTTTCCTAGGCTGTTTGAACCTTTTAAATCATAATTTTTTAAAACAAAAAAAATTTAAGTAAGACCTTCGAAAGTGACTCATAAAGGGTTTTGGTTTGCTTCCCTCACCTCCTCCAAGCTACCCGTCTTCAGAGCGATGTTTTTCTTTCATGAGCTTGTCCTCTTCACTTATGTGCCTGGTTGATGGATAATTCCCTCTGCAGGTGTCTCTAGAATCCTGAGTGCTTAACCCTTGGGTTAAGTAACCAACTACCATGTACCAAGACAGTCACCTTCCTTACCCTTTTCTTCGGTTATGACTGCCAAGTGGGTGCCCAATCATGCTAAAATAGAAGATTTACTCACATGCAGTATCCCAGGAGCTCTTCACAGAATCATGACTGGGACATGAACCAGAAACCTACATGTTCCCTAGCCATCAAAGGTGTCTTCCTGGCCCAAGTTACCGAAGTTCTGCTGATCTGGAAGCAGCCCTCTGTGTAGACTGAGGTTTTTTTTTTTTTTTTTTTTTTTTACAGATAATTTATTGTCAAATTAGTTTCCACATAACACCCAGTGCTCATCCCCACAAGTGCCCTCCTCTATGCCCATCCCCCCTTCCCCCCCACATCCATCAGTCCTCCGTTTTTGTCAGCATTCAAGAGCCTCTCATGGTTTGTGTAGACTGAGTTCTTAGAAATTATTAATTCTTTACAATTACTTGCTCATATATTTTCAGAATGCCAGATGCCACTCTCCTTGGATCTCAAAAACATGCAAATTCTAAATGCATGTGTGCAATATTTATCATATACTGACTTCACCAGCTATATGCCAATTGGAGAAGTGAGGGCAAGGGCATACTGAAAAAGAGGCAAAGCAATTAATTTTTTTTAACATTTATTCATTTTTGAGAGACAAAAAAAGACAGAGCATGAGCAGGGGAGGAACAGAGAGAGAGGGAGACACAGAATCTGAAGCAGGCTCCAGACTCTGAGCTGTCAGAACAAAACCCAATGCGGGGCTTGAACTCACTGACCATGAGATAGTGACCTCAGCTGAAGTCAGACACCCAACCGACTGAGCCACCCAGGCACCCCCCAAAGCAATTTTAAAGTCAAGAAAGGCTACCTGATATGATGTGGAAAATGAATAGGTCAGTGAGGCTGGAGCTCAGCATCCATTCACTGGAGAAAAGGGGTATCACTAGGGACTAGAAGGCTCGGGAATTGTGGGGAGGGTCCTCAGAAGACCCATTGCAAAGATCTTCCATATACCAAGGGTATTGGGCTTGATTCTAAAAACCAGAAGAGAACTAAAAGAAGCACCTGATGAGATTTGTAATGTGAAATGATAGTGTTAAGGGCAGTTTGGGGAATAACTAGAGATGAGGGATTGACTGAGGACAAAGAAGTCAGTAGAAAGCCCCAGGCAGTGAGGAGACCCTGAGTTAAGGCAGTGAAGACAAGGTAAAGGGAATGGAACTTAAACTCAGAATGACCACATGACACACCTCTTTGGGGAAAGACATATTTTCTGATAATGAATGTTGATTAAAACAGAGGATCCCAGAGCTGGGAGGTTGTGACTTTCTTTTAAATACCGAATTTATAACTATATCTCTCTTTGCTAATGCATGACCTCAAAGCTAAATCCACATCATATCCAATCAAACAAAATCACAATCATGTTCTTGTAGGGGAGATGTAGGAGGGAGTGTAAAGATGGAAAGATACCATCTCTGCCTTCAAAGATTTCATAAACTAATTCAGTAATTCTCAATGGCTATATGCTGTGCACAATTGTGAATTGAGCCATAATTAAAAACTTTTAAAGGACAATGTAAGGCAGCATATGCAAGTGTCTAGTAGCAGTGATGATAAATGTTATAATGATAGTTAACATTTTTGGAACTCTTTCTTTGATTTATGCATTTCATGGATTTTCTAATATAATCCTTGGGAAAAAGAAAATGTACTATTTTCTTCACTCTTGTGAAATAAGCTAAGGGCATGGGCCAGTTAAGAAACTTACTTTCAGGGGTGCCTGGGTGGCTCAGTCAGTTGAGTATTGGACTCTTGATTTCATCTCAGGTCAGGATCCCAGGGTTGTAGAATTGAGCCCGTGCTGAGCATGGAGCCTGCTTAGTATTCTCATTCTCCCACTCTCTCTGCCTGTCTCCCCTGCTCTTTCTCTCTAAAAAAAAAAACAAAAACAAAAACAAAAAATAAAACAAACAGAAAAAACAAAAACAGAAAACAACTCACCTGAACCACAAAGCTATAAATGAAAGGACCAGTGTGAACACAGGTGTGACAGACCCTGTGGCATGCTGCCCAGAGCTTCTTTCAGGATCAAGGTAGGCATTCATTTCCCCTAAAGCAGGGATCTCCAGGCCTTGTCCTTGGCTGAAAGGAGCTGCCTCATCTAATGTGTAGCCTGGCGGGGGCGGGGGGGGGGGGGCGGATACACAGTTGCCCCAATTGGAAAACTCTGAAAAAGTCATTCCAGCTTCAGAACTTCCAGAAGGATTGGCTGAAGCTTCTGTGGCAACTGCATTTCAGTTCAACTTCTCCCTTCATACAGTATCACTTTCTTCCCTCCCTCAAGATGCTGATCCTAAGAACAGTTCAGTAAACCTCTTTGTGTCCTGAGAACCTAAACTGAGAGAAAGCTTGACTCCAATGCCTGTGTGTGCTTAAGTACCAAGCCACAGAGTAGAAGAGTCATACCAAAGAACCTCTAGAGATGTAAAGGAAGAGTAGATTTTGAAAGACAAGAATTAGGTGCTTCAGGCACAAGGAACAATGGGGAAAAAAGAAAGTATACTTGAAGAACGATGACTAGATCAGTCTGACAAGAATAGGGAGTTCGTGTTGTTATTAGAGGTAAGTAATGGGGGACTATGCTCAGGCTGCTTCTCGGATGCCGTAGTCGATGTTTCTTGTTCTCTTCTTGATGAAGAGCAGGAAACTGGTGTCAATGCTATTTTAAGAAAATGAATCAGGCATCTGTGGACAGATGGAATAGAATGAGAACCAGATACAAGTGACATTTTATGTTAAAAATCCATAAGGGCTCTTGCCTAACTGGATAAGGGGAGCCAGGAAAGAGTAGGAGTCATGGAGACTTGGAAGCTATGAGTCTGGGTGAAAGGGAGAAAAGCAGGTTTCCTTCTAGGGAAATGTTACATGTTTGGCCTCTTTGGGACATCTTCATGGTAAAGTTAATATGGACGCGAATGGCTGAGTTTGAGGATGTCTTCCTCTTATCAAACTGTTCATTGAAATTCTTCTCTTTCATGAAATGTTACTTCATCAACCTTCTGCAAACTCTCCATTTTAATGGTGGTTGAAAAAAAGAAGACATTGAGAAAATAGTTGAGCTGTTTAGGGGATAATCTGCAGTTTGGGTATTTTTCCAAGAACTGGTGTCACAGAGCACACTGCTCTGTGGTGGGCATGGGGTATATGAAGAGGAATGAGCTTGAAGACAAGACAGAAAAGTAGTGACCTCTGTAATGCAAGGCAAGTTTTTATCCTTTTGTCCGAGGGCAAAATCTCTGCTTTAACCTCAGGTTTTTCTTAACTACAGATGCCACATTTGAAATGCAATCTTCTTCGTTAGGTTCTAATTCTGATACATGGAGTGTTAAGGTGCCTAAGCTATTAGTTTCTCTGTAGGCACATGTCTAGTGGCTCAGTTATGATCAGTTACTAATCACTTGGTGAAATCAAGTAGGACACTATACAAAAACTCTATTTTATGTTTTGTAATCAGCCTTCCAAAGACAAGCTCTTTCTGGCTTCCAGCCATAGGAAACAAGATGTTTTATTTCAATGTGAATTCTTGATTTCATACTTAAATAAAATAACAAAAACATGTGACCAATGAGGAAAACAATGACTCCAATGATATGACTGCACTAAATTGCAGAACTGGGGGAAGGGACAAAGATGGAGGGAAAGAGACTATATTTTCAACTGTGGACCAGAGTATAACAATTTAAACTGGAAGTCTGGGTAACAGAATTGTTTCATTCCAACCTCCTGTATGTAATACCAGAATCCAATCATTGTTTGGTGGACCCTATACCTTCCTATTTTTGCTCTCTTCTACTCTACCTCTTCCGTTGTTTTTTTTTTTTTTTCTTTTCAACTTTTGTATAGTTTGCTAAGACCAAAAATGTCAAAACTCTGTGGACAACAGCTGTTCTCATTTCTGGCTCTTCTGCTGAGGAAATGCTCACAATCTCCCAAAAGCACTTGTCTCTTATGAGCTGTTCCACCCTAGATGTAAATTAGAAGACCGATTATTTTGTTAGTCTGAGAAAAATGGCCAGAGGCAATGGGCCTATATATTCTCATCAGTGAATTTATGAAATAAAAATTATTTGGAGCCAGAGCTCCAAAGTGGCAGAACTCTTAAGAAGTTCTCATGGCCTGACCCCTGGAATGTTAACAAGACATTAACAATTCAGGCCTTTTGGGTGTAGTCAGAGAAGACTGGGTGACTCTTACCCCAAGAAGCCTCCTCTGAAACCCCATCTGCCTGTCTAGGTCAAGCAATGGGTGCCCCTGAAGACTTTCTCTAAGCACGCCTATAAAATACATAGTTTTATAACAACTTTATTATGTAATCCCAACCCCCGGTAGATGAAGAGAGAAGATGTGCCTCATTCAGCTTTGTAGTCACTGTGTCTGGCCATGTATAGCACACTTAAAGTGCTTACTGAATTTCCTAAAGATGTAGGGTTTTAAAAAAAAATTTTTTTTTTTAATTTATTTATTTCTGAGAGAGAGATAGAGACAGCATGAGCAGGGGAGGGTCAGAGAGAGAAGGAGACACAGAATCTGAAGACAGGCTCCAGGCTCTGAGCTAGCTGTCAGCACAGAGCCTGACGAGGGACTCGAACCCACCAACTGTGAGATCATGACCTGAGCCGAAGTCGGATGCTTAACCAACTGAGCCACCCAGGAGCCCCAGAAAGATGTAGTTTTAAAATTGAGCTGGATACAGCTACAAGATAGTTAGAAGGTGTAAAAGAGATGCTATGCTGGGGAAATGAAGAGGGTAGAGGGGCATGGTTTGAATTTCAGTCTTGGGACTATGAGAAAAGAGTGCCCTATGGGTTCCTGGAATAGCAGGAGGGGAGGGTAGAGACAGGAGGCAGAATGCTCACGTTCAGCTCTTCCTAAATCATTTTACTGGTTTTCAAGTAGTGTGGGAGAGGACTCAGCAATTCTTACTCTCTCCCAATGGGGCATGTGCCACTGTTGAGAATCTGGCACCACCAGAATGGAATACCATGGTTAGTGGAAAAACGTCTTCCATGGTGGAAGACTTTAGGACAGACTACCTGGACATGGGACCAAAATAAAGTCACACCAAGACCTCAGGAGGCCAACACTGCCAGAAGAGGTGAAGAAGTCAGCAAGGAAAATGGACCCTAATTAGGTCAAATTTGGGGATCAGGAAACAGACGCAGAAGGTGGTGTCGGAGATACAAGGGCGTTGCTATAGTACCAAAGGAGTAAGCTGAGCCCATGCAGGCCTTCAGCACACAGCCAGGCACCTTCTCACATAGAGCAAGGACAATGGGAAGGAAGGTGCTCATAAAATTCTGGGATATTTAAGCTATTCCAATGATTGTATTAAACTATAACCAGTCTTGAAAAAACAAAACAAAACAAACTTGTTTTGGAGGAAGGCTTTATTCACCAATGCTGCTACCAATAGGTGGAGCTTTTTAATGACAATGAGAGCATTTTGTCACAAAATAAAGAAGCTGCATTTTCTCTGCACATATAAATGGAATGTAAGGAAATTTGTAACCCTGTAACAGACATGTTTAATTTATAATCCAAGTATATAAAAGAAAAAGACTTGGCTTAAGTTGGAACCTAGTTGGAAAGCTAAGAGGCTAAGGGAGAGCTCTTATCTTTGAGTGGAGGTACAATGATATTGTCATCATCCTCACCTCCATCTCACCAAGGATCAGGAGACCTAGTGAAGCCTGAATATTAGGGAAGAGGTGGGTTAATGCTTAACCCATAAAACATAATAAGCATTATTACTATTCTCATAGAAGAATTGTTACAGAAGTCAGATGATAAATGTTCCTGACAATACAATGTAGTTAAGATTGAGAGTTGGTACTTATCCTCACATATTTGCATGCTTTTGCCTTTTTCACCTCCAAATAGTACAAATAAATAAACCAAAATAAGTAACCAGAAGATTAAAATCCAAAATAGCAATATCTGGATTAGAGATCATTTGGTCTTATATAAGGGACTGAGAATTTATTAAATATATAAAGATTATTTGAGTATTCTCCTTTCTCTTGTTTTTTTGATACCATATATCATTATATTAGATAATATATTAAGTACAATTATCTAGCACTTACTATATGCCAGTACTGTTTTGAGCATTTTATAGAAGTTTACTTAGTTGGTCAACAACTATATGTAGTAGGTGCTATTAATTCCCCAGATTACAGATAGGGTAACAAATGAAAGGATATTAAGCAGCTTGATTTTATAGCCAGTAAGTACTGTATGTGGAATTTGATGTCATGTTTTCCAGTATAGACTGTGTACTTAACTCCTATACCATATTGCCCCATGGATAGAGCAAATCCAACAAAACTTTGTCATACCTACCACATGCAAGATGCTTTGAAGAATACAAAACTAACTCACACAGGTATGGTTACAGGTAAGATGCAAGCTCTAGAAGCAAACACTCTAGAAGGAGAAGCAAAATATATGTACAAATAACATGGTACAACAGAGCCATTCAGTTCTTCCCCTCTTCCTCTCTCTCTCCCTTGCCCTCTCCTCCTCCTCTTCTCTCTCCTCCTCCTCATTCTTCTTCAAGCATGAGAACCAAGGCAACACACTTGAGTATTTTGATGAGTTCTAGCAAGAACACAAAGTGATCTGTTACTTCTCCTTGGTAGAAGTCTCTCAAGCATCTAGCATTAGCAAGACCAAGCCAAGCTCACCCGCAGCTCTCCCTGCACATCAGCGCTCTCAGGCATGGCGGATTTGGGATCAGCAGCATTGGTTACAAGATGCTATTTCTCATTTCATTAAAGAAGAGTTGATGAATAGACAGATTCCTCTAAAGTAAAGCAGGGTGGCCAAGTGATTTCAGTATCAGAGAGATTCACTTGGCTTTAAATCCAAGTTTGGTCACTTAATCGTGTCATCTTGGGAATGTTTATTTAACTTTTCTGAACCACAGATTCTTCATTTGTAAAATGAGTATGACATAAGTTATTGTGGGAATTAAGGAAAACAATGCACTTGAAAGCTCTGGACAACACCAAGAACTTGAGAGAAAGAAAAACAGCTAAAACAGAATGTGAATGAGGACTGAGTGCTTCTTTCTTGAACCAAAGACTCTTCACTCAACACAGTACTTCTTTCTGACCACTTCTACATTCTGTGGCCTGTCGGCTTATAGGTGTAGTTTTTTATTTTGTTTGGTTTTGTTTGCATGTGATACATTATTTTCTGGAACTATCTTCTTTGCCATGTTTTCTCTATTAAACTGCAAAATTCTTAAGCACAAGGACTGTGCATTCTATTTCTTTTATTTTCTCTTCCCTTTGTACCTAATAAAATCTCTCCCCACAGAGCCTGCATTCTGTGATAAGAATACAAATACATGGCACATGTCAATTCTCAGCATTAAATCCTGCATGTTGCAATTTACAGATTAATTTCATGCACGTTATCTTATTTAATCTCTCCACATGCCTCGTGGACTTTCCTGCTTCTCAGATCACTGTGACTGGGTGGTGGAGGGCCCAAGTTATGATCAGGTTCCTGGATTAAGCATGGACTCTGACACTTCTCGATTTTTCTTTGTCACCTCCTTCTTGTCTCTAACTTTGTGTCCTCAGAAATGGATCACACTTTCACACCCTTGGGTCCTGTACCTCCCAAAAAGGGTTCAAACAGCCAAAGAAAACAAAGAAGTAGCTAGCATGTGCCAATGGTCCCGCGTTCTCCTTCCCTCAAAGGAAGACGGCCTAAGTTTATCACCCAGCCTCTTTAAGGCATTAACATTTTCTCACCAAGGCAAGCAAAATGATTTAAATGAAGGTGTGCGTAATGGCATTTTATAACAAATGCAATATTTTAAAAGCAAATGTTGCTTTTAAAGCTTAATTTTACTAAAATTCTCACAAATTAAAGTGAACGTGATTTAAAAAATCTTATCTGGGAACCAATTGCACTGGCATCTCCTTAGCATGGGGTAGTGATGGAAATAATCCTGCAAAACTGTTCTGTAGACCGTTTAGCTCTCTGTTAAATCAGTTATTTATAGGCAGTGGAGACTGGAAGGTCTGGGAAGCAGGTGCTTATTATTCTTCATCTTTAACCCTGCGTCCAGAAGTGAGGATTACTGGTGTTCTCAGGTACAAAAGCTGAGGCCACTAGCCCCTCTCTAGAAGTTCCAAAGTCAGACATCCAAGCAGTATACATCAAAGAGCGAAATGGTGAAGGAGCTTCCGGGAGCAAACATGCGGTAGGTGTTTTGCTGTTGCATCCTGCCATTCAACTAAAAAGATGATAAAGTGTGTTTTTCTCTCATTTCCCTCTCATGTCCCTCCTTACAAACTCCTAACTTCAATTCTTTTGCAGGCTTATTCAGCAAAGCAGGTGAATGGGGGAAGGTGTAAGGAAACCACTACAGGGAAATATCCAAAAGCAGCGGGGAGGAGGGCCATGGAAATCTGGATGGAAAGACAGAACCACTACCACACAAAGGACAGGCAAAGCTTTATGGAGCAAAAGACAGGAGGTGTTTTGCTGGAGCTGCATGTCGCTGAAGACATGTAATAGGAGACAAAGTAATAGGTGCTTTTCTGAATTCAAGATGGAGCACCACTTCTCGATGGGAGGATTGCCACGCGACTCATTCTGACCGATGAGCTGAGGTGCCAGTGTCCCAGGTCTGTGTTGTATGAAGTCTCGTGGCTTCGTTTTCATTCCGGGAAGAGAGAAACTCCTCAGTTAGGTACAGTGCATTGTGCAGAGGGAAGCTGCAAAGTTCAGAGAGAAGGTGTTGTAGGCAAAAACACCTTTGATGTTTGCTTTTAGCCACCTTGATGGACCTGGCAAGCCTGGGATATGAAACTGTGATTGTTTACGTGTCATATGAACAGAAGAGGATGTTGCTTGTTTTGAAAGTTTACAGAGTGTGGTTCTGATCAGAGTTTAAATTTAGCTCAAAATGGTGAATTGAGGTTTTGTCAAGTTGGCAAGAAATGGATGGATATGAGAATAGATTGTGTTCAGTCACTATTTGTGATTTGATGCTATGGAAACCAACTTGTGTGCTGTTCTCAGATTAAACATATCCATTGTTCAGAATGTGTAATGTAGTAATTAGCAACCTCTTAACATGATTCCAATAACTGTAAAAAATTAGTCATTTTCCCTTCATCCTCCTTCTGTATACATCTCAGAAAAATAGGATGAACTGTAGTTTCACAGGAAGAATAAAATACAGCTTCAAATCTTGGAAAAGAAGATGTCCACTTGTCTAAACAAGCTATCATAAAGATATTAGGGGTAATAATATTATGATAATAGCTTTTATTTATTGAGTGACCAGTTCAAGTCTTTTGCTAAGTTTCAAAAATATCTTTTTTAGGCATCAAAAAGCCTTATGTAATAGGTATTATCTACATGTTTACATGTGGAAATGAGGCTCAGAAAAGTTATGAGGCTCAGTGAAGGTCCAGAAGGGATTTGGACGACAGCCTGAACTTTCCTAAATCCTACGAATTCCATATTGCAGTAGGGAGTGATGAAAAGGACATTCATTCATCAACTTTTGAAAAATTGTTATTGACTTCCCTTGGGAATCATCTGTCTCGATAGCATTCATTCTCTTCTGCCACCTCACCTCAGGGAACGAAGTTAAGATATTTGGCATATTTGTAACCAGGTTTTCAAGTATCTTGAGGACTCTTTAAGGTGGAAGCTTATCTGCAATTTCTCCTTCCTCTTTTCTTTTGGGGGGGCCCTCTGGTGTGATTTTTAGAATCTCCATGGCTAGGGAGATTTTGGAATCATTTTCCACATCTCTGATGAAAATCTGAATTAAAAAGTCTCCATTTGAAGGAACTATAAATCTCAGTGAAAAATCTTCTCAACTTTGGTTTTCTCCACACATTTGAAAATACTGTTCATGACAGGATGGCTATGCTACAATTCAACCAACATCCTATAAAGAAATTCAACTTGTCAAAACTGACTTGTTAAATAACCTTGGAACTGCTATCTGAATAACAAACGAGATCCAAACTTGGATAGCAAACTTCAGTTTTATGGGTCTTCCAATGACCTCATTGTTATAACAAATGAGTACATCAGGTTTCCTTATCCATCAGGAAAGTCCTACACTCTGTGTGTCAGATGACTCAGAAAACACACAAATGTCTCCCATGCTGAAAGATAAGCGGGTTCTGGATTTTCTCCATCTAGCGTCTCTTACAGCTGTACGTCAAAGCAACATCATCTCCAAGTCAAGTCCTGGCTCCCCAGCGTGTACTTTGCAGTTCGTCTGGGCATCAGACCCGTAGCTTCACAGAAAACTTCATTCCTTTATTTTGTTTTCAGAAATATGCTACATGTACTGGCATATAGTCATACGGGAGCATCAGCAACGCTATGCAACCCTGTCCCTTTATGAATCCACCCCCCATCACCCCCCATCACTGTTCTCTCCTGACTACAGTTGGAATATGTAGTCAGATATCATCCCAACAAGCAGTATCTCCCAGCTGCCATGAGGGGAGGTGAAGGCACACAGGCTCTTCCTTCCCTTCCCAAGGTTGTATTGAAAAAAGGCAGCCAAGTGAGAATACTCTTCACATGGAATTCCTGGAAAAGCCCCACCAGTCAAACCCCCTTTCAGGACCGTACCTCCTTCTTATGCTCTCAACTTAACCCGAGGACTTCCAGTCCCCACCACCTCCACAGATAATTGGCAATGTCTGGAGACACATTTGATAATCCTAACTGGGATAGGGGTGAGGAGAGGCACTACTGGTATCCAGTGGGTAGAGGCTAGGGAGGCTGTTCAACACCGTATCACACACAGAACAGTTTCCATAACAAATAATTGTTTTGCCCCAAACATCAATAGTGCAGAGATTGAAAAACCCAATCCTAGGCCCAGAGGCAAGTAGACAAAATGTCAGGGTGTCATCTCTTCCTTCCCAATCCACAAATCATTTAGTAAGCGCTTTTATGTGGCAAAGATTATGCTCAATATCAAAGGAGACAAAAAGGAATTTCACAAGTTAGAGAAGAAATAAAGAATGGTGGGACAAGTGCCCTGACTTGGGCACCAGACTCCCTAGGTTCAAACCCCAATTCTGTCAATTCTGAATTGTGTGGAATTTCGCAAATTCCTCTTTGAGCATCATTTTCTCATCTGTAAAATACCCCAAAACAATAGTGTGGATATTATAACGTTGTTGTGGTGATTTCAAAAATTATCGTATATATAGAAGTGCTTTGAACAGGCCTGCCATATAGTAAGTCCCTTCCCCCCCCCCCTCGGCCCCCAGACCCTTCCTACCACTTACGGTGTCTGGGACACATCAGGAGTCTCTGAAACAAAGAGTCCTAGTTCCCTTACAAAGGGATGAGACTCAGCAGCAAGAGGGTTAATGGAGAAGGTCCTAGAGTTATGTTATGTTCTAGTTCTGACCTTGTCGAGAGCCTTGGCAAAATGACTCACATAGTCCTGGCCTCTTATTTCCTTATGTGCAGAATGGGGATGTCAGCACCTGCAAAATCACAAAGTTGCCAGAAGAATAACATGAGATAATAAATGTGAAAACTATTTAAAAATGTATTATCACAGATTTGAACTTTGAGAATAATGTTTATTGTTATATATTTTACATCTTCCTGCATTCCCACATCTCTTCCAAAACTTAAAAAAAGAATTATTCCTCTCCTTGAAAACAGTCAAACTGGAAAAGCTTAACTTATATGAGGCCCTCAAATTTGTTTCTGTACAGAAGCCAATGAGCTGAATTTTCAAAGCTTTGGTAGGATATTTTAAAAAATCACAATGATAATTCTGTGGTTTTAAGAGATGAGGTTAGATATAATATATCAATTATTCAAGCCAATTTGTTAAATACCTTCAGGTGAGCAATCATCTGAACATGAGTCATTTCGTGAGTGACCATCAAACCAAGTAAAGAATAGCATCAGACACAGCAGGTGTTTGAAGCCATAGGCAGCCTGTGTTTTGTTTTCCAATTTCTGAGCCTAAAATATGGTGCTTCCCCTACATCTCTTAGTTCTGACTGCAACTGGCCGATCTTAGTTTAACATCCTGACTTGAACCCACTCTGCTTCTCCTCTCACTTCCTGTTTGTGTCATCAGTATGGAACCAGGCCCAGGTTTAGACAAGCAAAATGATTTCTAAATCCACGGCCTTGTTCTCCTGTTATCTCTCCCTCCTAAGCACATGCTGTTTTCTGTGATCTGTGATCAAGGGAACACTTTAGCTACACTCCGTTTAAAACACAAAAATTTGCTGACCATAATCAAGGAATATTCTCAGCTCTAGGAGGAAGAAGCTGTCAAAATGCATCATAATGGACACATGTCTACCTTGTAAAGCTCTCAGTAGAAATACATAGGAAGAGAGCATGACCCCTTGTGAAATTAATTGTTCCAACTGGGGATTACAGAGGATCAGAAGGGAGTAAATCTGTGCTGTGCTATGCTGTCACTGCTGTGTCAGGACAGAAAGAGCCCCATTTTCAAGCACCAATGCCTTTCTCAGATGCTAAGTTTGTTTTCACCAACTTCTTATATCTACAGTTGAAGTCCTCCAGTTTACTTCTTTGCTCATCATAGCTCATTTTCCCTTGGACCTGGACAGGAACAAATATGAGAGTTATTGTGGTGATTTCACTTGTCAGTGGTGCAATGTGGTACTGATGTGATAAAAGACATTCACCTCCAGCTCCACCATTGGGACAATAACCAGGGTGAGACATTTCAATTTCTATTCCTGAACTCTTGTAATTCATAGTGAAGGCTGCCACGTCCTGTATATGTCCTTCGGGGGATTTCCTCCTACACCCCCCCTTTCTCTACTTCCTTTTTGCAAATTGATGTCCAGGTGTCATGTAGAAGTGAGACTGACTGATTTTCCCATCCAATATACAACATGATCCCCACTCAAAGCAAAATCAATCTTTATTTGTCATTCCCCCCAGAGACTTTTAAGACTGTATTATTATGTGTGTGCAAATATGGTAATTTACACATAGGCCCGCCTCCAGAGGCGAGACAGGACTCCACCCTCAGGGGCAAGAAAGAAGCTAAGCCACGTGATCTAAGTCCACCAGCCAGTCAGAGTTTCCATCAGGATACTGGAAGGGTTTTTGCTCAAATTACCCTGTGGCTGACTCAATTCTGTGTCTTCAACAATCGATGCTTTTATAAAGAATATGTTATTGGATTTTTCTTTTTTTGAATCCACTGCAAAGGTAAAAATTGATTTCCTTTGCTGCTTTTTCTTAATTCCAAATAATGCTGTGTGTACTGCTGCCACCTCAATGAACAGGAAGACTGTAATTTACCAGATGTGAGGCTATTAGGCCTTCATTTCCTGAAGCAATGAATTAGCAACTGTTTTTCCCTGCCACAGAAAATTGTCACCAAAACAGTCCAAGACACAATGGCAAATCCAATTAATATTTTGTTTCTTCAAGAGGACCCAGCCTAAAAATGAATTGACTGAGTGAGAGGAAAATTGGGTAGGATATTACTCAGTTCCAAAGGGGGAGAGGGGGTGTGGTAAACATTATTTAATTTTATATATACCACACCATAAATGTTTCAAAAAATTACATAAGGATTACCCTTTGCTGCTGGTCAAGATGAAAAATCACAGATGATATCTTTGATTTTGCTTGCTCCAATTTTATGGAAGAAAAAAACTTAAATTTTTCTTTTGGAAAAAATAGTAGCAGAAATATGAAGTTCAAGGGTTCAAGATTCTGTTTTAATTTTTTATGTTTATTTAGTTTTTGAGAGAGAGAGAGACAGAGCATGAGTGGCAGACAGAGAGAGGAACACAGAATCAGAAGCAGGCTCCAGGCTCTGAGCTGTCAGTCCAGAGCCCAACATGGGGCTCGAACTCACGGACTGTGAGATCATGACTTGAGTTGAAGTCAGATGCTCAACCAACTGAGCCACCCAGGTGCCCCATGACTCTGTTTTAGTTGGAGTGGTGTTTTGGGGACAAAGAGTAAAGCTAGAGTCTGGAAACTTTAAATTTAAGATGAGTTTAATACTTTTAATTTATATTTTATATTTCATATTACATCCAATTATCTATGAATAGCTTAATGTTTATGATGGCTAATAACTTGAGATGAAACACACATTTTGTTTACCAGTAGCTCCCCTTAATAGATAGTATATTCTTGACCTGCTCTATAGAAATATCCTTAAAGTTGATGTAGGTTTATAATTTGCTGTTAGAAGAAAATGTTCTCTGAAATTGACTTTGTATTTTCACTTAGTGAAATAATGGAAAATGGATAATGGAAAATCTACTTAAAATTTGATAAGATAGATTAGAATTAGTACAGTGTAGTTCATGTTTCCAAATACATAGAAAATTATGGTTATATTTCCCTTGTTTGTGCATTTAGTTGATAATTATTTCTAAACTATATGAGACTACACTGGAGATGTTTAAGAGGTGAAGACAGCCCTTGTCCTTGAGGAACTTGGGAACTCAGTGTAGAGACTGAGGGAGTGTTCTGGAAGCATGTGGAGAATAATTACAGGCAGCACACAGGAGAGCGGGCCCAGTGTGGTAGACATTGTGGTAGACAGACATTGAAGTCAAGACATTTGAAATGAGGAAAAGCTTGCTGTGAGCTAAAAACCATCAGGAAAGTCTTGCATTTCTCTCCCTAAGAAATTTCCCAAAGTAAGGAAGAGAAGAGTGGACGGAGGTAGGAAAGGAGAAAAAAAAAAAATGAGAATATATGCTAAATAGCATCTTTGAAAATCCCAATATCTTCCTTTAGGTTTATGTCCAGGCTCTCATGAGACTAAAGGGGCAGTGAGGATTATTTAGAAGAAATAACGTTTATTGATGAAACAATACTGAAGAAAAGAGTTACTCTTTGAAGAATAAAAACTCACAATAATAAAATCAATTGACAAAGCCTGATGTAAGAGGTGAGCATATGAACTTTTAAAGAGTCTTTATGGATCATCTTACATGAAAATGTAAGTAAAATACATCCCTTTGTTGGCTCTTGGAGACAATGAATCCTTGAAATGAAACAGAGGAAATAGAACTCACCTCCTAAAACATGCCAATTAATTCCACTTAGATCCTAAAAGATACAAAGCTAAGTTTTTCATGCTTCAAGGTTAATGGCCACATTTTCTACTTGTAATTTCTGGGTCTCCTCCTGTGCCCCAATCTCACCTCTGGATGAATTAGTCAGGCTGTTGTTCCTCCACAAGCAGTGAGCTTTCCACTCTTTATATACACTGCATGCTACTTTCAGTGCCTGAAGTTATTGACTCTACCATCACATTGCATTGCATTTTCGTTCAGAATCCTTCCATTTTCAAGATCTGGTTCAAATTCTATACCCAAGTTCTCCCCATCCTTTTTCAGTCAGGAAGTCAGCAATACTTATAAAACACATTCAAAAAGGCCTGTAAGAGGTACAGAAAGGGAGGAGGGGAATATACAGGTCTTGCTTACAGAGAAACAATTCTGTTTGAAATGAAAAAACTTATAAAGGGAAGGATACTCTGGAACACATGTCCAGCAGCACATCATGAGCCCCAAGGAAAAGCATAAATACGGAAGGAATTAGCTTATTTGTTTGGAATTGAAAATGTCCCACCTCCTTGGTCATTAGCCATTTAATTCTATCAATCACACCAGTCAATTGAATCTTCCTTAGCTGTCATCGTCATCAGGTGCCTAAGGAAAACACAAATAAATCAAAGTCAACACACTTTTATTTATTTATTCAGAGTTTAGGGGGAAAATGATATCACAATGTAGGTTCTGATTATGAATGAAGTATATTGAAAAAGTCTTACATCAAAAACCGTGTGTTGGCAGCTCCAGATGACATCATGTGATAGATATAAGAAGGATTTTATGTTGACACAAGCTACTATTTTATTGCAGTTGTAGCAAATAAGTTAAGCCTCTTCTTAAGGACTTTCACAAATGTTTACCTTTTCTAGGCAATTACTTAACTTTCCAATTATCCAGAAAGTGAGCTCATGTGGACAGCAAAACACACTAAATGATCTGAACACATGGTATTAAAAATCAGAGAACTTTTGTTCTTTGTTTGTTTGCTTGTTAATATTGAATAAGGAGGTACCGTCTGGACCTTAAGCAGTTTGTTAATTACAAAACTTCTTCTTTTATTTGAAACGAGTTGTACATTCTGCTCTTATAATCCATCTACCCATTTAAATGCAGGTTTTCAAATGCCACAGTCATTAAACTCTTGCAACCTGGAAAAGGCATAGCTATACTGTTTTCACATGTTTAAACTATCCAGAATCGATTTCTGTCTGTTTGTTTTCATTCCTGGGAGAATGGGCTGCCTGTGGTCATGAAGGCATTCTTCCTAGGATTCCATTATTGCTCTTGCTGGAATTCTCATTCTTTAGAATATTGCTAACATAATTAGCACTGGTCTTATTGACCAGAGTACATGATCAAGGTCAAGTTGGATATAGGGTTATTTATGGATTTTTTTTTTCACTAATCTCATTTCTAAAAATATATAAGAATGCAAATAGAACCTCTTATTCAAAGATATGCATCAGAATATCAGGACAAAAGAGGGTTCCAAGGACTCCATTTGTATTTACCGTAAGATTTAGGAATCGGGGTTCATGGAGTGAACTCTGATCACTCCAGCCTCCTTGATCAATGATACACCTACTAGGCATCTAAGGTCCTGATACTAGAGCTTTCTCTGGAACCTTTCAAGGTGTTCTTTTTATCTTTGGCTTTCATCTATGGTGTGTCTAGGTGAAAATCTCTTTGGGATTCATTTAGTTTCTCAGATCCATTGATAAATGTTTTTCATAAAGTATGGGATATTTTCAGCCAGTTGTTTCTTCAAATATTTGTTATGTCCCTTTCTTTCTTTCCTCTCCTACTAGACTTCTCCATTACACATACATTGTTATGCTTGATAGTGGCACACAGGTCTCAGAATTTGTTTAATGTGCCTTCAATTGTTTTCCTCTCTGTTTTTCAGATGGGATAAATTCTTTTGATCCATTTTCAAGTTCACTAACTGTTTCTTCATCCATAGCAAATCTGCCATGGAGCCGATCTCGTGAATATTTCGTTTTTGTAGAGTTTTCATCTGGTACTTTTTAATAGATTTGATTTTCTTATCAGTGTTCCTTCTATATTGCATCATTGTTAGCATATATTCTGTTATTTAAAATGTTTTTGAACATTAAACAAAGGATGCTTTGATGTCTTTATCTACTAAATCCAACTTATAGGGCCTCCTAGAATCTGTTTTCATTGACTGCTTCTTTTTCTCCCTGTGTATTGGTCTCATTTTTCTGCTTCATGCATGTTTTATTATTTTTTATTGAAAATTGAACATTTTAATTTTTTAAAAATGTTTTTATTTTATTTCTAGGAGAGAGAGAGAGACAGCGTGAGCAGGGGAGGGTCAGAGAGAGAGGGAGACACAGACTCTGAAATAGGCTCCAGGCTCTGAGCTGGCAGTCAGCACAGACCCCGACGTGGGGCTCGAACCCACGAACTGCGAGATCATGACCTAAGCGAAAATCGGACGCTTAACTGACTAAGCCACCCAGGCGCCGCTTAGTTTTTTATGTTTATTCTATTTTTGAGAGAGAGAGAAGCAGTGAGAGAGGGAGATACAGGATCTGAAGCAGGCTCCAGGCTCTGAGCTGTTAGCACAGAGCCCAATGGGGGGCTCAAACTCAGGAACTGTGAGATCATAACCTGAGCTGAAGCCGGCGCTCAACTGACTGAGTAACCCGGGTGTCCCTTGGACGTTTTACATAATATAACAACTGTTGTTCTAATTCTGTTTTTATCCTGGGTTTTTTTGCTGTTGCTGTTTGTTTGTTTGTTTACTTTCTCTTTTATTTTATTTTAAAAAATTAACTAGCCTAGGCTTAATTTGCAGAAACTATCACTCCTGCAGTGTATGGCTACTGATAGCTCAGATTTTTAAAAAAATATTATTTTCCCTTTTTTATTCTGCCTTCCTAGACTAACCTGTGTCTACACAGTTTAGTGGTCAGTCAATGATTGGCACACATTATACTCAAACATCTCATGTCTACACAGATCCCACTCTCTGTTAATGAATCTGTGTTTGGTTTGGGGAATGCATTCCAAGTCTGGGCCTTTTTCATATCTGCTTCCATTCTTACTTTTTGCTGGGCCCTCTGAGGTCTCCACTTCATGCGTACAGGCTTCCAGACAGCCAAGGATGCATGGAATGCTTATCAAGGCCCTCAATGGCTATATTATTTCCAGAATCTTCCTGTCTAGCCCTCTGGTATTCCACTACATCCCAAGAGAAACCACAGCCTCAGGCTGGTAGAGCTACAGTTTTGTCTTTTCTTAGTTGCTTCTGGGTGTGGGTGTTTCCGCCTTCCACTCCAAATCAAGTTAGCCTCCTGCAACAGCAAACCTGCTGGCTTTCACAGACTTCTTTGCTCTATTTCCAGTTTCCTGGATTGATTATTTTTGTCAAATTTGTCTAGCCTTAAAGTTGTTTTAGAGAATCCGGATCTGTTGATCTCTTCATTCCTCTATACCTGAAGTGCTACATCCTGCCTGATACTAGAATCATGTTCTTTGCAAAGAGATGTTAAAGGCTTGCCCATGGTACTGGGTGTCACGCTTATACTGCACTGGGAAAATTAGTCAGATATCAAGACAGTATGATCTTAGCAAGAGTCTAGCAAGGAAAGAAAGGGACTAGCAAGTTAGTTTTATAAAATATTAAACACAAACATTAGCTCACCAATTCCATATTCCTAAATTACCTGTATGGTCTTTTAACTGACAACATTTTTCAAAATTTTTTCAGTGCACAACCAGAGAGTCCAAAAGGAAAAAAAAAAAAAACTATACGCTTTTAATGTCATGGAGCTGGCCTCCTAGTCAGGAATATAGAAAATGCCTAAAGAAAAACATCTTCAGAAGAAAAACGCTTTAATACACATGAACCAGTGAACATACATTCAACCCCATTCATGCTGTGGAGACTAGCACAGTGTAGCCCCCAGGGCAAAACTCCTCCCCTTCCACTATTTTTTGAAAAGGCAACAGAATCTTTATAAAAGTACTGAAGAAGTGAACAAAGAGCAGTTCCAAATACATCCAAGACAGAGTAAGATTTTCTTTTCTTTTTTTGTTTTCCCTCACCATGGAACCGCTCAATTTCTCCAACAGAGTGAAGTACACACTTTGGTGTCACGCTGCTGCCCTTCCATCAGGTGTCTGGCAGTGATGTGGGGGAGGTCTGAATTTAGACTTTATGTTCCATTTTCCATCAGTCATATCTAAGCTGGAGTTTCATCCTCTATCAGACGTGAACTGTCATCCAAGCATTCTAACTCATATAAATAAGTTTTTAAAAATCAAGGACAGTTAGGTGCCTTTATGATTTCTCATTGTGTTTCTATTCTTCGTTATTCTTGAAAATAAAATGGCAAGAGCATGTTTAGAAAATGACGTCTTCTATATCAGAGAGATTTTCTGTTTCTTCATGGTGCGATGTGTTTATAATTATGATTTATGATATATTTATAATCAAGATGTCCCACAAAAAGTTAAAACTCGGATTATCAGTTTCAATCTTTAGGAATAAAAAGTTGGATGGGGAAGGTAGCATGTGCTCCAATCATTCCTTAAGCTGAAGTGTTTATAAAACAAAATCATTATACCATAAAGTCAGCATAGATTTATTGGCCTAAAGGTAAAACACGAAGAAAAATCTTTTAAAAGTGGCCACTAAAATATCCTTGTATTAAAGCATAATTAAGATATTAATCACATTTTTGGTCCCTGGCTGTTTATCCCTCTGAGTAAGAAAACTGAGGTGACTATTATTCTGTCAGGTTGTGCATTACTACACTATTTCCACTACCTGTGAAGTCTGCAAACCGAATCCTCTTAAAAGAATTAGTCACTGTGTTAGGATTTTTTTCTTTGGCCCGTCTCCATGCTATGTTTTGCTATTGCTCTAAAGCATTTCCTTATTCAGTGGCAATAAAATAAGTTCAAAATATATGTTATATAAGTAAAAGCAGCTAGTTTGATTCATGCTTCTCTTCTACTCCCCAAAAGTGGCAAGCAGCATTTTTTCCCTCTTCCTCACCCTCCGTCCCAGGAAATGAGACATTTCTCACTCTCTACTGCTCACGCCCTCCATTCTGATACTCTTTCTTCTCCGCCAGTAATTTTCCCGTATTTCCAATCTCCAGTATCTCCAGTAAACCTGTGCATACAACACCTTTCCTTCCCAATAAACCTTTAGAAGACACTGCCAGCCATATCTTGTCAGACATAAACCTGGTGACCATGTTGACTGACTACATCACCTATCGACAATCAGCCAAAGGAAAGGGGGCTTAATTACAATGGAAGTAATTAGGTTGGGAATAAGCAATGACTTCACTGGCAACCTGGACCACATACACTGCTGCTGAGGCCCAGGAGCACTTTGGGGGCCAAAGTCATAAATCCTATAAAGCCTTCTGCACTTAGTATAGCACCTAACACAGGGTAGGTTGTAGATTTCATAAATATTTGGTTAATGAATAGTTGAATAAAGTAGATGGGTGACTTAAGAATAATGAAGCCCCCTTTCATGTGAAATTATAACTATTTCCCTGGAATAATATAGAAAAACACCTGCCTTTTCTTAGGAGTCTGGACCAGACCTCTTTCAAAATCTTCTGGACTTTGTACATGGGATTCTTTGTTTTTCATGTATTAGTTCATCATAAGTTTTAAAATCAAAGCCTGACAACTGTTTCTCATTTCATTTGGAGCAAAAGTGAAAGTATTTAATGATAGCCTGTGAGACCCAACATGAGCCTACCTGGTTCTTCCTTCCTTACCTTTTCGACATCAACTTTCACTGCTCTCTCTTGCTCCCTTCCTCCACCCACATTGGCGCTTCTGATATTTCTTGGATTCATCAGGCACATACTTGCCTTCAGGCCTCTGTAGCCTACTGTTCCATCTGCTTGGTGATTCTTCCCAGATAAGCGCCGGGCTCATTCCTCACGTCCTTTCAATGCCACCTTTACAGGGAAGATGATACTGACCACCTGGTTAACACCTATCCCCATGGATCCTGTTACACTCCTCTGTTTTTTTAATTTTCTTACCATTTAAACCATCTCCTAATATAATGTATAACTTTCTTGTTTATCCTGTTTTTGCCTGTCTCCTGTGCCCCACTTCCATCCCCAAGCTAGAAGGAGGGCAGGAATTTTTGCTCACTACTATGCCTATAACATTGCCAGGAACACAGTGGGTGCTTAATAAATAGTTGTCAAATAAAGCGTTAGTTATTGGATCAGTAACTATATCAGGAGTTAGAAAACTAGAATGCTGTGTTTAGTTGTTCCAAAACCTGGCTACATATCAAAATCACATAAAACCCTTGATAAAATAGATTCCTGGGCCCCACCACAGAAAACTTAATTTAAATAACCTAGAATCAAGTTCAAAAATACATGTGGGAGCCCCAGATGAATCTGATGGAGCCTCTGTGTGAGAGCCCCTGAATGGAGGAGGAAAGAACATGACTTTGGAGTCATATCCATCTGGCTTCAATCTATTCTCTGCAGTTTACTAGCTGAATGGGTGATCTTGGGTAAATTACCTGTTGACACTTACTCTCTAGAAGGCTTTCCTCATCTGCAAAATAGGAACAAATATTTAGTGAATCAGTGATCACACAAATGAATAAATCAGAGGTCCTCAGAGGACCTATCTCTGGTAAAGGAGGTAGCAAAAGGCTGAAGCATGAGAGGCTTTGAAGGGATATTAATGTTTGAGTTGCCCCAAGGCATAGCTACATCTCATAGATAAGCAGAAGCATATCCTTTCCACATTTCAGTATTCTTGGTTTGGCAAAGGCTGAGCTTACCGGGGCTTCATCCAGACTTGAACTATTTAATCTCTGTACTTGAAGTAGATAAGGGTTGGCTAAAGCTGACAGATTATTTTGTTGTTGTTATTGACTTTGGCCAGAACTTCCATGTCATTAGCTCTTTGGAAAATGTCCTAAGTTTATGTGATGGGTACATTTTGATATAAATAAGTAAGTGGTATGTTGCCAGGGGCATTAATGACTGGTTGTGTTTGAAATGATCCCGTTTTCTCTTAGTTCTGATTGTGTCACTCCAGAAGCTTCCTCTTAGGGTTTGGGAAACACAAAAAGAGAATTCATGCAGTGCTTAAGAAGAAATGCCAGGGTTAATGAATGCTTACACAAAAACTAGTTTTCCTGAAACTTTGAAGTTTATTTTCAAAGAATAATTGTAGTGGTCTCTTCCAGCATTAACTAATTTATCCATAAGTTCACTTTGATCCTTCTCTGACACAGCCAATAACAGGGACCATTTTCAGAGAATTATTTATCTTTCATGTCCTTTCAGTTTTATTTGAACACTTGCACATGCAATCTGTTTAACAATGAGGTACTTCTTTCCAATTTTTTTGGTCATTATGTAGTGAACTATTGAATATCTATTGTATCATGACTTAATGTTCCCTTGCTTATGATCCATCTCTTTGGAAACTTTTTGATGTAGAAGCAGGTATCGTATTCTTTCTTTTAAGACTTTCATGAGACCTGGATCCTCCATGACGAATGTAATAAGCTTTTATTGTTTGAATGATTGGCTTGCCATTTTAAATACATGTAATCAAGGAAACGAACACCAGCTAGAAAATTACAGAAAGTGCTATGTGTGCCCCAGGTCCACACACATGCTGAGTCAGCCCTCTGGGCACTCCTTTTCTTTTGGCCAATATATTGCCATTAACACCCTTTGTTTAAGAACAAAAGAAAGTAAAATTAGCAAAGGTGAATTGAAATTTTCAATATTAACTTTTAAGACAAAGACAATTGGCTGCTTGAGAACAAATATTAACATGCCCGCCCAAACCAACAATAAATTATATATATTTTAAAAGGTTGTTGGCAGTGTAATGTGCGTAAGGCACTGAAATCATAATTGGCACTACTGTTTTGGCCCTGTGACCAGTTTTACATCAGGGACTTATTTTCCAGTTTTTTCCTCTGAGTTGTTACAATCATTTGCTCTGATGGAATCTAAATTGAATGGCATGCACAATAAATGTGCCCCCTCCTGGAGCCCACACAGGCATTGTAAAATGCAAAGGAAAACAGTGGGAGACATTGAAGTGGTTCACACACTGAACTTTTAAAAACCAAATAGGACAAATGAATATCTAAAAGGCCAGGTTAGTCCAGAATCCCACCCACACTACTCCAGGCTGCCCACCCCCCAGCCCAATCAAACGTTCATGTCCACGTGTCACACAGAGACAGACTCAGAGATAAAGGGGTCAGCGGGAGCGATAGGTATACAACCATCAGGTGTGAAAAACCAATTTCTCTTTCTTTCACTGACACCATCCCAATAATTAATATTCAGCTGTTATTGACCCTTTTGTCAATAACGTGTGATGCAGACTTGGATACAGGTTGGTTCTTTAAAGATTCTGGCTCTGAGGATATGAATAGCAGTGGCTAAAAGAAAAGAAAAACATGGGAGACAACAAAACAAAGTAGCCAATATGCATAAATGATCATTTTCACTTAAAAATTGAAATATGCAAGCCTTCATGTGTAAGTTGCTATGCGGACAAAAGTTTTCATTCTCTTTAGTGTTCACCTAGGAGTGGATGCTGAGCTAGTAGTTAACTCTATGTTTAATTGTTGAGGAACTGCCAAACTTCTCCAAAGCAGCCACACTACCTTACATTCCCACCAACAGTTTATGAAGGCTTCTAATTTTTCTACATCCCTTCTGACACTTGCTATTATACGTGTTTGTTTTGATAGCCATCCTAGCAAATGATATCTCTTTGTGGTTTTAATTTGCATTCCCTGATGGCTGCTAAATTCCTTCTGCTGGGAAGCTTGGGAGATTTTTCTTACTTAGTCTATGAGTTCAGAAAGTTTGTTCAGAATATGACAAGATGTGTCTTGCATCATACTGGAACGCACTGAGCCTGTCTCAGCTTTAGATTCAGCTCTTTCTTCAGTATGGAAGAAACTCATTTTTATCCTTGATAAATTTCCCATGTTAAATTATTTTCCCTCTTTTATGGGGTTTATCGCTTACGCTGGAATGTATTCTCATGTCAGTTTCCTTGATCGACTCTTCAGATCTTGCATATTTTATCTCCTAATATCATTCTTTTTATATTTTTGCTCTTTGCTTTGAAGTGCTTATTCATTCCTTCATATTTAAAAATTTAGCAATAGCTTCAGACTAGTTTATGGCAGCACAGTCATCCAAGTGAGAACAACTAAAACACTGGACACATTTAAACAGCAGTTCTAAAACACCAGAGAACTAGCAAGGCAGCATGAACTTGTGGAAACAAGCTACAATACTGAAGGGAACAACAGAGAGGTGAGTGCAACACCTCATCTCAGCTTTTCTCCTCACGATGTTTGGTAATTTGCAAGCCATAAATGAAGACGCCACTAATGTGAGCAAAGTTTCTTTCATACTTATTAGGTTGGGGAATAAAGATCTTACTTTGGAAACTACCAAAGGGGCAAACACATAAAATGGTCACTTAGATCCTTGGAGGGATTCACTCCAGTGTTAGTAATCAAATGTATGTAAACCAAACCTCACAAAGACTAAAAGCTAAGGAAGTCATCTTCATATATGATTAGATTATGATAATCTTTCTGTAGGCCAGCTTCTTAATAAAATAAAGTTAACCCTCTGGATAAAGATAACATCACCCAAAGCATGAGACTACTTTCATGTTTTCCTATGAAATAGCAGTCATTTCAAAGGACAAGATCAAATGAAAATCAAGAGAAAAAAATAGACAATAGGAATAGATGCACAAGACATTGTAAAGTAAGAGTGTTCATATGTGGATAGCAAAACAGTTGTAATTACAAGATCAAAGATATTAGCAGAAAATTAGAATCTATATATAAAAGAAGCAACTTTAAACCCCCAAAATAAAAATTCAAGAACCAAATTTAAGAATTTAATAAATGTTAAGAAATGGTAACCCATTGACTAACTTGAACACTTCCTAACTCATTTTAGGATGCAATTAAACTTGGATAGAAAAACCCAATAAGAACAGGACAAAAAGGAAAATTACAGGCAAATTTATTTTATGCAATAGATGAAGACACTCTACATAAAATATTAGCCAACCAAATCTAGCAATATGTAAAAGGAATACTACATCATGGCCAAATGGGGTTTAAAAGAACCACCAAAGTGGAAGTTGAAAGGTAATTTAAATTAAATGGTAATTGAAATATGACAACTTGTAGAATGTAGTCAAAGACATACATAGAAGGGAGCATGTAGCCTTAAATACATATATTGGAATGAAAGCTTAAATGAACAATTGAACATCTATCTTAAAGAAATAGACAAATCACAGCAAATAAATCAAAATAAAGAAGAGGATGAAAAATACTAAAGGTCAGAGAGACAATTAGTGAAATGTGAAAACAAACATCCAATCAGAAGGATCAACAAAGCCAAAGATGGTTCTTTCAAAAAAAAATCAGCAAGACTAAAAAGACTGATTATTAAAGCAGGGCACTTCAAATTAGCCTTCTGATAAAAGTGGCCATTACTAGGCTTTGTAGAGATATTAAAAATATTATTAGTGAAAGTTATAAGCAATTATATACCAATAAATCTGAAAATTTAGATAAAAGTACACATCTCCTGAAAACTACACCAACCAATGCTAACATAAGAATAAACAGAAAATCAAAATAGTTCTTTACCTATTAAGGAATTGGATCAGTTATTAAGTAAACTCCCTACAAAGAAAACTCCAAGCCCAGATGGTTTCACTTGTGAATTCTTCCAAATATTTAAGGAAGTAATAAAACCAATATTATAAAAAACATTTTTAGAGAATAGGAAAAAAAAGAACACTTCCTAACTCATTTTATGATGCAATTAAACTTTGATAGAAAACCCTGATAAGAACATTACAAAAAGGAAAGTTATAGGCAAATTTATCTTATTAAATAGACAAAAAAATCCTAACTAAGACATTAGCAAACCAAATCTAGCAATACATAAACAGAATAGTACATCATTACCAAATGGGGTTTAAAATTCAAAATTCAATCGAAGTCATTTGTCACATTCAGAGAAAAGGGGAGAAAGATCATGTGGATTTTTTTCATGTTTATCATTTTTCTAATAGAAAATTAATATTTAACATCCATTCATGATAAAAACTCTTAGAACCTAGGAATACAAGAAAACTTCCTTAATCTGATGAAGTGTATCTATAAAATCTCTACATCACATTTATTTGTTATTTATTGGAAGATTTCCCCCTTGATATTGGCAATGGGACAGAGTTGTCTACTCTGGTCAATTCTATTCAAACATTTAGCTAGAGATCCTATTTAGTGCAATTGGCAGGAAAAGAAATAAAGGGCATTAAGAATTAGAGAAGAAGAAATAAAATTGAAATTTTTGGAGACAAAATTATTTTAAACATAGAAAACCCAAATGATGTACAGCCAAACTCTTACAGTTAGTGAGTGAAATTTCCAAGTTTACCTTATACCAAATCAATAGAAACAAATTGTATTTCTATATACTAGCAACAAGTACAAAAGTAAATTTTAAAAAATCAGCATACATCTGTGAGTAAATATAATAAAAATATACATTACCTCTGCATTAAATACCAAAAATAATTAAACGAATTCAAAACATTGTCAGGAGAAACTAAAATAATCCTAAATAATTGGAATATATACCATGTTCATTAAAAGCAAAAGTCATTATTATACTGATGTTTATTTTCCCCAAATTGAACTATAACTTCAATACATTCCAGCTGAAATATCAACTTTTGTTGTGGATAGTGACACACTCATTCTAAAATTTGTAAGGAAATTCAAAGGGCCTACAGTAGTCAAGTCTAACTATAAGAATAAATAAAAGGTTGGAAGATTTATGCTAACAGACCTGAGACCTATTATAAAATAATATGGATATTTTGATCCACTGGTGTAATAAGCCACTAGAACCAAGGGAAACAGACTCTCATACATAAGGGGTAACAAGGAAATGGTAGGAAAACATAGTCATTTCATTAAATGATGCCATGTAAATTGAATATTTATATGGAAAAAAGCAAATCTTGAATCCTACTGCACCACACACAAAATATCAATTTTAGAAAAATGTAGATCTAACTATAAAGGGCAATACAGCTAAACTTTCACAAATGAACATAGGAAAATATCTTTGTGATTTTGTAGAAGGCAAATATATTTTTTAAACACAATTGGTGAGACACAAAATGTGCTAGCTAAAACAGGAACATTTAATAAATTGGTTAAATTAAAAGCAAGAGTTTCTGTTCATCAAAGGATACCATAAAGAGAGTGGGATGGTAAAATCAGACTATAGGAGAAAATATTTGCCACCAATTTATTCAACAACAAACTCAGAATGTGTTATTAAATTCCCACAGTTAAATAAGCAGAATACAAAGACAGTAGAAAGTGGGTAAAAGATATGAGCAGACATTTTACAAAAAGAAAATGTCCAAATGTCTACTAAACATATGAAGAGGTGCTTGGCTTCACTGGTCATGAGAGAAATACTCGTTGAAGCCCAAGGCCATACCATGACCCTCCCACAAGTAAGAATAGCTAAAATGAAAAGAAAAAAAGGAAATATCCAGTACGGGTAACCATATAGAACAATCACGACTTTCATGCACTTTTATGTACTTTGGGTGGGAGTCTTGGGTATAATCCACTTCAAGAAAAAAATTGACATTTTATTGTATAGCCAAATGTTAGCATACTTTATGATCCAGTATTTCCTGGGTCACAATAGATACTCTTGTACATCTATCGGGAGACATGCAGAAGAATGTTCATGTCAGTAGTGTTCATAAAAACAACCCCCCCCCACACACAAATCTCTTAACAACTCAAAGGTATATATATCATCAGCAGACTGCATACAAATAGTGGTATTTTAACACTATGGAATATATTACACAGGAATGAATTATACTCAATAATATGGATGAATAGTAAAAATATTAGTAATTTTAGGTATTAAAAGAAAGACTACAAATAAGATGATTCCATTTTTATGAAGGCTAGAAGTGCATGTGTGTGTGTGTGTGTGTGTGTGTGTGTGTGTGTGTAAGAGAAATCAGTGTATGCCAAAGTGGTTATTTCTAGCAGAGGGATTCATTTCCTTTGTGCTTATCTGTGTTATCTGAAGATTCTATGGTGAACATATAATACAGTTTTCCTAAAGAAATGTGTTACTTTTAGGTGTCTAATTGACAATCACATTATTCCTAAATGTTGAGTAAGATACCCATTTTTACCGTGGCCTTCATGCCCTGAAACAACCAAAAATAGAATATTTTACATTGAATTCATTCTCCATGCAAATCAATCAGCCCCCACAGTGGCTGAAATAATTATACAAACAATCTCACAATCCAAGTGCCATAATGATATGGCGTCAGCAACTTCCCTCGTTAATAGATCAGCAGCTTTAATCTCTTGCTGCTTCTGCAATTTGGTATCTTCTTTTCCAGAAATGGAAAGTAAATATAAAGTTGGATAGGCCAGGAACTTTCACTCTTGTGGGAATGTATATTCTGAATGAAAAGAAAATACAGATCCTTAGGTCAGCACCTAAATGTGAAGCTGTATGTTAATCTAGATTTTAAAATCTGCCGCTCTCATCTCACAGAGAGCCAGGTGCGGTGAACAGATCCTCTTGCATAAGTCTATAAAGCAAACCTCATCACTGAGTGTGTCAGAGCCCAGAGATTTATTATAAAGTGATATATTTTCAAAGAACAGCACAAAGAGTCTTTTAACACTGAATTTGTCAGAGACCTCGCCGACATCAAACAGATGCTTTTCACTTGGAGCGTTTGACTCTTAAACTTCAATGTTTCATATGTTAAGTGATTGGAAACTTGGGAACCATGAAGTAATACTTTTCTCTGATTTGGAAAATTTGACTCTTTAACAATGAAACTTTAGATGCATATTAAGAATGACTTTGAGAAGTGGTATAGTGTTTTCTTTATGGAGAGACTATCCTTTGGTCCAGTAATATCGCTCTTTCAAAGATTTTTTAAAAAATCTTTAAAATGGATTTCATGTTAACAAAGTTTTTTTTAACCCTCTCTACCCTTTCCCCTTTTACTCACCTACACGTCTTGTTGATTTCTTCTAAAAATCAAATAAGCACTACATGCCTGAGGCTTCAATAAAAGCCTTCTAACGTGGGTCATTTGATTTTTGGCCTTAAGAAATAAATCATATACCAGAAGTTGGATTACTATCATGCCATATTCTTGAATAAACATGGTGCCTCCTCTCAGCTGAGGCTGTTGCCAATGTTTATAATTTTGCATACATCTTTACCCAGATGCAATGAGCTGCTTATATGGAGCTCTCCTGGTTACCAATCACGCTATAAACCACAGAAAGCATGCAAGCTGGAAGAAACAAAGCTGAGCTTTGGTTTATGGCCCTGCTCAACTTTTGGTCCAACCAATTCTAACTCCATCTTGAGCTGGATCATAAGGGAAAGCGCTATTGCTTTTGGATTTAAGAAGTATGCAGTGCCCAGCATTCCTAATGTGCAGGAGGAACAGCTGGGCCACCCAACATGATCTTAAACCTGTACCATAAATAACAGAGCACAAACTAGAACTTTACCAAGTAAAGAGCATATGACTTTCACTTGACAGATGTTCCTTTATAAGATTTTTACATTGCACTTTTTTATTTGACAAATAAAGCAAAGTTTCTTTAGTTTGGATTCTATTACTCATTCTTCAAGGGCAAAGGCTGAACTAAAAGGAATTCATATTTACCAACTATGATGGCGTAGAAATTGTGGAATATTATCTCAAAAATTTGCTTTTGCTTAAGAAGTTATTACTGATACTATATAGAATAATCTATATTTGAACATCTACTGTACTGGGCCTAGTACTGGCTGGTGGGTTTGTTTTTTATATGTCTCATTTAATGATCAATACAGTCCTGCCAGAGAGAAAAGCTCAGAAAAAATGGTTTGCTGTGTGCATGCTCACATCACGATGAACCCAGCGTTCCGACATAGGTGTGACTCACTGTAAATTTCTGCCTTTCCACTGCATGTTCTTCCTTTATTTTATGGAAAATATCAAATAGGGTTAAATCTACTTGGCAGTTAGACATTTGTTTGTCATAAAGGGAGAGAGTTTTGGTGTCAGTCACCCAAAGCTGAGAACAATATAGGATGCATAGGAAGGAGGGTTGATTTCAGGGAAGCAGGAAGTAATATTCTTCTCTTCCCCTTTCACGTTCAGACACATTTGAGAAATCAGACACAGATGGAGATGAAAATGTCAGCCTTATTCCTGGTAAGACCAATTGGATAACATGACTTCAGATCACTTGATGAAAAGGACTTTCTCCTCCATTCCAAGTCAAGACTTTGGGCTAGTCTGCCTGCGAAAACATCCAGAATTAGAGCAGAATTCCTGTCTCAAATTGATCTGGGGCTCACCGCCATTAGTGGATCAGTTCCCTTCATCTGATGATCCCAGACCATGGATGCCATCCACCAGTCAGATAACTCAGTCCTCCTTTAAGAGCAGGTAAAAGATGGGCAAGGTGCCAGAACTATGCGCTAGCCACAGAGTTTAGAGAACCAGGAAGCCAAGGGGAAAATGGTTCCTTCTGAACATTCTCTGGCACTTTCATTTCTTAACCATTAAGCCTAAAATGTACCAGAGGTATGACTAGCCACCACCTCACCACAAACACGCTGCACACACATTCCCTCATGATAGTCCAGCCCCTGTCCTCCTGAACCCCTAACCCCTCCTGTTTATCCTCCTCTGTCTACAGTGTGCAGTTTAGATTTTGGTGCTGACACGGGTCAGAGTTTGTACTAATCAAACTAACTACAAACCTGGTTCTATCCGAGGACAGCGATCTGATCACTCTACCATTACTCTATTCCCTATTTCAAATTATGTGGAGTCACGTAGGTCCATAAAGCTTACCGGAGCAAACACATAAAACCAAATGAGACAATAATGGATTCTCTGGTTGTCCACAGTAAGTCCATGCAGAGATGCTTCAAATTTGGTGATGAAATGTCTTTTGTTATCAAACCTGCAGGGAATAATTGAAGTAAAACTTTCCTTGCTCTAAATTAAAATGCAGTAAAAGGTTAAGTTCACAATCATTAAATCTGAAAACCATTAGCCCCAATTTATCGCTGTCACTCCAGTGCCCAAGTAGAACTGGGATTCCGTCTGCAACTACAGCTGAGCATGGAGAAAGTGCCTTTGGGACTCCGGAAGTTGAGGAGTCTGAAACATCCTGGGATACCAAATCCTCTCTGCCCAGTGGATTCAAATGCTTCTACGTTGTACCTTGATTTCTCCTTTTTGGCCTGCAATTCTGAAATTAATGTGATACTGATGAGCTCTCTCGGGATCTATACCTAAAGGAATGAATGAATACTAAATTTATGGCAAATAAACCTTTTAAGGTCTAAATCATGGTTGTTTCAGTGACCTCTGTATGAAATTGTAGGAACAGTAAAACATGACTCCCAGGGACATTTTCTCAGTGTGTATCAGCTGGAGAATCCCCTTCTGCACATTCGTCACTGAAAGAGCTCTTGATGCTTCTGAGGTCTCGCCTATCAGGACCTATGTCTGCACCATGTGCTCCACAAGGCAGAACCCTCCTCCACTTTAGAATATTACAGGGCTTAAACCATTTAAGCTACATTAATGGTAGAAGTTGAGTAATTCTACTCAGGAGGCAATCTCCCCAGACCCACTTCTAACACAGACCCACTCTGTTAGTCATTAGGTTGCCTGGATTTCCTTTCAGTGTTTTAACTTCCCTGTGCCTTCTTTGTCTTTTTTACTGGGCATGGTTCTTGGAGGCATAGGCAATAATTGCTCCCCCTTAATATAATCATGTCACCCAACTGTCCCTTAATAATGCTTAATCTTCCAGGGCTGGTTTTCCAATTGGACTTATTGACTCTACCAATAACTTTAAGAGGATCCATATCAATAGTTTCCTGATTATGGTTCCTTCAGGGAATTCTTTTTAGTCTGATCTATGAGATCTTGCCTGCCTTCCTCCAGTAGATTTCTTTGAGCCTTGATCAGTCTTTCTGATATATAAGTAACTAAAATCCTTCTTCTCCCTCCCCCCATTTTTATTATTATTTTAAGTAGCTACACCTTGATATGTTTTCCCTTTCCGTAATTCTAGCTCATACTATCAGATCTCATTTTCTTTGTTACTTTGTTATATTTGCCTCATTTGCCTATGTCACCCAGATGCCCAAGCAATACTTAGTTTTAACAATAACTTCTTACTGATTTACTTCCTTAACATACTGTTTACCTCTCTTCTTTCTCATGGATATATACATATTTTTTCTACATTATTATTCTCTAGTAGTTTTTATGAAGAGGTTTGTTTGGGATCAATTTTGTGGGGACTCCATGCCCTCAACCAATATATAGTGATGGAGATGGAGCAGGGACTGATGAATGATAATTAAAATCTCCCATTGAGAAAAAGAAGGAGTGGAAGGCACATGACAATTACTATTCCATAGCAGTGATGAAATTCAGCAAGGCAGACCTTGTGAAGGTCCATACTGTCCAAGTTGTTTGAACAGGCCCTGTTTTTGTTCTCTGGAAGGGGGTGCTTTGTCTGTTATTCTCCATGGACTCTGGCTCTGCTCTCCTGTATGGTCTTTGTGACCTATATCTCTCCTTGGACTTACTGGAGGTGGACATTGAGGTATATGCCAACCTTGTGGTCATGGAAAGTTGGAGGCCTAGGGTTGATGAAAGTCCATGTTCATGGTTTCTTTCGCAATACAAATCCTTCAAAAACTTTGTAGGCTTTTAACCTATTTGACTTATATCCAGCAGGTCCTGTTTCAGTGGAGCTTGTCAATAAGCATACCTAATATTCTTCTCCAGAGATAGTCCTTAGGTTGCTTTATTTCACTTCCTCTGTCTGATGCCCTTGTCTCTCAAAAGAATCGTGATTATTTTAGGACCATGGAGGACCATGAATGAGAAAACCATATTTTAAAAATTTCATCTTAGACTGAAAATAAGAAGTTCCTAATCCCCTAGGAAAAGATGAATTGTTTTATGGTCATAGCAAGGAGTAACAACTTGAACTGATTTTATTTTATTTTATTTTTTTGCTTAAATAATAGATTTTTATTTTCTTTTTTTTTTAATAAATAGTTTATTGTCAAGTTGATTTCCATATAACACCCAGTGGAACTGATTTTAAATCAATGACAACTTTGCATCTGTAATCACACTTGGAAAGCCAATCCAGGACACTCTCACTTCAATGCACACCCTTCTAAAGGTTAGCCAGTCTACAACAGTATTACTCATTTTACCAATAAGGATCAATCTCCAACTTCTGTTTCTGAAGACCTGCCAGTTCCCGAACTCAATGCTGCCCTAAACCCAATGTACATGAGGCAAGTCTCTGCTCATGGATTATATACATCTTGCAAACACAGCTCTCCTCTTCTTAGTAAGCAATAAATTCAGAGCTTTGTTTGTTTGTTTGTTTGTTTCAGGTAGTGAATGGTGGTCTCTTCCATTGACAGCAATTTGTCGTCTTATGAAACTGAAAAGTTTTACTGAGCCAGTGTGGCTCAGAGGTCCCATCTCTTATTCTTTGGATTCTAAATGTAACTGGATTTTACAACTCAAGAAGGCTAAAAATTTCTAGCCATTCAGTCTGCTTTGTTTCCGCAGAGCTCGTGACCAAGTACTAAACCAATAAATCCATAATTTTCTGTATATGTTAGGTTGTTTAAAACTGTTATAATAAGCCAGCTCCAAATCTCAATGGATGATACAATAAAATCATACTTATCACCTGTGTCATAGTCTTATGTAGGTTGGATGAGTTGTCTGTGGTGATTTTCCTCCAAGTGGAAACTCAGGAATCCAGGATTCTTCTATCTTTGTGGCTTTACCATCATGGATATCTGCAACTCCTGCCATATCAACAGGGGAAACATCATTAAAGATCTTAAGGAACATCCTAAGGTCAGGTCTAGAAGTGATGAAACTTCTTTAGTGCCTACATTCCATTGGGGGAGGGTTATGTGATCTTCTTTTAGGAACGGGAAGAGAGAACAGAATTAGAAACATCTAGGCAATCTTAACACAAAACACCACCCATTTTTCTAAGTTCTCAGAGGTCAACTCATTCCTCTCTCTCTATCTAATAAATATTATTTGAACCATTGAATACAATTTATTGGAAAACAATAGAACTTATAAGAACTTACCTCTGAAATATTCATTTTGGGGAACTTGGAATCTATAATTTAAAAACATAGAGTAGGGGTGCCTGACTGGCTCAGTCAGTTAAGCTCCTAACTCTTGATTTTGGCTCAGGTCACAGTCTCACAGTTGTGGGATCAAACCCCATGTCAGTGTCTGTGATAGGCATGGAGTCTGCTTGGGATTCTCTCTCTCCTTCTCTATCTGCCCCTTCCCTGCTTGCACACACTCTCTCCGTCAAAATAAATAAATAAGCATTTAAAAAATCATAGAGAGAAAAAGTCATTTCCCTTTGATTTCCTTCTTGATAGTATAGTTCTGTTTAGATTTTAATAATATTTTCAAATAGCCCTAAATTAAAATTATAATTTATTTATATGCATGTCCCAGTTTAAACATTTGGGCCATAGTTGTTCCACTTTACAAGGAATTTTTATCCTGATACATTTGTAGAAAATCTTTTAAAATAGTGTAAAACCCTAGGTCTATCATTATGTCATGGACAGTTTCATTTTAAAGTTATGCCTTGATAATTCTAAGGGTTTTTCTATGCTTGCTTAAAAACATGTAGTTTCAATATACACACATTTATAAGTTCTATTTCCTCTAGGCTATTTCCATGGTACCTTCCACTAATTTACTAACATTGCCAATTCTTAGGTCCAGAAAGATATACAAAGGAACTAGTAATATCAGAATTTTCCAGCAGTGATTCTTTTACAACTGCATCATGAAACCATACAAACTATACTATAATGTGGTATGCCACAGAACCCAGTTTATATTTGTCCATGTTTTAAAACCAGGAGCTCAAGATTTTGTAGTACATCAAATTGTCTTTTCCCATTCGGAGTCACTGTTTGACAAGTTCTTAATGATAGTGGAAAAATTGTGACCATTTTATTGCACCAGTTAAAAATATTGTATCTTAATGAATCGTTTGCAAATCCATTGAATACTGTCCAGTGAGTAAAGGAGAGTCCAGGGATCATATCAAAATGAGCAACTGAATAGATTCAATTATAATTATTGGATTAAATGCCTGTGGAGAAAATGCTGTAACTTAACTTTATTCCAGGCCTAAATATGAAGAGTTGAAATATTATTATATACTCTAGAAGCATAGTTGAAGAACTGCCAAGATTTCCATTATAATCCTAACTTGTCAGGAGTTTATATCCTGTCACATTTAGTTTGGCTATAAATTGGAATATAATACCTAAATCTCACTTTTAAGTTAAGACTTTATCATTTTAAGATTATTATGTGTGCTAGCACAAGAGAACACGTGTGCGCGCGCGGGCGCGCGCACACACACACACACACACACACACACGCCCTACATTGCACATCACAAATGCACTTCTGTTGCAAAATACTTTCCCTGTGCTGTGAAAGAGTGCTTCTCTCATTTCTCTGATAAAGGGAACTTCTTTGCCATCTTTATCTTTACATTTCTGTCCTCTCTGTCTGTCGGAGGCCAACTCCGACAGGTCCAGGGGTCCCTGAAGGATGGACGGTGTCGGTGAGAGAAAGAGTGAGAGAGCCCCGATATTCTTTCTGATCACCAGGCAGGCATCTCTGTCCTGTCAGATTTGGTGTCTTTATTTATAGGTCAAATGTTAATATGGCGTCATTAAGTGGTATTTTTACAATGGATAGCTCTCTGTGATAAGATGTTTTTGGAAAATGTACAGAAACAGGTTTTACAGAAGTCTTCTTGCTGAACTGCCCCAATTATAGTGAGGTTGAGTAACTAAGAAAATGACAGGGTGTTCACATTTTAATAACACTAAGATTAAGTCATAGGTTTGTAGATACTCTTATCCATCCTCATCACAGTTGCCAGAATAAGGGAAGGTGTTTGTGGAATGTAGGCCTTAGAGAAGGGGCTGCTGTACATCACCAGTTAGCAAAGGTGTATGTAGTAACTTATCTTCTGCCCTTATCTGTTCCTTCTCTCTAAATTATGCTCTTTGTCTCTGAGGAAGACTTGATTTTCCAGTTATATTCTTTATGGCACTGGAGAGCCAACTGTACCTTTAAAGAGTTTAGCTTATTTCTAATATATAGAATAGCCTCTTATTTCCAATATATAGAATAGCCTCTTCGAGTGCATTTACCTTTGTGTCTAGTTTTATGATTTCTTGAATAGCTAGGGCATGAGAGATATTTTTGGTTAGCTGATTTATATGTTGAGCTGTATGAACATCTTGGACTAAAGCAACGGTAGAAACAGCATTGTACATGTAAAGGTCAATCTTTTATGAGTAAGGGTCACTAGCCTGTTCATAGCTCAAGGGAAAGTATGGAGGGAAACAGGACCTTCTGGAGACACGATGTCTGTTCCCATAATCGAAACAAGAAGTTCCCACAATAAGTTCCCTCACAAGGTGCAATCATCATACCAGGGCCGGAATAAGGGGACAAGTCACTCCCGATATTGATCAACAAGGTACCTTAGGGGTCAGTGCTCAAGCAGAAATAATTGAGTGGGGGTGGATATCAGTCAATATCTGATTGGCAAGAGACTGTGCAAACTTGCTTTAACCTCACCAGGAGTTTTCTCGACTAGTGGGCTCAGAATGGATCCCAACATCTGTCTACTTCTGGAATGCCATATATTCATCTATTTACTAATTTATTAATTCAACGAAAACATATATACAAGCAAGCAGTTAGCAGAGGCAATACACACAGTAACTACATGCTGGGGTTTCATTCAGATAGCCTCTTTTCAATTCTCTGTACTCCCATTTAGTTTATAATTTCTTAATGTGTACGCTGGAAATAATAATACATTTCTTGTTCTGGGGCTTGACACACAGTAAACTCTGAATGAATGCTTAGCTATTATTATCTGACTGTCTTTCTGGCTGGGCCAGGAACAGGCCAGTTAAGACACAAATAAAAAGATAAAGCAATTCTTTTGATGTACTAACTTCCTGGAACAGACCCTCATCAATACATAATCCACACATATTTGAACACCTTCTCAAGGTCATTATCTCTATACTCAATATCCATCATATTATTCTTTTCTTTCTATTCTTCAATTTCTGTTTGAATTCATATAGACAACTGCCAAAACATATTTATCTGATGATGGCAATGAGATTATATGTTCATCTTCATACTCCAATTGTCTTGTTTTATATTAAACTTATTTTTTTAATGGCTAATGAAAAATATAAATGAGATGAAGTCTACATTGTTATTTATCTGTACTGGGATAGGTAAAATAGGACCTCATTTTATTTTATTAACTACTGTTTGATTTTCTGTGATAGTCTCAACATTGTACAGCAGATGGAATGTACAGAGTCTGCAGTAGTTCAAGACTTTGCTTCAAAAGCTAAGCAAATGCTGTGCAGTTGGGCTATTAGCTACACATTTGCTTATGGAAGCAATTCTCCCTCAACATGGCATATGAAGTTCAGAAAAAAATCAGGCAAGTGCAGTGGTATTCTGAAGGAAGCATATATCACAGAACCAAATATATTGAGGTCTGTAAAGTTTTTAGAAGTCATTTTGCCTACTGCTCTCATTTTGAACTTGAGGAAACTAAGGCAGAGAGATGTGAGTGATTTGCCTAAAGCTGCTAGTTAATAGCAGCATCTAGAAGTCAGGTCTACAGATTCTTATTCATACAGTGATTCATTCATTTTTCATTCACTCATTATTTTATCAATTCAGTAAATACATGTTGAGCAATGTTTATGTTCCAGGAATTGTGATAGATGCTTGGGAGAGAGTGGTAAATGAAATAGTTGTGCCCTAATACAGCATACATCAGGGAGTAGGCTAGGCAGGTGAGCAAATATTAAACAAGAAATTATAACACAGTGGAAATGAAGGAAAAAGTACAAGGTGCTCTGAGAAAATCCAGGGAAAGCCCAATTCAGTCTTGGTGCTCCCAAAATTCATGGAGGAAGAGAAATCTAAGCTGAAAAAAAATCTAGAAAAAAAAAAAAGACCAAAGAGAAGAGAGAAGAAGGAGAAAAGAGTAGTAGCAAGTTCATAGTCAAACTGGACCCAGCAATAAGATAACTAATATGACTGTGTATAATTACGAATACTCCAATGTCATGACACATGGTATCTCATTATCCACCAAAATGTGTTGAATGCTTCTCCCTACCACTTTCTTCTTCCACACATAAGGTCTGAGTCTTTGTTAAGAGCTACAGCTTGGTCAATATAATCCCTAAAATAACATTACCTGAAAAAAATAAAAAGAATTTTCCGTTGTACTGGAAAGAAAATATAAAATAATCAAATCGAAGGCTTATAAAATCTGTGTTTTATTCCACTGATGATTTATTTAGCATAATAGCTCACTCAAAAATTTCTCAATCTCAGTTGTAGTAGGGAATTTCCAATGGGTGTGCATATTCATTTGTGCTGACCTGACTTTTTATTTTGTTTTAGCCACTAATGTCCTCTGTTCTCAAATATTCAGTTAGCAGCATTAGTTTCTCTACAGCATTTTCCGTGAACCCTTAGTTTTAGGTGTTAAATGAAAAAAAAAAAAAACCCAACAACATAAAAAGTGTCTTCACTTATATTCAACTGGCATTTCATGGATTTTAAAGTTCATTAAAAGTTCAACTGGATTATTCAACTATGATTCAGTTCATTATTTTGGTCTTTCACACTATCACAGAAGATTAGGTATATGTTTCTAGGTATTGTTAGTAGGCTTATATGAATGAATGGACTGTTTTGGTAGAGATACATAAAGTGATGTTTTTTATTTATAAGGAAATTGTCTTATTGGTAGGTGCTCAATAAAGGTTTTGACTGAATGAATGAATGTCTATAAGTGAATATATGAAATTAATAGTAGGCCTGATGGAGATAACTAAAACCACGCAGGTATTTGTAAGATAACCCTTCATACAAAGTAGAGGCATCATTACTTGCTTTGAGATAACAGTGAATGCTGTGCTGTTAATACTGCCTATGCCTTGAATCTTACTATCCCATTAACCAATAAAATGTGTTGAACAAAACCGTGGTAACTGTTGAAAACTTTGCCTCACCCTTTTTTCTCCCACAGGAAACCACATCTTCTCGCATCCAACACCGCTAGACAGTAAGAGCAGTCCCCTGCCTCAAAGAGTCTTGTGCTCCTAAATGGATAGAATCCAGACACACATGTTAGTGGATGACTTCAATCATCCCAAGTGGGACTCATATAGTGCACATTTTCCTTTTTGTTAATTTTTAATGTCCATATGTTTGTTTGGCTGCAAATCAAGTTTCATTATATTCTCCTATTATTCCACTGTATAACAATCTTATTTATAGGCCGTTCACATAAGAACTAATTTCTTTGATAGAAAGGCCGTTAATGCTTATTTAAGCTCACTGTAATGAAAACAGTATTGTTGGAACTCCAAACAAATGTCGAACCCTAGAGCCATGCCTTTGGTCCTTTCTCTGATAATGGGACTCCTTACATAAATGTGCAGAAGGTAGGCAGGAACTTTATTAAGTGCTGGCAATTCATATATAAAACAAGCATGGTGTACTTAATCTCCATATTGGCTTCGAGAAGTCTTCCTGATGCCAAGACTCTACTTGAATTCAGAGGCTCACACAAATAATGAATATGTCTTAGGAAACCATGTAGGAAGTAGGTAATTTTATTTGTGAATGCCCTATATATATGTACACATACACAGCAGTGATGGCAAACTTGATTTCTGTGTTATTCTGCAAAAACATTTTTTGGTCAAGTCACACACTCTGAGGCTGAACGTAAAATAGATTGTCTGAAATATTAAAAGTACCCTGATGTCAAGTCAAATCCTGGCCTATTTTCCCACACTGATCCTTGGGTAATTAGATTATGCTCTGTAAACAAAAGCTTGGCTTGAGAACTTGACTTTCTCATTCAGTGTGGTCTGGTAGTAATCAAGGATGCCTCCGTACTAACTTTAGAAAGTGTACATTCTCAGTGAAAGAAGTTTTGTGCTTCAAGAATGTCACCTTTATGTTTTCACATGTTTACATTTTTGCTTACAGATGTAGCCATGAGCAAATACATCAGTTAATGTATGATTTAATGGGGTAGTTGTTTCAGTCTCTGCAAAGTGTCTTGTCAGCCATATAAAACCATATGTACAGCAGTCATGCCCCAGTCATATTTTAATTAAATTAATCTTTTCCTCGGGACATCTTAGTCAAAGTGAATTACGATGTATACAAATGAGAGATCTTGTATTACATTATATAAGAATTACATAGAAAGCTAGTGTGAAAACTTAATACTTAAAAAAAATCCTTTTGAGTGTCTTTGATGTCTATCACATTCCTATTTTTATCACGTGCAAGGATAAAGAAATGAGTAATCTTAAACCTGTACAAGAAAGATGTGACTCTCATTTTACCTCCCAACTAGAGGCTAGATATTACGTCATCCATTATCTGCTTGCAAATATAACTTCTCTTAGAGACTCCAAATATGCTCTCAACCCAGGTCCCTGAGTGATATAAATACCAGTTCAGTAATCAAATGCTATATTTCACAAAGGAACCTAATAAAAGATATTCCAATCATTAGTAAGAATTGTACAGGAAGAGGAAGACTGATGCCTCCATTCGCTTCATGGTAGCAGACAGGAAAGAAAGACCATGGAGCAGAGTCACTAACAGTTACTAACAGAAATATTTTTTTTTCTACTTTAATGTGCAGGTTTGCATGATCATTTTTTTTATAACTTTCAATGTTCAATAACTTAAAATTTATAATATTTCTTTAACATTTTATTTTTTATTATTTTACTTTATTTTTTATTTTTTTATTAGAGAGAGAGAGAGAGAGAAACAGAATACGAGAACGAGTGGGGGAGGGACAGAGAGGGAGACACAAAATCAGAAGCAGGCTGCAAGCTAACCGCGCTGAGCCAGGTGCAGGGCTCAAACTCACAAACTGTGAAATCACAACCTCAGCTGAAGTCAGATGCTTAACCAACTTTGCCACCCAGGTGCCCCCAAATTTATAACATTTCTGATTATCCTCAGTTTATTCTTTGTGTATAAATAAATGTGGGACTCCTTATACTTAGTCTGAGATGAGTATTGTTTGATTAGGGAAAAAACTGCTATTTAAGAAAGTTATCTAACAGAGACGGATTTATGCTTTTTTAGACTCACCACTAATTTATTCATTCAATAACTCATACATAAAATTCTATCTATTAAATATAAGTTTTGGTATATTATTATTTTATTTTCCAAAGTTCAAAACAATTTTGATTTGAGCAAAAACATTTTGATTTGAAGAACAGTAATAATTATGGCAAGAGCGGCAACAATATCTTAGTACTTTCTTGTTCTAGATTCTGTATTGGGAACTTAGCAAATTCATTATCAATTCATCTTCAGAACAGTCTTATAAGGTTTACCTGTTTGCCTCTCCTTAACACAGAGGAGCCAGGAGCTAGAATGTTCTATTCAGCGACCTTGGCTCAACATAGCAATACTTAGTATGGTTAAACTCTAGATTAACTCATCCTAGAGGTGACAGTTTTTCTACTGTATTCTTTTTTTGCTTTTCCCCAAAACATGTCATGTCTCTTCTTCAGAATGCCTATCACTGCCTCTGCCCCCCTGTATATGGCAGTACTTACAGGCAGAGATTATCACTCCCTTGGAAAGCACTTTTTCATTGTATCTGGTTTTTAAAAAAATGTGGTAAAACAATGTAACATTTAGCATTTTAACCATTTTTAGTAGTGTTAAATATATCCACATTGTTGTGCAACCCATCTCCAGAACTTTTTCATCTTGCAAAATGAAACTATATATCCATTAGACAACTCCCAACACCTTCTCTCCCACCTCTGGGAAAACAACCATTCTGTGAGTTTAATTATCTTAGATCCCTCACTTAAGAGGAATCCTACAGTATTTGTTGCTTTATGACTGACTTATTTTACTTAATCTTTTAAATATTCATTCATTTTTGAGAGAGAGAGGAGAGAGGGAGGGAGAGAGAGAGACAGGGTGTGAGCAGGGGAGGGGCAGACAGAAATGGAGACACAGAATCCAAAGCAGGCTCCAGGTTCCGAGCTGTCAGCACAGACTCCGACATGGTGCTTGAACCCATGAGCCATGAGATCATGACCTGAGTCGAGGTCAGACACTTAACTGACTGAGCCACACAGGTGCCCCTATGACTGACTTATTTTACTTAGTATAATGTCCTTAAAGTTCATCCCTATTGTAGCATATGCTAGAATTTTCTTCCTTTTAATATTCCATTGTGCACATATCCCATATCTTGTTTACCTATTCATCCACCAGCAGATACTCAAGTCGCTTCACCTTTTGGCTATTGTGAATAATGCTACTACGAACATAGATATACAAATATCTGAGACACTGCTTTCAATTCTTCTGGATATATACTCAGAAGGATTGTTGCTGGATCATAAAGTAATTCTATGTTTAATTTTCTGCAGAACTGTCATACTGTTTTCCACAGCAGATGCACCATTTTACATTTACATCAACAATGCACTGAGTGTCCAATTTCTTCACATCCTTGCCAACATTCGCTTTCCTTTTTGATAGCAGCCATTCTAATGGGTGTAAGATGATTACCCACTGTTTTGACTTGCATTTCCTGAATGACTAGTGATGTTATGTATCTTTTCATATGTTTGTTGATCATTTGTGTATCTTCTCATGGAAATGTCTACTTTAAATTTTTTGTCCATTGTTTTATTCTTTGTTGTTGTTGAGTTGTGGCTCTTTATATATTCTAGATATTAACTGCTTATGAGATAATAACTTTGCAAATATTTTCTCCTATTCCATAGGTTGCCTTTGGAAATCACTCTATTGAAACTGTTCTTTGATATACAGAAAATTTTTTAATTTTATATAGTCCAATTTATCTATGTTTGGTTTTTTGCCTACCTTTTCAGTGTTATTTGCAAGAATTCATTGCCAAATGAAATGTTGTGAAGCTTTACCCTATGTTTCCTTCTAGAATCTTATAGCTTAGCTTTTATGTTTAGGTCTTTGATCAATTTTGAGTTAATTTTGTATATGATGTAACATAAAAATCCAACCTCATGCCATTCTATTTTTTTTAAAGTGTGTGTTTAAATGAACTGCAGTGAGGCTAATTTGACCTTGGGTATTACTCTTGGGTTACTGAAGAGTTAAGTCATCTGATGTAAAGAATACCACCTTATTCCAAATCTATGTAATAAATATCCTCCTAAAACTTCACAGGGTTTAGATGATATCCTAATACTTGTTTATTTAAAAGGAAAGATGTTTGTTTCTGAAATAATTATGACAGCTCAGGAATTAAAATTTAAAATTTCAAGAGAAAAGTTATATCATGAAACCTAATAGACAGTTTTATGGAAATAACTGGTTGAAAACACACATAATTTCAAAAAAATGTGTATATAATATATATATAATATATATTTATATACATACAGAGTCTACAGTGTCATAAAAATTCTGTATTATTTGCATGTGTGTATCATGGGGAACATAAGAAAAATATCTATTTTTAAAAGAACTTAGTATTTAGTGAAAAAAGCCAGCTAACATATGCCTCTTAGAAATAATTACACATATATATTGGTAGATGTTTGACATAGCCTTTACCCTTATGTGAACATATATGTAGTTGCCCATAGATATTGATGTTGAACATGTAAGGGAAGCAGGCCAAGCATGTCAATGAATGTCAGATAGTTTGCAAAAAAATTGGTGCAGACAAAACATCAGTCTGGTTGGATGTCCTCAGAGAGTATTTTTCCCATCTGTTTCAAAAATGATGATCTTTTTAATTTTTATATTTTCTAGCTTTGGTGGTGGCATCAAGAAAATTAGGAAATAAAATTTTAATAATGAAAATTTCTATCATTTACTAATGACATTTTCCTCTAAAAAGCTTACACACCTACAAATACACACAAACACATATATGCATATTTATATACAATGTATGTAATATATACTATATATAATATATTACACACATATGTATGTTCACTAATATGCATGTTTGTATGAATATATTTATACATTCAAGCAAGTCTCTTCTTGACACAAAATACAAATATGTTCAGTCCAGAGAGCCTAAATGAAAATGCCATGGGTTTTTGACATCTTCATATTTTTGCATTGTTTTGGAGTCTAGGACAGTTATTTCCATAGCTTACAATCACAGTGTTTGATGTTTTCAATGCTCTCTTCCAACATGTTTCAAACAACCTTTTTCTACATTCTCACCATCTGGATCTTATCCCCATGCATGCAAGATATTCACCCACGTGGCCCTCCATCTGTACAAAATTGTTAAGGGATCCTAAGGATGATTTATTTAAAATTCCAAGCATTTCAATATACTAGCAAGAGGGACTAATTTAAAAGTAGAATTATATTTCTTTAGAAATGCCCTATACAAGTTAGCTGTCATTGTTAGTGGTTTTATTAGTTATTTTCAAGGATTTATATAACTAAATTTTGACAAGTAATTTCTTAAAAGGGCCTCTAAAATGATTTCTGAATCAAAACACTGTCCACCTGGGTGGGTGGCCAAGTGGGATTCTGTGAGAAGGGCATAAATGTTGGATGGAAATTTGCTTGTGCGTGGTTCTTCTGCAGAATTCAGCTCTCCACTTAGAATTACCCTTAGTGAGAACAACTTCTCACTAGCACCCTGAAAATTTCCTTTGTACCAATCTAAGGGAACTTAAACTAAACAAATGTGGATCCTTGCTGAGCACTTAGATAATACTTCAGGCATCAAAAGCCATATGGAGATAACTGAAAGAAGCTAAGGAGACAGAGGGACAGATATTGCATTTGAGAATTGGAGGCCACCTAGTAAACTTTAATTACAATTACACAAGATTTTTAATTATATGAAATTAATGAATAGTTTACTTAAGTTTTGCTTTTTAAAAAAATTTAAGGTTTATTTATTTTGAGGGAAAGAGAGAGTGTGAGCTGGGGAGGGGGAGGAGAGAGAGAGAGAGAGAGAGAGAGAGAATCTCAAGCAGGCTACACACTCAGTGGGGAGCCAAATGCAGGGTTCAATCCCACAACCCTGGGATCATGACTTGAGCCAAAATCAAGAGTCAGATACTTAGCTGACTGAGCTACCAGGCACTATCTTGTTTTGCTTTTAGACATTATAGAAAATTTATGGTTAAGACAATACAATTCTAGCTAACTTCGTTTTCTTTTGATTAACATTAGTTTTAATCCATAGTTTTCTTCAATGGATTAACATTGCTAAACCAATCAAATAGCAACAAGAACCTACTTGGCAGTTAGTAAGTGACTGAATAGTGAAAGTAATTCAGGTCTTCTATTCTTGTTTTCTAAATGGCTCCCATACACAATGGTTCATGACAATTCATAAGAGCAAGCTTGGAAAATTAGGTGTAACATAGATTCAGGTATTAACCAAAAGGAAAAATAACAAAGAGGATTCTCTCAGACAATGAAACATGATATTTCTCCATAACATTCTAATGACTTAAAATACTGATGTGATTCAAATGTCTTAGCAGCTATAAAATACTTTCATATATTATTTGCCTTTAGTTCCTTTTTGTTTTATTTATTTTAATTTTTNGGAGATCTAAGTCCTTTGCTTATTTATTTATTTTAAATGGTTTTTTTTGTTTTGTTTTGAGAGAGAGAGAGAGAGAGAGAGAGAGAGTATGAACAGGGCAGGGGCAGAGAGAGAGGGAGACACAGAATCCAAAGCAGGCTCCAGGATTTTAGCTGTCAGCACAGAGACTGATGTGGGGCTCAAGCCCACAAACTCTGAGATCATGACCTGAGCCAAAGTAGATGTTTAACTGACTGAGCCACCCAGGTGCCCCATAGTTCATTTTTCTTTTTATTAACATTTTAAATTTAGTTTATAAAGCTTGTTACCCAAATATTAGTCCCTGCTTAGTTATTTTGATAATTCTGATGTTTACCTACAAATATATAGATAGTGTATTTTTAACTATTTTTTTTCAATTTTAGATTTTACCATCTTCTCAGGGAGGAAGAGTGGATTTACCCTTTTCTTTTACCTGAGCTTTCTTCTTTATCTGTCCCCACCACACATATATTTCTCCTCTTTTCACTCACTTAGTTTTCATCTGTCTGCCTGCCTATCATCCATCTGTCTTGTCTATTTATCTATTTCCTTCCCTTCCTCCCCTCATCAGTTTTGTTCTCTTTGTCTTTCTATGTCTCCCTTCTCTGTGTCTCTGCCTTTCTCTTTCTTTCTCAATGTATTTATGTACTTTTGAGTAACATTTGTATATTCACAGTGATTGCTGCTTATATTATTATAATTACATAAACTCTAGAGTCAAGATATGTAATATTTCATGACGACATTTCTTTCCTTACATAACTTGTATCCTTGGAATTAATAATTACATTATTTATTTGTTCCGTATTATATGTACTCACCAGTAATTCAAGCCCCGTATTATATGTACTCACCAGTAATTCAAGCCCTTATGTCAATTCTCTGAACAAGAAAGCAGCACCTTTCTTTATAAATGTGTGATATCTCAGGCTCGGAAATCTGGGAAAATATCTAGATAGTAGAAAAGTCTCATCTAACATATTGTTAACATTTATTGACTAGTTTATTTTTTGTGTCTCCCACTAGGTTGTAACCTCCATGAGGACAAGAACCACATCTTGGTTGTTCATCTCTGTAAGCCCAGTACCTGCTGTGGCCTCTGGTCTGGAGGACTCACTGAACTGATATTTATGGTATGGAATGTAATGGATACATAATACTGTAATTCCTCAAAGCTAAATTACCTTAACAGACTCCATTTCAGAGAAAGACCTTTCATCTTTTATTTACATAGCTAAAAAGTTTTTGGGGTTGCAGTCTTGATAACATCAGTTTACCCTAAAGATAAATTTAAATTTCGCTTTTCAAAAAGATACTTCCAACCTTCAAAGGGAAATTTTGCACTCTCCAAAAATCTCAGTTTGTGTTGATAATACTGATTTCAGGGCAAATGATCTGGCCAATATTTAGATACCTCTGCTTTCCCTTATTCCAAATAGTTAAAGATATATTTACTAGGTGGATGACCTTGGACAAATTACTCATTCATTTTGTACTTCAGTTTACTTACATATAAAATGGGGATAATAATAGTACTTATCTCAAAGAGTTGTTGTGAAGATTAAAAGAGTTAAAAAGTGCTTAGAAATGTATTTGAAAAAAAAATACTGCCAGATAACTACTTACCACAAAGATACACTGATGCACGTGTCTTATTCTTGAAGCTTGGGGAACATTCATGTAACCGTAGTAAATGAAATCATAAGTTAAATTACATCAAGTGGGGAAAGAATCATATGCATCTCAGATGATAAATGTAGTGATACTTATTAAGAAGAAAGTTTTCTACTGTTGCAGTTTTGCTAGGACTTTTTGTTGCCTAACAGGCACCATTTTGTTTCTTTCCAACTTCTTCCTTCCTGGAAGAATATAGTCTTATTGAGGTATGCGCTCTCCACAAAGCCATGTGCATCATAGGAAGGTGGTCCTATCCCAGGTCTAGGGAATGGACCCTGATTTGACAAAGCAAGTCATGATAATCCCACTTCTTTCCTCTTTCCAGTGATTTGTTTAGAAATGGGCATGTGAAGCAAATCTGTCCACTAACACACGAGAGAGGGTCTTCTGGGGGACCTTTAGGGAAGGTTTCTTACTTGTAAGAAAGAACAGATACGATGTCCTCTTGCTGACATTGTATCTGAGTGTAATGCATGGAACTGCCAGCCACCAAAGGCCATGAGAACTGACAGCACAGCCAGGCAGCCCTCTTGGGATGGAAGTGCCAAGGGATGGAAGGAACCTGGGTCCCCAACAGCCCGGCAGCATGGTGGAAGACACTTTGCTTAGAGCCTGCCCAACCTGTGGACTTCTTGTTATGTAAAGTAATACGTTTATTTCTTAACTCAGTTTGAGTCTGCTATAGGCTAAATGTTTGTACCTCCCCAACCCCCCATCAAATTCATATGTAGAAATCCTTATTCCCAGTGTGGTAATATCAGGGGATGGGCCCTATGGGAGGTGATTAGGCCATGAAGGAGGAGCCTTCCTGAATGGGATTAGTGCTCTTATAAAAGAAGCTCTAGAGAGATTCCTTCATCCTTCTCACCATGTGAGGACAAGTGAGAAGTCATCAGCCAACAACCCAGAAGATCTTCACCAGACCCTGATCATGCTGGCACATTGATCTTGGACTTCCAGTCTCCAGAACTGTGTGAAATAAATTTCTGTTGTTTATAAGCCACCCAGTCTGTGGTATTTTGTTATTACGGTCTTAATGGACTAAGACAGAGCCTGTGTTTTCTATTACATGCTGTTCCAAAGCATCCAAACTGATAAAATATCCTTTTAAAATAGACATTAGGGGTGAGTTATTGTTTAGTTAAACATATACTGTTCTCCTTTTTAAGAAAACCATATCATGGAGAAAGAGTGATAGAATAACATTTTCTCTTTTCTTCCATAAGGTGTCAAAATCCAAAGATTATTTTTTAATGTCATTCTTTGACCAATTATTTTCATTGCCAAGTCCTATACAATCTAAAAACATTCCTGTGGCACTTTTCCAAACCCATGTTGTACAGCAAAAGTTTCCATTTAAAGTATAAGTTTCTTCTCAAATGGGACACACTAAATTTAAGGAAGAGTGGCTGTTCAAAGTGCAAGACTACAAAAGTCTCAACACTATAATTGACCAAAATGAACCCAAAAATGCAAAAATCACATTGCGAATGTTAGTACTTAAAAGTAGGAAAAAGCCCAAGTTCATTTCACAAACTAAGAAATATTAGCCAGGAAAAATATAATTTAGGTCAGAATCAAAACACACCAGAATCAACACCCAGCTCCTGTTTTTGAAAGAGTAAAACATAGTGGCAGGAAGTAAGTTAAGGTAATTCTGGACTCCTCTGATTTAGACATAGATTTCCTCTAATGGAGAACAGATGCGCCACTAGAATGTAAGCTCCTTTAGGGCAGGAATTTCTGCCTGTTGTGTAACTACTTATCCTAACATTTAAAATAATACTTATTGAATGCTCATTGAATTAATAAATGCACATTTTGTAACCTTGGTGGAATTGGGTCCCTGTGAGAGGTGTGAACAAGTTTAGAAAGAACAGATGTGGTTTTCTCCACATATCATCACCCAGCAGAATGACAGTAGAGTTGGTATAAGCTTCAAAAGTAAAAAAAAGCAAATTGTTAGGAAAGTCAAAGAACTTTGGCTAACTATGACTTCTTTTTAAGGATGTGAGGCCATGTAATATCGTTATGAAAAGTAGGAGGTAGGGAAAAGATAGCTGGAAGTTTCTGAGAAAGTCTATGTTGTCTGAAAAAAGACAGACAAATGAGGATACTTTCTATGCCATGCCATTTCTGCTGTGTGGGATGGACTGTTTGGTGCTCTGGTAGCCATTTTGTGACCACAGAATGCCAAGTGTCAGGTAAAAGGCCAGTACAATAGCTGGGAATAGCAGAGTGAACAGATAAAAAAAGTCTGCGTCTTTAATGATAGCATTGGAGAGCAAAACCAAATTTGAGAACACTTCAACTCTCCCATGTGAGGTTAGCAACTGTTTTTACTGTTTAAATCATACTTGATCAGGTTTTCTGTAGGCATATCATTCTGTACTGATAATTTTCACTTAGAATATTAAAACATATTCTAAAATGACAAGTGAGAAGGTATTTGATTATCATGCCTGTCATTCAAGGTAAGAAATTTATGAAAAAGAAACATTCAATTGACCAGGCAAGAAAAAAGCAAAAGCCTAAAATAAGGCTGTGCTAATGAATAACTGGGATTATAAAAGAAAAGGGTCATAAGAAACAGGTAAGAGGTGGACTCAATACAACCTGGGGGCTAGATTTAGGAAGATGAATATGAAGGGGAGATCAAAAATGATTTTATTATTTATCTGTGCAAGTGGGGGAAAGCTGCCTTCTTAGCTATGATAACATGAATATTAGGGATAGAAGCAGAATTAGGGGAGATGACGATTAGGTTATCTACTCTGCAGTTGGTGCTCACAGGATGGTATCAATGATATCAATGAGAAGATATGTGGCAATATCTCCAGACTACTGGAGATTTTGGTTTGCTCTTCAAAAATAAGATTGGGTACATCAGGGCACCTGGGTGGCTCAGTTTGTTAAGCATCTGACGTTGGCTCAGGTCATGATCTCACAGTTCATGGGTTCAAGCCCCGCCTCAGGCTCTTTGCTGACAACTCAGCTGAGAACAAACTGAGGGCTGATGGGGGTGGGGGAGAGGGGAAAGGGGGTGATGGGCATGGGGGAGGGCACTTGTTGGGATGAGCACTGGGTGTTATATGTAAACCAACTTGACAATAAACTATGTAAGAAAAAAATTATAAAAAAAGATTGGGTACATCAGTTGTAAATATGCAAATCAGACACATAGATGGGAGTGCTTGACAATTTCCATGGTATAAAGAGCCCCACCATGGCCATTTCCAAGCTACCAGTGGTTTAATAACCAATTTGCAAAATGTCTGAAAATGTTAAAATTGGAAGTCTGTAAAAGCTGGTTCTAAAACAACTCAGGAAGAGAATAATCACTATTATTAGAATTAGAGGCACATATGTTAGCTCATTACATATACACGTGTATGTGTATATTCTCTCTATATGTATATATAGCCTATATATATTCCACATTTTATTGAATATATATAAAATATATGTACAATATAAATATATACACATAATGTAGAATATATAAATATATACATAATTATAGAATAGAGAGTTTATGTAAATATAGTTGTAAATGTGTGTATATGAATATTCATACATTCATCCCCAGTTTTTTCCACTGAGGCCCTGGGAACAGCAATACCCCAATAGAATACATCTACTTACTGCTTCATTAATTGGAACCAGAAATGATTCCTTGGAGAAATTATGGATTCAGGGACTGGGCAAAAAAAGTACAAGATAAGCCTGATATATTTTTTTAGCTGTAAAATAATACAATTTTCAAAGAATGAAATGTAAAAATGACACCACACCAAAGCCAACTCAAAGAGGCTCCAAATGGCCAATTCTGGGACAATGCCAGTATCAAAAAAACAAAACAAACAAAACAAAACAAAATATATTACAGCAACATATTAAAACCCGCTGAATAAATAAGAATCCACGAGTAGATTCTGACCTAAGTAAATAAACAAATTAAAACTTTCATGAAGAAATAGATACTGCCATAATCTCAAAGTACTTCATCACAAAATACTTATGAATTAATTGCAAAAAGGAAAAGGACAACTTTATAGTGAATAATCCTGAAGTCACCATATTGATAAAATGATCAAAGTGAATATTTCTAGTAAAGAGATAAACTGAAACCATGAATCACTTGATAGGATACAATGGAAAGTACATTCTATCACTTCTATATTTCTGCATAAGAGGAATTAAGCCAGATATAATCATAATGAAGCATCAGAAGAATCCAATTTACAAAAATAACTGGCCTAAAAGCTTTGAGTGTCAATGGGGATCTAATGTCATGAGGATTAGATATCAGTAATGCATTATTTTGAATTTCTTGACTATTATGGCTATCCCATGGAACTGTAGAATGTTCCTGTTTATAGGAAATGTACACCAAAGTATACTGGCATGATGAGGCATTCTGTTGGAAATTTTGTTTTTTGAAAATAGTTCAGAAAAAAAGTTCTTTGTACTCTACTTACAACTGTTCATTACATACATTTGAAATTAAAAAAATATATATGCTAGTATATCTTACATTTCCAGTTGTTATAACTCAACTGTGGGATACTAAATTAGTTTTACAAGGTGAATACTTCATTGTACATAATATTATATTTAATGAAACTATTTTTATAATGATTTTAAACTTTTTTTCCCCAGGGAATTCATTGCTCATTATATTTATTCTTACACCAACCATCAAAAGTAGCTTAGGAATTACCTGCCCTATTGTTTGGGCAAAGAAAACAAGGCAAAAATAGTTCAGTAATCACCATTCACTAATAGTCAATCAATCGCTGAGTATTTATGTCATGGAAGACATTACATAAAGCGTCACCGTCTGCATCTCAGAGTCCTCAGCAACAAAGTAGGACCAGAATTTCAGGTCATGTGATATCCACCCTGAGTTTTCTAATGACCTGTTATCCCAAACATCAGCTGCCAACTTCCTTCTGTTGATAGTGGCTCTTGGAGCCCTGTGTTGACAGGGAAGGATCTACCTGGCTTCCCAGGGAAGAAGGCTTTGTTTGAAGATCCGTATCTGCTACGGGTCATGTGGGGTGCAGAATGCATGAGGCTGGGTTTTGTTGTTTTCTGGTTTTCCCCCCACATTTTGACTGTAAAATGTTATCTTCCTAAAAATGAAATCTAACCTCAGGGGAAGCTAACATGGAGGACAGGACTAAATCTTTGGATTCTTATAAAATAAATTCAGAAGAACATCCAAAGAAATCATAGTGAAGAAGCCAGAGGACATGAAAACTATGTGGTCTGTTTATTATACATCTCTTGTGTGCCAATCACAGTTCTAGGTACTAAAGGGGAAAACAGATATATAGCCCTTTCCTTTGAGTTCAAAATTTGGAGTGTGTAGAAGACCATCATGTAAAGGATCAATACAGAAACGTGGGAACAGAGCAACTTCTGCCAAAGATAATTGAAGGAGGCACTGGGTTGCTCAAAACTGGTGTCTTAAATGTTAGGAGTCTGTCAGTTGAGGGAGAAAGAGAGCATTCCAGATGGAGGGAATAATATACTAATGGCAGATTCTTGACAAAGTTTGGCATGTCAAGGGGATTTGGGAGTTTGTGTGCATGTGTGTACGTGTGTGTCCATTCTTGTGCACTGTCACAGGAGAGCAAAGAGGGGCAAAAGATAATGCTGAAATAGTCGGTAGGGCCCAGATTGTGAAGCGATTTACTGCTTAGCTAGAGAATTCTAAAAATTTTAATTTTATTCTGAAGACACCGAGAAGCTCGCAGGGCATTGTTAGGGGGTAGAGCAGGCCAGTGACTGGTGCCGGGCTGGAGAATGAAGAGGCAGGAGGAACAAGAGGCAGGGAGACCCATCCAAAGCCATGATGAGACCAGAACTAAGACAGAGACCTTGAGGATGGTTTCAAGGCCGAAATGGAAAGAAGCTGCTTTGAGAGAACGTCAGAGGATTTGCTAATTGACATGGTGCAGAGATGAGAGGTGGGCAAGAGCGGAGGATAACCCAATGACATCATTGTGTAGAGGAAAAGCCTTTCAAACCGATCACCACAGGAGAAGCAGTTGGAGAATGGACAAGAATGCAATAGCTCTCAGCTGCCGGGTTCTCCACATTCAATTTCATAAGTGACCTATATTGCAGGTGAGAGAACAAAAACTTGGAGAAATTAGTTTTCTTTTTTAACCCAAATCACACATTTGGTAAATGTGAATGTTTTGCATTGTTTTGAATATATTAAAGATATAGTGGTTGTTTGACAAACAAGGGGGAGCTGGAGGCTCCTGCAGAGCATCCAAAACACGGACGTGGAGCGAGGAGCTAGCGTGAGAGCGCAGTGTAGGGACGGCTGGGGATGGAGCTGGCACTCTGAGGGTATGCCAGTGGAAGGTCACTCAGAGAATACACGAAAAACAGAACCAAAGGAAGTCTCCACACTGAGGGACTAAGAGTAAAGGAGCCACTGAAAGAGAGAGGCACTCCTGGGTGGCTCAGTCGGTTAAACATCGGACTTGGGCTCAGGTCATGATCTCACAGGTTGGTGAATTGAAGCCCCACCACCAGGCTCTCTGCTGTTAGCACAGAGCCAGCTTTAGATCCTCTGTCTCCGTCTCTTTCTCTCTCTCTCTGTCCCTCCCCTGCATTCTCTCTCTCAAAAATAAATAAATATTAAGAGAAAGAAAGGAAGGAAGGAAGGAAGGAAGGAAGGAAGGAAGGAAGGAAGGAAGGAAGGAAGGAAGGAAGGAAGGAAGAAAGAAAGAGAAATTGTCCTCAGTACTAGAAAAACCAAACTGGGAATTTCGAGTTTCCAGAATCAGGTTTCACCAGAGTGTTAAGTCCTATAAAGATATTAGGTAAGATAAGGACTGAATCAGGCTATAGGATTTAGAAATTAGAACTCTGATAAAAATGGTTAATTATTTTTAAAAACTCTTAAATCTATACCATGACTTAAAAATTAGGTTGGGCTTGCTATTACACTGAGGCAGAGGGAGAGATCACTATATTCCTTAGCAAAACAGGAAAAATGGAGCCAAAAGCAGCATGCATGTAAAATATTTACAAAGGAAAGGAAATGGCTCTGAATCTAAAACATTTGAGGGGTTCCTGGGTGGCTCGGTTGGTTAAGTATCTGACTTTGGCTCAGGTCATGATCTTGAGGTCTGTGAGTTCAAGCCCCACATGGGGCTCTGTGCTGACAGCTCAGAGCCTGGAGCTTGCTTCAGATTCTGTGTCTCCCTCTCTCTCTGCTCCTCCCCTGCTCATGCTCTGTCTCTCCCTGCCTCAAACATAAATAAATATTTAAAAAATTCAGACATTTGAAATGTATGTGAATTTGTAGCTCTACTTTCTGAACATCACCACGATAGCATTGCATCATCATGGATAGAGCATCAGAAAGAGGACTCATGTTCTAGCTCTGCTTATTCAGGGCAGTATGCACATTACTTTGTAGGATCTCAGTTTCCATATGTGTAAAATGACAATCTCTGAATTCCCCTCCAGCAATAAACACTCTTTGATTCCATGGCTGAACTAAGACAATGTTAACCAGCTGCCCTGAAACACACTTGACCTTTCACAGGATAACTAAAAAAACTTGAAAAAAATGAATTTCAGCTACTATTTGAAATTGATATATTTTTCATTTGCCATTTTAAAATCCTGTTTTTAGAATTAACTAGAGATTTATTACTGTTGAAGTGAAATTTTTAAGGAGAACCATTTATTTGCTTCTGCCAGTTGTATGCCGTGAACTTCGGTTTTAACACTTCTCTCTTGTTATGTGATAGAGAAACTGGCTTAATACTTAATGCCCAGGGGAAAGACTTCCTTCCGTCTCTCATAGACACCCCCACCCAATTTTTCAATTTCAATAATTTCATTGGCAAAGGAAAGCATTCCAGTAGTGGCCAAAATTAATATGTCAAGTAACAAATATGTCAAGTGCATTTCTAGTTACAATCAGAGAAGCCAACAACTGACTAGAAAAAATTGGGGTGGGAAGAAATAGGGAAATAGAAAATGAAAAGAGTGATTTTTAAATAAAATAATGCTGTGCCTATAAGATTAGGTAGTGAAACACCACACCAAAAACAAAACACAAAACAAAAAAACAAAAACAAAACAAAATTATTAATTAGGTACAGTAACACAAAATGAAGTAACAAGCTATGTTGAAGTCACTCCTAAAATGAATTTAAACTAAAATGTAAAGGCATCAAATTTGCCTCTCACTTCGAAAGAAACAATGGAAGGGAGGGAGGGAGGGAGGGGGGAGGAAGGAGAGAAGGAAGGAAAGAAAGAAGGAAGAAAGGAAGGAAGAAGTCAGATGCTCTGAACTAAATTATGGGCAAAACAAAAGTCTATTATGCACATTTTGTGCAAAATATGATTTCTTCAAACCAGGATGTGCACTATTCATCACAGAATTAATTATTAACTCTATTCTCAATATAAAAATCATATATGGCTTTCACAACCAATCCAAAAACCCAAGGCCTAAATAAAATCAGAGAGGTAACGCACATAATAATGTGAGGGCAGTATAAAGCAAATATACTTTAAAATAATATTTTTCATTTTTGTAAAAGTCCACTCAATTTCAAATGAAATTTCACTCACTTTCCGAAATACTGGAGTCCTAGAAAGGAATGAAAACTTTCCAGGGTGGTTAACAGAATTGCAGGAAGTCCATGGGAAATGATTGCAAACATGTTGATCAAATTGTATGGTCAATTGGGCAATAAATAGTCTGCCCTCTTATTTCTTCTTAATGAGGAGAATTTAGGGATGCAATTAATGGGCTGAGGAAAGGGGTCCAAACAACTAGCCAAATGGTGCCTGGTTGTTGCTAATTCTCCAAGTGGGAGGACAGCTTCAGGGCTACCCCTTCAGAATAACTAGCGCTAACATTTGATCTGAACAGGCAGAAGGTTCTGCCCCGTTTCTGACCACAGTTACAGAGGCACATACCTGCACTGAGTGTGAAGGCAGGAAAATCACACTCCCTACAAGCAGAGACTGGGCAAATCTTTAGAACCTTCGCTGGTTTGCCTGGAAGATGGAGGGAACTGTGCAGGACACTTGTTAAAGGGAAGCAGAACCATGGGGCCATCTTATGACTCAGCCTGTTCAGTGGTCTATCAGGTCAACCTAGATCCATTTGAAAATGGTGGTAAAAGGCCTCAGAGCTTTTTGTTTGTTTTGTTTTGTTTTGCAGTGGGTGTAATCTACCAGCTTTTTGGGAACTTTGGGCCTCTCAGAAAATTTTCCTCAAACAATTTCCCATGGAACACCACAGAGAGGCATTGACTGACTGGCATTAATGCTTTTATTGTCCTATATTTGATTTACAATGTGAGGAGGCTGATTCCATGAAGAGTGAGAAACTGAAATCAAAATAAATTTTTGTAAGTAGCTGCCATGCCTCTCCAAACTGAGAGGTGATTTGCTTACTGTGTGGAGCCCTCTCTCTCTTTGCACCCCTGTGACCCATCCCTTCTTTCACTGACCTCAGCTGGTTTAAGGAGAAAGGAGGTTAGGGCAAGGATGATATCTCCCTGTTCCCAAAGGGGATGGAAGGCCACAATCTATTGAGTGTGTTGGGGAATACAGGGAAAGAAACGGATTCAAAGTTTTGTGGCTCTTGTGAATACTGGCACCATTTTACTGGGTCACATGTGATGAAGGTATGCCCAAATTCAGTTAACGGGGTTGGGGCAGAGTTCACAGTGGGGAAGGAAAGTTAACATGAACTCTGGGGTGGAGCCCTCTGTGTTATTTAAGGTACTGCTGTTCTGGGTTCCATGGCTGAAAATAGAATTGGTACTGGTGTTTTACATGCTTGTATGCAAATACTCATAAGTACCAAGACGGTTTCGCCTGATTGGAAAGACATGGATGTAGAGAAGTGCTAATACTTCTGGGGCCCTCAGTCTTCTACAATCCCTTTGAACTACAAGTTTCCATGACTGACCATATTGCCAATTAGAGCCTCTGGCGAAGGGTGGTAACCTCCACTTGGAGATGCCCCTTGGGGTTTGGACTCATTGCCTCCTCAACATAGCTACTAGTTTTACCTCTTTTGAAAAGCAGCTATTAGTTTACTGGGGCTCTTGTTGAAACTGAGTGCTTGACCCCTGGGGGAACTGTGACTATAATTTGATATTTCTATTTTGGGGTGGATAGACTCAGACTCAATGACTAACAAAGTGAAAAGGATCCAGTAATGGCAATGGTGCATTCAAGAATGCAGCTGGCCTGGCCTCAGAGGCATCCTGGCTCTACATGAAAATAATGGCAGCTATTCCATTCTACCACCTGCAGCAAAGTCGCTGGCTCAGTGGGACCCTTGGTTCACAGAGTTTGTCTATAATGCTTGGGCTTGCTTTGCTGATGGTTTGGCTAAGCTGAAATCTGATGGTGTCCACCGGGCAGCTGCAACTGTTCAGCCTCAGGGCCAACTGTTCAGAACTGAAAATGGACATGGTCATTCCACTCATTAGGCAGAGCTCAAGGCTGTTCTTATAGCTCTGACAAATACTACTCTTGGTAAAACTCACTATATTTTTACTGGTTTTTGGGTCATTGCCACCGCCTATTGGATTGTTACTTAGAAAACTAAGGACTGGGGCGCCTAGATGGCTCAATCGGTTAAGTGTCTGACTTCGGCTCAGGTCCTGATCTCACAGTTCATGGGTTTGAGCCCTATGTTTGGCTCTGTGCTGACAGTTCAGAGCCTGGAGCCTGCTTCAGATTCTGTGTCTCCCTCTGTCTCTGCCCCTTCCCTGCCCATGCTATGTCTCTTTCTGTCCCTCAAAAATAAACGTTAAGAAAAAATTTAAAAAAAAGAAAAAGAAAACTACAGACTGGAATATTAAAGACACCCTCACTCTTTGGCAGTGCTAACTGAGGAGACAAATAGTGGCTGCCAATTGAACCTTCTGGGTCACTCATGTAGGTAGACCCATTTTCTATTAAAACTGACTAGAATCAAGCTGCCGGTTGAGTCTGAACTGCCCACACTGCCACTGTTGCTTAGTTGAAACATCATCATACCAGACATGGTAACACATCAACTTTATATTGGATACAAAGTAAAAGATCCCGTTTGAGAAGCATAGGCGACCATTGCCAAATTTTGAGTCCTAACAAAATTTGACCCAGTTGTCTGCCAGTGAAGGTAACCACACAGCATGGAGCATTACCAGTACTTATTCCTAACATGTTAATTACATCTGATCTTTGACCTCTTCTTGGGGTTATAAGTGGTGGCTCATTGCTATTAACACTTTTTCAGGTTATGTGTTGCTGTTCTAGTCTGATAAGTTTATACTGGTCACACGATTGTGGCTTGTGAAATCAATCTGTGTTATATTTTTGGCTTATATTTCTGGACCACATCCAGTCTGAGAATGCCTTTTATCACAAAACAATTCAACAATGGGCTGATAGTTAGGTATTCAATGGGCTTTTCACATTCCCTGCAAGTTGCTGGGATCTGGTATTGTTGAGCATTGGGGCATTCTCCTCAAAAACTGATTTGGACGGAAATGTCTGGCTCTACTTCTCTCACTTTATTCTGATCTGCACACCTTAGTAAGGCAGTTTGGTTAATGAATGCAACTGTCTGCAGAAAGGGATCTCTTCTCAGAGATTTTCTCTATTAGAGTCAGAAAGAAAGTGTTTGGACACTGTATAGAGCTATTTTGAAAATTCAGGTATCTTCCTGATCATTCTTGAGTATGAGTCTTTTTCTTTTTCCTAATGACAACCCCATGTGGGCCTTGTTGGTACACGTTCTGGAAGACTGCTTAGCCAAAAGGAGGCAGGGGATTCAAACTTATTTTTGGTTCACAGAGATGGATTTTGTCGTGCTGGTAAGGTCTTAGATCAAAAAGATAATCACTAACTCTTTGAGCACTAGTGCTTGCCAAGTCTCCTTATGGTAGTCTATGTGGACCCAAGTTGTGGGGCACAATGGGTCTCTGTAAGTTTTATAAAATACCCTTGTCCCTCTTGTACCCAACTCTTCTGGACAAAAGATATGGGAAGGAGGAGGGAAAGCTGGAGTGACAGTTACTGGATTAGGACATAGTTACATGTTAAGAGGAGGGAAAGCAGCAATTCTGGAAACTGACAATACCTCAGACCCCTGAAGCTTCTAGGGGAAAACGGGACAGTAATTAGTGATCACTGTCTTTCAGAACCATCCCCAAAGCTTTCCTCAAGATGGAAAATACCCTGGTGTGGTTTTCCCAAAGTATTATAAGCACCTTAAAATTTAATTGACTGCTGGGTTGACTGCTGCCATCCCTCAACACAAGATTCAACATTTGGTTGCCATTCTTCTCAACATTACTAAGAAGTCTAACCAAAGTAGAGGATGGCACCAGTTCCAAACCCTTCCCTTAACAAAAACAAAAAACACTGATCAACACACTTTTCAGATTCCCCACACACATTCCTATAGCTGTCTCTTGGTCATTCAATGGTATGGGCAAATGCCACCCAGTTGGTGATGTGCACAAGCAGCACAGGGTGACTGTCCCTGGGCATTCTCCCCAAAAGCAAGGACTAGACTCAATTACTGAACTTAACGTGAAACTGTAAGGCTTACCAGCTGGACAAAGGAGTTCACGTTGGAGACCTGCTCACCTGTGCCCTTGACTGACGTTGCTCTCATTTTAGGGGGCTGAATGATTGTAAAGTAGGTATTGTCTCTCTGGAAAAAATGGTGGCTTTTAATCTTTCATGAGATTTTCAAGTGTTTTAGGATATACCACAAATAGTTCATATAGATCACATGATTATAGAGATCTCTCCAAGATTATTCTTTAAAAAAAAATTTTTTTTAAATGTTTATTTCTGAGAGGCAGGGAGGAGCAGAGAGAGGGAGACACAGAATCCAAGGCAGGTACCAGGCTCTGGGCTGTCAGCACAGAGCCCGATGGACCATGAGATCATGACCAGAGCTGAAGTTGGAAGCTTATCTGACTGAGCCACCAGTGCCCCAAGCTATTGTTATTCAAGAAAGCTTTCTACAGAGGAATACTAACTTGTTCTTCATGTATAGCCTAAGGGCTATGATCTCTACAGTGGGAATCCTCTAATTAGAAACGTTGTCTTTAGCTAAAATGATCAATGATATTTCTCTTGCTCCCGGAAACATTCAGTACCAATGCAATTCATGGCCATGAGGTTGTGGAGGATACACTGACCTAGGTGGTATCTTTATAGGCCAAGGTGGAGTCTGTGTCATTACATCCTGTGATGCCTGGATTAATGTTAATGACCAAGTGGGAAGGTCAATACAGAAACTTAAGGAGAAAGAAGCTGGCCTGTTAAGGTAAACGCTTAATGGTCCATGGGATTTGTTCAACTGGATGGGACCAGAAACTTGGGGTGCACTCTTGAGTTCAGTGCTACTGGGTGGCCTCATTCTGGTGCTTAGAGTCCTGTTCATAGTAGTCTTAATTCAGTGTTGTATGGAATGAATTGAATTGATTTGGTGGCAGCTAAATGGGAGAATTTAACAAATATGACAGAGACATCCCATGCATGGGTTTGCATCTTACCTTCAGTGTAGGAATATGCTAAGGCTACTTTAGAGGAGTTTGCACGTGCATATCCACAGAAACATATTTTTAAAGGGTAAACTGGAAAGTAAAATTATAAGATACATAACAGCAATAGCACATTTCTTCTCTGTAAATACAATTATAACTCTTCATGTGTTAAAATTACTCAGTTTTGTGAACCAACTGTCTTCATGTAGCATATAATCTGAATTTCCTTGAGATGTTTGCACGGTTTGGGTATTGAAATGTTTGCATCGCTTTGGTAATTCTGTCTTCTTGTATCAAAAAATACCTTTTTTAAAAAAGTTTATTCTGAGAGAGGAAGAGAGACAACATGAGTGAGTGAGGGAGCAGAGAGAGAGAGAGAGGGAGAGAGAGGGAATCCCAATTAGGCTCTGTGCTGCCACCAGCACAGGGCCAGATACAAGGCTCAAACTCAAGTACTGTGAGATCATGATCTGAACTGAAAGAGTTGCATGCTTACCCAACTGAGCCACCCAGGTGCCCCAAGAAATATCTTTTATATGATATAGGCTTTACTTAAATATATTCTGACCAAATGGTATCTGGACCATTTTTTTCTATGTATCAAAGTACTATATATTGTCATCTGCTTTATATTTTGTTCTCAGTTCATTTTGTTACACTTCAATCGGAATACTCAACCTCTTATAAAGAATCATTTAAATTCCTTACTGCTGATGATGATTTTTCTTATTCAGATTTCAGTTGAGAAAAAATACTGTCAATAAACATTTAACTTAAGATCATAAAAGTAATAAAACACATTATAAAAATTCAAACAGAAGAAATAAACTCACTCATATCCTAGCTCTCTCTCTCCTCCTTTGCAACATTCCAGTCTCCCTAACATAAACATATAGAATTTATTATGATTTACGTTTTGTTCCTGTTGCCATTTTACTTCTCCCTTGCCTTCAGAAATGTTAATGTGGGCAACAGAAGGGTTTTGAATGGGACATGGAAGGAATGACTGACTGAGTGGTTTCTTTAGGAGGATAAAACCTTAAACCCTGGTGTTTCCAGCCTTAGGCTGGAGCAAAAACCTGGCTTTAGGAGACCACTTGCATATGGACAATAGGTATCTCAAGGTTAGTGAGACTGGAGGGCCTCCCCCTGAACATATGCTCATAACATAATGGATATCTGATTAGCCCAATAGGTAGGGGACCAGAATTGGATTGTAGATTGAAGACTGTTACACATACTCTATAGCTTGATCCTCAGACAACAATTTCACAGAAGAGTATACTGTAGAGGCAGAGGTTTGTGCCAGAACACATGATTATTAAGTGACAGGACAGGCATTCTTAAAAAAAAAAAAAATCTAGATTCCTTTCCTTATACTATATTTGGGATGTATACACTTGACATGTATAGGACTGATGCCCCCCCCCCCTTTTCTAAATGTTTATTTGTTTTCAGAGAGAGATAGGGAGCGACTGGGGGAGGGGCAAAGAGAGAGGGAGACAGAGAATCCCAAGCACTGACAGTGCAGAGCGCAACATGGGGACTGAACTCACAAATCTTGAGCCAAAATCAAGAGTAAGACGCTTAATGGACTGAGACACCAAGGTGCCCCGATGTCCTTCTTTATGCTACATATACATGGTACTCTTAGGGTAAATTGTAGCCATGAGGGTTTTAAACATGAGTGATACTGTGTATATTCAAGGCAAGTCATTTAAAGCTTCAAGGACATGAAGGTCAGTAAAAGCTTGGAATGATTAAAACCCTGCACAGTCTTCTCTGAAGGATTTTGGATATTATTAAATTATCAATCTCTCTTCTTCTCTCCCACCCTCCCTCTTTATATTTAGAGTCGATAACTTCATATACAACAGGAATAAAGAGACTTCTGCTTATGACCCTGAGGATCAAGATGGAGATACAGGGACCAGATCTATTCTTCAACCTGACACACAAAACAGTGGAACCATGTGCATGCTCTCAGACACTGGACTGTGGCAGCACCGGACGGTTCCTTAAGAAGGGGAACAAATGAGGTGAGGTCTATAAATGCCCAGCTCACTGTGTGAAGGCAGTTTCCTGGCTGCAATGAGGGGAAGGAGACACCAGTGGAGCCTGGTGAGGAGACAGAGTCAGGAAAGCCTACGTCCAAAGAGGTTGAGGGGCTAAGAATTCACAGAGCAGAGCATGAGAGAGCTGCACAGGGAGGGCCATGGATCTGCAGAGCCTTTCCCCCCTCCCCCCCCACCTCAACTCTTCAATGAGTACAAACCATCAGAGGTTTGTGAGGGAAGCATGAATCACCAGAAAGAACCAGAGGAAACAATTCCTGGGGCTCAGAAAGGGCTGGGAAGTTTGTGATACACTAGTCAGAGTGTAAAACGTCACAATCCAGCAGGTGCCAGATGGGTTACCCAAAATGTACTGCTTTAGTCCTGGAGAAACACTGCTCTGAAACTCTCAGGAAGCTTAAAAGGAAGCCCGAAATGATCAAACTGTTTCTAAGTACTTTTTAGGTAATTTAATTGCATTCCATGACAAAGCTCATATTTATAGAAATGCAAATGGTCCGGCACTTAATGAGGTAGACCTCACCATATTTGGGACCTAATGAAAAATAATGAGGCATACAAAGGAGGCAAGAAAATATCATCCTTAATGAAAAGAGAAAGTAGTTAATAGACGCAAACCAACAAATGACAGAGATGATCAACTCAAGAATATTACAATTGTTCTTTAATTATATCCTATACATTCAAGGAGGTGGAGTATAAGCATATTAAATATAAAAGGCAACAAATAAAAAAAATAGAACTTCTAGAGATGTGCAGTATCTGAGATAAAAAATAAAGTGGAAGGATTAATAACTAATGAACATTGCAGGAGATCAACGAACTTGACGACACAGCAATAGAAACTATCCAAAATGAAATGCAGAGTTAAAGAATGAAAAAGAAAAAAAAGGAAAACAAGGAAAAGGAAAGGAAAAAGGAATTAGGCATCCATAAGCCTGAAGTTCCCAAAAAAGAGAAGAGGGAGAGGCAAACAAAGATTTGAAAATACTGTGGCCAAAATATGACAAAAACTATAAATCCACAGATCTAAAAAGCAGAAACTCAACAAACTCTAGGCACAAGGAAAATGGAAAAAACAACACTAAAGCGAGTCATAATCAAACTCTTTAAAACTAAAGATAGGGAAAATTATGAATGCAGCCAGAGGGAAAAAAGATTAGAAAAACGGCAGAAAAAAATGCAAGCTAGAAGACAGTAGTGTAAAATCTTTAAAATAATAAAAGGAAGGGGCACTTGGGTGGCTCAGTCGGTTAAGCCTCCAACTTCGGCTCAGGTCATGGTATCAGCTAGTGAGTCCGAGCCCCATGTCTGGCTCTGTGCTGACAGCTCGGAGCCTGGAGCCTGCTTCAGATTCTGTGACTCCCTCTATCTCTGTCCCTCCCCTGCTTACCCTCTGTCTCTCTCTCTCAAAAATAAACATTAAAAAAATAAAAAATAAATAAAGTAATGAAAGGAAAAAAACCACCCTGTCAACCTAGAGATTCTATAAATCTTTAAATAAACTGACTTTTTTCAGACATACAAACATTGGAAGAATTTAATAGCAGCAGATCCACATTATCATAAATGTCAAAGTATTTCAGGCAAAAGGAAAATGATAGCATATGGAAATCTGAAACCACATTACGGAATGAAGAGCACTGAAAAAGTAAACAAAAAAGAATTAAAGAAAATTAAATCTCTTTAAAGGATAATTTAGTGGAGCTTCCAGCCACTGACATAATACATGGGATGACTTTGTTCTTTCATCTGAAACAACCAAAAAAATGGCAAAATACTGGAAACATACTTTTTCAAAGTACTGGACATCGGGCAGTAAAAGACAGTGTTCTCTGACAGAAAGGGGAGGAAACGAGGTGAGCCTTATAAATGGCCCCAGCTTGTCCTTGAGAGATATCCCAGGCCACAGAGCGGAGGAGGCTAAGCTTGAAGGACTCCTATGTTGAGAAGCAGAGCTAAGAGTCTGAGTAGATCAGCGTGGCCCGAGTTTGTGAGAAAGGGTCCCAGAGAAGAGGACATTGCACAGAAGGAGAACTCCAGAAACCCAGGGATGGTCTTCCTGGATTACTCAGCAGAGTACTGATCACCACATGTGTGCGAGGAGATGATGTGAAACAAAAGAACCACCCAAAAAGATGAAACGGAACCACAAGGATAAAAAACATGAAAAACCAGCCCAATATATATCACAAGTTCAAAATCAGTGATAAACTCTTAAAAACATCAAGAGTAAAAAAAAAAAATGTAGAAGAACAAAGATAATAACAACAGAAGATTTACTGAGTGAAATAAAGTTAGCAAGAAGATAGTGGAACACCATGTTTAAAATATTGAAGGAAAAAATGTTAAGCCAGAATTTCATACCTAGTGAAAGTATCTTTTCAATACTAATGCAAAATACAGGCTTCCTTAGACAAAGAAGCTGAAAGAATCCATTGCCAGCAAATTTGTACTGGAATTATTTAAAGGATGTTCTTCAAGCAGAATGAAAAGGATCTCAGAGAGATATTATCAGCACAAAAATAACTTAAGAGCACCGGAAGTGGTAATTACACAGGTAGATATATAAGATTTTTTTCCTCATTATTAAGGTTGATTTAAAGGAAAGCTGACTTTAAATAAGAGAGTATTAATGTGTTGTGAGATTTATGGTACATGCTATTTACAAGTAAAGTGGGAAAAATAGCATAAAGACCAGGAAGGGGAAAATGGAAGGTTCTTGTATGTAAGTAAGTACGTGTATGTAAGTATGAGGTGGTATAATAAACTTGCAGGTACACTGTCATGAGATAAAAGAAATCTCCAGGCTCAGATGGTTTCACTAGAGAATTTCAACAAAAATTTAAAGTAAAAATTAATACCAATTCTATGCAATTTCTCCCCAAAAAATAGAAGAGGAGAAAACACCTCAGGTCAGTATTACCCTGATACCAAAACCAGACCAAAAAAAGTACTAAACAAATTAACAACAAAACTTCAAGCCAATAAACCTTCATGAATACAGACAAAATAATAAACAGCATATGCTCTCTGGCCACTATGGATTTAAGTTAGAAATCAATAATGAATACATCTAATATATTCCCAGATATTTGGAAACAAAAGAGGACACTGTTTTAAATAAAATGCCATGTTAAGCCTTTTCATGTTTTCTCATTGCCCTTACCTGAACTAACTTTATATTATTTTTTAAATTTAATCATTTAATTATTTCAAGGTCTGCAAATATTTACAAATGTACCCGGAAAGTAATACACAGATGTCTGTCTAAATTAATGTTTACCATTTATAAGATGAGGCTACTCTCTGTGGTGCTAAGCATTTCAATAAATAGTAAATAAGTAAATGTGATATTAATATTTTAATTATCACTTATCAAAGTATAATTTGGCAGTAAAACCCACTTTTCACAAAGACATTACAAGTAGATCAACAAGTCAATCTTGATTCATTCATTTTGCTTTTCCATTTCTCCTGGAAGCTTTTTAAGTATCCATGACTTAAGTTTTTCTAGCTCAGCTTTGCTCAGCTCATGGTAAACACCTGGGAAACTGTGGAACATTGTGCTCACTCCTAGGGACTTTAAGATTGAGTTTGTCTCTTCACCCCAAGAGTGAGGAACTAACTCATCTGTAGTACCGTGACACTGGAATAATTCAGGGAGTACACCATCACTTTCCTGAAGAGCCTACAGAACAGGATATAAAAATGGAAAAGTTTAAGAGACTCCTTTAAGAACATCATCTTGGAAATCAGACAGAGCAGAAAACTTCCAATTTTTAAAGGGAAACATGGTGGTGCGGTGTAAGGTGTACACTGGTGGTATTGGCCTGGGGACTCAGCTGGTTGCTGGCACCCTGTGAGCTATGGCTGTCAGTGACCAGCACTGACTCCACAAAGGACCATCTCAAACACAGTCAAAGCGCTTCCTGAAGAAACTGTGTGACTCTGTAAGACACACTTTACATGGAGAGTGGAGAGAGAGAGGAATACCGGGATAGTCAAGGGAAGAGTTACATTCTAGTTTTCATTTCTGTACCTGCTGTTTTTACTTCTGGTATGAAGTTACGACACTATAATACTGTATTCGTATATATTAGCATGTTGCTATGAAACAGCTGTCAGGAATGTAATCGATCATTTGTTTCGATTACGTTCATGACATAAAAAACATACCTGGCTCTAATCATCTATATTTTTATTATTTATAAGGGATACAGATGATTTGTATCCTTTCCTCTTGAACACTATGCTTAACAATATTCTTTCTATGGTATTTCCTGAACATGAATGACTGGATGGAATATTCAATATGACTAACTGGGGATGGGTCCCAGGAGTTGTCTGTGTGTCGACTGTTATTGCTTGATTATAAATTTTGTTTTAATTTCAATGTGTGATTATTTCACACTCTTTTGTTTTGTTTTTAAAATCTGGAACTTACCTGGTAAACAGCAGATGTTTTATTCAGAAAACTAGAAAGAGCAAATACTCCTGCCACATCTTGATGATTTCTATATGCTAAATGCATTGCCATGCACCCTCCCATAGAAAATCCTCCTGAAAGAAGCAAATATTCACTTCATCACAAAATGTCAGAATATATGCAACAATAACTTAGAACAAGATACATCTGAGCCAGTCTTCCATGCATGTTTTAAAATATGTGGAGATACAGTGCTAAAAAGAAAATTAGTCTACTTTAGATCTCATTAAAAAAAAGTACTGCAATGCATAAATGACACTGGCCCATCTATGGCATCATTGGTAAAGAGACTTGTTTTAAAAAGAGCTGGAATTAAACAAAGAAATCATGTTCAACAAGTAAAAATATTTATCATAATTCAAAATATGAGTCATAGTACAAGTGTTATTTATTTAAACTTCTAATGTCTACTTACATTTTGCTTATACTTGTGTTATAGGAGTCCTTACGCTGCAACCAGAATTAATAACATGTATTTTTCTGTCTTCCTTGCCAAGCTCCGAGCCCCATGAGGAGTTAAATTTCTAGTGTCTGCCATATAATAGATGCTTAGTGATTTTTTAGGGAAGATGATCAAAAATTTGGTGAGCCTGTTAAAACATCTCTAAATTACAATATCATTTTGGAAACTGATTTGTGATGGTATAATTCAAATGCACGTACCTATATAAACTTTTTCAAGTTTATAAATAAATAAATATTTATTTATAAATAAAAACAATAAAAACATAATTTACTCATTTAACAAACTTTTATTGTCTTTTATGTGCCAACCACTGTGCTGGTCACTGAAGATAGGCAGTCTAAAATACATGCTCCTGTGCTCCCTTCCGTAGCACATACAGGAAAATACACGGGCCCTTCTCCTCAAGGGGGCGCCAGAGACATCACAGGATATGGAGACCAGTACATGACCTGGTGGCCCACCTTCAGGCTAGAGACCTGGGATGCCATTCCGCACCCTGAGTGAGAGTTAAAAGGTGTTTTATTTACATTTTGTGAGAAATATAGAAAGTGAATCGCATAGCCACACACCTATGGAAAATCAAGAATACACACTGGCACAGAACCCAGATCTCCTCACTTCCAGCCTCTTGCTTTATTTCACTCAACAAAGTGTAAAGCTGAATCCTTAGAGACTATAAATTTGAATTTACTATAATCTACTTTTACAGATGAAGTGGACGGAGGCCCAAGATTAGGTGACCTGCTTAAGGATGCACCTCTAATTTTAGCTGTAGAGCTAGGACTTTTGGAATCTAGATCGCTTGCAAGAGACTTTAATGTACTCTCTACTATCCTCTGGTATTTATTAAAACAGAACTGCTTTTAAATTTTGTTTATGTATTTTATATTTTATTTATTTACTTAATAATGCTTAATAGTATTACTGGGCCAGCTGACAGTATCATTTTGGACCCAGGATACAATGTATGAGTGAAGATTACTAGGTTGGGAAAGTTTAGGTTTTTAAGAAGTGCATAATATGTAAATAATTACAGTGTATGATAAATATTACATCTGTGGTTTTCAACATACCAGAGGGAAATAATAGGGTCTCATCAGTAGCAGAAGTGCACCATGGATGAAAACCACTTGAAAGGCTCTTTCAAAATAGCCCCCACACCAGCCACGGATGCAGATATGGCTAATTAAAGATCATGAATGGGCTGAGCAGGGGCAGAGGCAGTATGCACATCTTAAAATTGACTGTGAAAGTTGCATATGTGCCTCAAATTCCCAGAAAGGTTAAAAACCACTGGGCTCTGGGGTGCCTGGGTGGCTCAGACTCTTGATTTTGGCTCATGTCCTGATCTCATAGTTCGAACGCTAGGCAGAGATGAGCTCTGCACTGACAGCCTGCTTGGGATTCTCTTTCCCTCTCTCTCTCTGCCCCTCCCCCATGGGCGTGTTTTCTCTCTCTCTCTCAAAATAAATAAACCTCAAAAAAAAAAAAAAAAAACACTGAGCTCCAATTACCTATGAATGTGTAGATTAATGAACCTTGGGCATGCTCCATTTGGATATGAAGAGCTTACTACTAAAGACAAGATTAGCGTTTCTGATAAACATTTACTGTAAGTAAAAAGAAAGAATTCTAAACTTCCTGGGTTTTGTCCCAGTTCTAGTTATAGACTTTTCTTTGCTTCTCAAGGTTTTTGATGTAATACAGTATGTGGGTTATAAAGCAAATGATTCTTTAAATACAACTATCATGTTGTATTAATAAATACATAAATAAATATGTTTTAATTTATTAAATATAATTTAATTATATTTAGATTGGACTCTAGATTGGACTCTACAAGTGATCATTAAGCATTTGTATATTACAGATTTAAAAACCAGTGGTTAAATCTTTGAGGGTAAGAAACAGTTCTTTCTTCCAGCATCACATCGTGCTTGCGAGCTCACGAGGGAGCTCAGCAAACTGTCTCCACTGTCTGGTGAGCACGTGCTGAGGAGGGGGCCTCCCCATTTCACCTTCTCCGTGGTGAGTACAGTTGCTGGTACACAGTGACAACTCAATACAGTCTGTTTAGTTAGAAAGCATATATTATGGGATGAGAATAATACAAAGTTTACAAATATCTCTTAAATGTATCATATTTAAAAGGACATGACACATTTTCTGATTCAAAGTCTGGTGGAGAGAGGACCCTGTGGAAGTAAAGGAAACTGAGTTCCAATCCTACCAGTGACACTGTAGCTGAGCATCTTTGGGTAATTACTTAAAATCCAGGATCTCATTTCCAATCAGATTAGATAGTTGCACTCCTGGATCTCTATGGTCTCCACCAAGTTTTTAAATCTATAATATTTCAATGTTCAATAATCACATGCAAAGTTGAAGCAAGGACTTTCAAAGTTTACAGTTACTGTAAAAACAGAAGCCTACTTTCAGTTTGAGAATAGGAATCCACATCTTGCAGAATAAATTTTAGTAAAGTTCACAGAACAAATCTTAGCAAACGTTTTCTTCCTTTGTTGGTTCAGATCTCCCCTTTCCCCAATTTACTTACAAAATGAACTTCAAGGTTGCTTATAAGCAAACATGCTCTTAACAATAAAACTACATCTCTAAAATGAGGGCAAAACGTGAGGGAGGCCAGAGGGGGTTGCTGGAAGAATGAGAGATCCAGAAGGAACGAGAAAGAGGGACACAGACCATAATATGGGGGAGCAGCAGCAACTAGGGGTGCACCTCAACTTCCAACTGCTTCCCTGTAGCAAAACAGCATTCTTCAACAGAAGGCATCATGCCAAATCACACTAGAAACTTCCTAGCACTGAGTTCTTGGGTGGAATTTATCAAGTAGATAGATCTTCATTGAACATAAAACTCAAAACCAGACATTTTACATATAGCCAATTCTGTTCTTGATTCTTTTATAAAAAGTCCAGGAGATAAAGACAACATTCAGTAGTCTAAGAAGGTTCATGTGAACAGGGGTTTTTGTCTGTTTTATTCACTGATGTACCCTCCCCATGCTTAGAATAATGCCTGGCACAGAGTAGGCACTTAATAAGTATTGCATCAAATAAGTGAGTAAATGTCAATTGTGGTCCCATAAGAATATTTCCGTAAGGGGACAAATTTATATCATCAGGAAATATAGCTGTCTGGTGATCTGAATTGATAATACAAGTAAAGCTTAGAAAATGCAGGAGTAAACTGTTAGTGTGTCCTAGGCTAATGATTCCTAAATCTGGCTCCTTAAAAATAGAGATTCCCAGACTCAGCCCTAGACCCACTAATGCAATCTCGAAGTGTATGTCTAATTTTTAAAATCTCTTATACCCATCATGCCGGTCAGAGTGGCTAAAATGAACAAATTAGGGGACTATATATGCTGGCGAGGGTGTGGAGAAACGGGCACCCTCTTACACTGTTAGTAGGAATGTAAACTGGTGCAGCCCCTCCGGAAAACAGTATGGAGGTTACTCAAAAAATTAACAATAGAACTCCCCTATGAACCAGCAGTAGCACTGCTAGGACTTTACCCGAGGGATACCGGAGTGCTGATGCATAGGGGCACATGTACCCCAATGTTCATAGCAGCACTCTCAACAATAGCCAAAACATGGAAAGAGCCTAAGTGTCCATCAACTGACAAATAGATCAGGAAGATGTGATTGTATAGACAATGGAATACTACTACATGGCAATGAGAAAGAATGAAATCTGGCCATGTGTAGCAACATGGATGGAACCTGAGGGTGTTATGCTAAGCAAAATAAGTCAGGCAGAGAAGGACAGATACCATATGTTTGCACTTATAGGTGGATTAGGACAAACTTAACGGAGGACCATGGGGGAGAAGAAAGGGGAAAATAGCTGGGGAGAGGGAGGGATGTAATTCCATGAGAGACTCTTGAATGCTGAGAACAAACTGAGAGCTGATGGGGGTGAGAGAGGGGGGAGGGGGGTGATAGGCATGGAGGAGGGCACTTGTTTGGGATGAGCACTGGGTATTATATGGAAACCAACTTGACAATAAACTATTTAAAAACATAAAATGTAGAGTGTTACACAGGGAAAAAAAAAGCTATTATACCCATAAATCAAATGTATGAGAATCATAGTCTTAGAAAAATATCAACAGTTGCAAGGCAGACAATTCAGACTTAGGTACTGTGGTCAAGACAGAAAGTGAAAATATGGCCATGATTTAAAAGAAATCCCTATAGGGGTGCCTGGGTAGCTCAGTTGGTTAAACCTCCGACTTCAGCTCAGGTCATGATCTCTCAGTCTGTGAGTTCAATCCCTGCGTCGGGCACTGTGCTGACAGCTCAGACCCTGGAATCTGCTTTGGATTCTGTGTCTCCCTCTCTCTCTGTCCTTCCCCCTCTTGTGCTCTCTCTGTCTCTCAGAAATAAATAAATGTAAAAAAATAAATACATAAATAAAATAAATGAAAAATAAAAAAAGTAAAAGAAATCCCTATGTTATAGATAACCAAGGCTATAGGAACAAAGTTTTATTTTTTGGAGTAATGCAAGAGCTTGAATTATATTTTTGCCAAATGTATCTAAGGAACATATTAAATGTGATCAGTGTGACTAAGGAACTAAATGTTTAATTTTATTTAATTTTAACTAGCTGAAATTTAAGTTTAAATAGTCACATGTGGCTAAGGACTATCCTATTGGACAATGAAGTTCTAGGTAATTTTAGCTGCACCAATAATTGAAAAAAGCTTCAAAATTCATAAATAGAGCAAAAGGAAAATATTTTATAAAAAATATTGAGCTAGGATCATTAAAGGGGATCTTTTAATATGCAAAGATTTAAAAATCACATCACAAGATAGAATGTGAACATATTAGTAAGCAAAAGTAACTTAAAAATTATTTTAAAAGTATACATATTGAAAAAATTTTATAGATTAAATTCCCCCCTCCGTCATTTCATTTTTATTGACCAAGGAAACCTAACCACTCTGTGTGGTTTCAGAGCCTCTGGGACAAAACCAGTCTAATAAGAATAAAACCAAAAGTAAAAGAGAAAACATTTTCCCACATATGAGATATCATTATGAAGAAACATAAATGAATCCTACATTTAACTTCATGTTCAGTACTCATAATTTACAATGAAAATAAATGTACTTACTGAAATCTTATTAAAGATTTAATCTAAGTCCCTTATCCAATTATAATCTTGTGAAGTAATCTGCAATTTCTCACCAGCCATCTTTGATAATACAATCACCCTCAGCATCACGATTTACTATGAAAAGGGACTTTGTGTATTTTTTTCTAATAGAAAAAATTTAACACAAAAGACTAGTTATTTGAATTCAATTTCCATCTAAATGTCTAAAATGCAATATAAAATATACTGTTCAATAAGTAAATACCAAATAGTAAACTCATTGTAGGTAATGGTTATAATGTATATTTATAGTTGCTGGCAAAGTATTAAAACGTCAAGAGTTAACATTTCAACATACATTTAAGATTAACAAGCTGAATAAAACATGTTAAAAAAATAATAAACCTAGCTTTTATGAACTCTTTAAATAAAATAAAACAGAAACAATGTATAAAAAGCTATACTGGGAAAAACTAATCTATCTGAAAACAAAATCCAGAGGGAAAAAAAATACTTATAATTCAAGTTTACCACCAATTGAATAGGATTTTTAAAATGTAATAAAATCTAGCCTCTCTACAAATTTCAACAATTCTTCCATTTAACTTATGTATTATAGTAATTCAGACTGAACTATGATAAAGTCTTAAAGGATTTGGGAATATGTATTTATTTGTAGTTTTCCTCCGATACAGAATTTACAGGGTAAACAAAATCATCTTCCATGAAAAGCTGTTAGAACAGCAGTTACAAACCTTTAAAGTTCTAATTGTCGTTGAAAAAACAGAAGTTGTTTAATTAGGACGTACATGTGCTAAAAGAAAATAGAAAGCTGCTATCATTCTCTAAGTTTTGGCTCAAGAAAGAGCTTCAGAAGAAACTTGAAGAAGGTCAGAACAAAGGGAACCTGTAAATTCTGGTGCTAATCTTCATCATGGTAATTCCAATTATCTCTTCATTTTTATTTTCAATATTGTAAAATTAATACAATGATATATATCCAGTATACAAAGTGTTCTCACCATACAGACAGAAGTGAGTCATCCAAAATTTCACTCTTCATACAAAATTTTGACATTAAAAAATTTTTTAAAGTGTTTTATTTATTTCTGAGAGAGAGAGAGAGAGAGAGAGAGAGAGAACAGGGGAGGGTCAGAGAGAGAGAAGGAGACGCAGAATCTAAAGCAAGTTCCAGGCTCTGAGCTAGCCATCAGTACAGAGCCCGATGTAGGGCTCGAACCCACGAACTGCGAGATCATGACCTGAGCCCACGTCAGATGCTTAACCGACTGCGCCACCCAGGCAGGCGCCCCTTGACATGTTTTTAAAAATTCATTTGACAGTTAAACTCTTACATGTACCATTTTTTGTACCTTGCTTTTTCTTTCATATCATACTGACTTGAAAGTCTTTCAACAGAATTATAAAATCCATAATTGTATTCATTGAACAGATACTTACAAAGTTCCTTCTATGTGTACATAGAGTATTTAATAGTTACATAATATTCAATTGTATTAATAGACCATAATTCCCTTAACCATTTCCCTCATGATTGGTATTTAGAAACCCATGTAAATGACTCAGGTGTAATTCCAGAAGCACTTGATTCTCCCTGCTTCATAATTCTGACCATATGCTCATATTATCAAAATTCTTATAATCTGGATATATCATTTTTTAGTTCTATACATCCTAGATTAAAGTTAAACCTAAATTTTATCAGTTTTGTCTTAACAAATTATCACCACCTAGTGGCCAGAAAAGGAATCCCATCCTTGTACAAAGGGAACAAAGTCAGAAGATCTGGGTTCTAGTCCCAACTCAATTTTATGTTAGCTAGTAACCTGTTTGAATTTTAGTTTAACATCTGAAATGAGAATAATAATTTCCTGTTTTACCTATCACAAGGCTCAAAAGGGATATTGTGCATGAAAACAACCTTATAATTTAAACACTATCTAAAAATAAAACATTATGATGTATAATAACAGCAATTTAAAAACTGTCAAGTGTAATATAAATGCCAAAAATTTTAGTAGTATTACTACTATGTATACTTTTAAAGCACAACAGTACACATGGGAAAAATTATATACCTTTCTCCATTTTGATTTCTCACATTCTACAGAAACATAGGAAAAGAGCTTTAAGACAGATATTAATACAGAGACAGAATCCAGTACTATGAATTTGCTTACATTCTGCACAATGGACACTCCTCACCTGTTAATATAATAATAAGAAGACAGGGTAATCTATCATTATTAATAATTTTGCAGGATATGAGATTTGACCCAGGACTTATTAATAACTATATTATCAACAATCAGAAAGTGATTTAAAGTCAGTATTTTATTGCCTGTCTTTCTCCTAACTTGTATCATACCCTATGTGGAATCATGTGTGGTATAAACATATAAAATTAAATAAGCACTTTCTTTTTTTTAACTTTATTTATTTATTTTTGAGAGAGAGAGCCTGCCAGAGTGTGTGAGCAAGTGTGGGGGAGGGGCAGAGAGCCTGAGGGAGAGAATCCTAAGCAGACTCCATGCTTGTGTGAGGCCTGGTCAAGATCTCTCTCCCTCTCCCCTCTCCCCAAACCTGTTCTCGCTCTCTATCTCTTTCTCCTAAATAAAAATAAAATAAGAAAGCAATATGTTTCCACTGATGATGAGAAAACCAAGAATTTGCTTTCATGGCTAACATCTACAGTTGACTAGAATGTCCTCAAGTATAATCTAATTCATCTTTTGGAAACTGGGGCAGCTGCTCTGGAAAACAGTATGGAGGTTCCTCAAAAAATTAAGAAAGAAAACTACCCTATGATCCAGCAATAGCGCTACGAGTAATTTATCCAAGGGATACAGGAGTGCTGATTCATGGGGGCACATGTACCCCAATGTTTATAGCAGTGCTTTCAACAAAAGCCAAATTATGGAAAGAGCCTAAATGTCCATCAACCAATGAATGAATAAATAAGATGTGGTTTATATATACAATGGAATACTACTTGGCACTGAGAAAGAATGAAATCATTCTGCCATTTGCAGCAATGTGGATGGAACCAGAGGGTATTATACTGAGTGAAATAAATCAGTCAGAGAAAGACAGATATATGCTTTCACTCACATGTGGATCTTGAGAAACTTAACAGAAGACCATGGGGGAAGAAAAGGGGAAAAATAGTTACAAACAGGGAGGGAGGCAAACCATAAGAGACTCTTAAATACAGAGAACAAACTGAGGGTGGATGGGGGGTGGGAGAGAGGGGAAAAGGGGTGAGGGGCACTGAGGAGAGCACTTGCTGGGATGAGCACTGGGTGTTGTATATAAGTGATGAACCACAGGAATCTACCCCAAAAACGAAGAGCAGACTTTACGCACTGTATATTAGCTGATTTCACAATAAATTATATTAAAAAAGTAATAATCTTATTCACCTTCATGTTCCCTAAATCGTGAAACTGTGTGTGTGTTAGTTGCTATCATTCCCTTGCACTTATTGCTGTTCTCGTGGCTTTTAGACCTGCCAACCATCCATGGCGTTATCAGCATAAGCTTTCAGAAATGATCACATCATTCTCTGTATCTAAATCGATAATCCTAGGGGACTGGAGTGCATACTAAACCAGTATTTTCTGAGAGATTCTGATGTGCCCCTCTCTGTTTTCCAGTCATATTTTTATTCATTCTTTAAAACTCAGTTGCAGTCATCTCTTCTAAGAAGCAGTCCCTAACTCTCCTCCAAAGGCTTACTTGTTCTTTCCTCACTGCTCACATTGTACCTTATATACTCTACTACAATACGCTGTACTAGAACACCTTACTTCTGTACCTTCCTCATTAGGCTTTCAAAGTTTTGATAGTTTTCTTGGTACTCCCAAGACTTAAAAATGTTATTAACAATTTGGAGATGAAATTTAGTATGAGAAGTGCCATTTTTGATCTGGTCAAGCTAGGTAGATTACCCACAAATAGGTGGAAAATATACATTATATGAACAATTGTTTTTAAAACTAAGCTTCATATAATAAAATACAATGAATCAAAATAAAACCAGACGCAGAAGAGGCTCCCACCTACTCAAACACAGAGCACAGTGCTGTTTTACGAAGCTCACACTGGTCGCAGTTATAATCTTAGAGGTAAGGGCTCCAGGAGCACATATTCTATGATATTAAATCAGAAATGTGATCACATGTTAAGCAAAATCAATAAAGGTAACAATTTTTTTTTACCTATTATCTCCATGTTTTTCCTTTCCAATGTTAAAAGTTTCTAATTTTTCCTTTTGCAATGAATTTTTTAAAATAATGCAATCTCACTGTGATGCATTGTGTTTGTGTGTATTAAAAATTGGTCAGAATTGGGGCGCCTGGGTGGCTCAGTCGGTTAGCGTCCAGCTTTGGCTCAGGTCATGATCTCACAGGTCGTGGGTTCGAGCCCCACGTCGGGCTCTGTGCTGACGGCTGGCTCAGAGGCTGGAACCTGCTTCGGATTCTGTGTCTCCCTCTCTCTCTGACCCTCCCCTGCTCTTGCTGTCTCTCTCTCTCTCTCTCTCAGAAATAAATAAAACATTAAAAAAAATTGATCAGAATCTTAAGTGCATTTTTCTTTTGATTTCCCACTGAATCCCTCCTTCATTAATGTGTTATGAGTAGCACTTAAATCTTACTTCACTTAAAATGTACTACCACAGCTACTACAAAAGCACAAGAACCAGTTGAAACTTATTAAGCAGTAACTTCTGTTTACATAATGTATAAAAAAGAAAGTGGGAAACCCAGCATGTGCGCCATTGAGGAAAAAGAAAACAGCTGGTGGGGAGGAAGTAGTGAGCTGTCTAGAGGTCCCCCAGGGGCAACAATGGTCTATCAGGGCCCTTCAGCTCTTGGAGTGACCGTGGCATAAAGACTATTTAATAACAGCAAGAAAACGGTCTCAATATTACATGCCAGACACATTTCCAAGTATTTAGCCTGAATTGACTAATTTAATTATCACACATCTGTAAGACAGGTACTCTTATTATTGTCATCCAAGCATAGAGGTTAAGGAGATCCTATGCCTACAAAGTAGTGAGTTTTGGATGAGAAGCTAACCTACGTACAGAAGACAGCATACAAAAGAGGAAGTGATATAATGAATGTTTTGTCATAGCCTAAGAAGTCAAGGATCATGTGTATTTTGGCGTACATGTTTAATGCTACCGACTGTTACTGAAGATTTCGGTTCACTGACTAGTTGACAATACAGGTAACAAGAACAAAGCACCTTGTATATGTACTCTGTGGTCTCTTTCACAAAGCTAGGAAGGAGGCTTTATTGAAGTCAATCAGCTCACCTCAAACTTTCTAAAAAAATCTTTCTTTCCCTGCCTTTTTATATTAAAAAATAATATATAACTATAACATAGAACATTTTAATATGGCTTTGTCATAAATTTCAAATTTTATAATTCAGTAATGTAATAATCTACAAAGCTTCCAAAAAGAAATTTTGTTGTTGCAGATTCAATGGTGTTTTGATAAAATACTGACCATTTTATTGATGGCTTTATAAATAAGACTCTTTTTTGTTTGTTTGTTTTTTAAGAGAGAGAGAGAGAGAGAGCATGAGTGGGGGAGGGGGAAGAGGGAAAGAGAGAATCTTAAGCAGGCTCCACACTCAGTGCAGAGCCTGACGCAGGGCTCGACCTCAGAATCCTGGGATCACAACGTCAGTGGAAGTCAAGAGTCAGATGCTTAGCTGAGCCACCCAATGCCCCTGAATAAGACTATACTCTAACACAGTTTTCTTGGTACTTCAGAAAATGTTAAAATCTCTATGATATGGTAAAAAGAAAGCAAAATAAATTCCAGATGAATCAAAGAAGTACAGGTAAAAAATAAATCACATTATAGAAAACCAGTAGAAAATCTATTTGAATATTTATCCAAGTTCTAAAGACTTTCTCAAACTGAAACATTATTTGAAAAAAAAATCATAAAAGGAAAGACTAATAGACAACTAAGAAAAGCCTTCCTTTGTTAACAGATAACAAACAGAGGGAGAAGGAGAATAACAAATTAAGTACAATTTAATTACGACTTTTTGTTTACTTATTTCTAGCAAATATTTTTCAAGGCAATATTTTTCAGTGATGATGCATTAAGATGGACATTCTAATAGGGGTCACAGGAGTATCAACTGGCACAATTTTTTTTGTGAAAGGAATTTGACAATATGTGTTACAAGTCTTAAAAATGTTCAGTTAAATTGAATAGGAGAATCATGGGCTTCAAAATGAAATAAACCTCAATTCCTATTTTTTAAAAAATTTATTCATTTATTTTGAGATAGAGTGGAAGCGTGAGTTGGGGAGGGGCAGAGAGGAAGTCAGAGAATCCCCAGCCGGCTCCACACTGTCAGTGCAGAGCCCAATGTGGGGCTCAAATCCAAGAACCACAAGATCATGACCTGAGCTGAAGTTGGATGCTTAACCAACTGAGCAACCCAGGCCCCCAGATTCAAAATTCTTCTTAGCTCTCTGACATTACAACAGTCCCTCACAGTCTCTTTTCAGAGATGAGTAATACGAAGTAGCTGACAGATATGGGGAAGGGAGAAGTAGGGACAGAAGGAGACACGCAGATGGAGGTTACAGGTCAACATGAGAGAATCTTTAGCTTATATACAGTAAGAGTACTAATTAGAATATTTTCTACCTTTTTATGCACGAAGATTTTGCAATTTTATCTTAAAGCAATTTCTTATCCTAATCTTTTCTTTTCCCACTGTCATCACATTTCTTCGGAATCTTGTTACCTTATAATGATAAATTCAGTAATTGTTTTACACAAACACAGCCTTGCATCTGTTCACTTAACCCTCCTGCCAGATTAGTTTTGCTGACACACAGTTCTAATGAGCTGAATGACTCACAGACCTTCTTTGATCATCCCTCACCAATCATCTACAGAATACAGGATAGAAGGGGAACCGGAAAGAATTTGGGAGCCTAGAATGAGCCAAATATTTTATAAACACCACGTCCCAGGAAAATAGATGTTGTATTGTTATTTCCAGTACACGTGTGGTGGCAGAAATGCAGGATATGTAATATGCAGTGGTAAACAAGGCAGACATCAGATCTGAACCTATATCTGTCACTATACCATCCTGCTGTGCAGTCTGTTGGCGGAGCTGCCAGAGTTAAAGGCGTTTTTGTCAGACAACAAACTTTCGGCTAAAGCCATCTAACGTCCAGACAGATAAAAACAACAAGCACTACTTTTTCTACTTCCTATCATTCTCTATGCCTAGACCTCCACACTACAGAAGTTAAATCTATTTATGTGTGCATCTCAAATCTCAAATGCCACTGCTACCTTCCCATTATATTGAATAGCCTCAAATACATATGATCTCTGCTTTGAATTCCTGTGGAACTTAATTACTTAAATCAGCAATTCATTGACCAGGTCATGCTGTTCATTATAAATTTCCTAGGCATTTGCTCTATGCCGGGAATTGTGATGGGTGCTGGGAAGAAGTAGGAAATACACATGACCATTCTCTTCGAAGAGCCATCAGATACTTTGCTTTAGGGCACTTGTCACAGGCTTACTGCCACTATAGTGATCATTGTAAAGACCTTATGGCACTTCCAGGTTGTTAACATTTGTGACACAGATCCTTATTTATTGATCTGTGTGTCTCTTTGAGGATCTAACATTGCCTGGCACACCCTAACTTAGAAAATATTTGCTAAATGACTGAAAGACAGACTTAGTCATATATTCCCACATTTTTTATTCTGTTTTATAACTGTTCTATAGTTTACCCCTACACTGAGTTGGATACCCTTCCTCATGGTCTTCCCAACACTTCCATTATGTTTTAAAACAAATCTTATTTATTATTGAGAGAGAGCACACAAGTGAGGGAGGGGTAGAGAGAGAGGGAAACAGAAGAGCCTAAGTAGGCTGTGCACAGGGCTCAAATTCACGAATCATTGGATCATGACTTGAGCCAAAGCTGGAGGCTTAACCGACTGAGCCACCCAGGCACCCTCATTTATGTTTTATATTTAGGTGTTGAAACAGTGGACCAGGAAGGTGATGTTATTGGGCTAGAGGGCTCACTGCTTTTAACTAACAAAAGTGGAAGCTGAAGGCAAGGCAGAAGACAATGGATTTTATTCATCATATTAACTGCCTCTCAAGTCAATGACTAATTCAGTACTTTAATAAACACAAAGGCAATTTATTAATTTATCAAATTTTGTCTACACAAGATCCCAATATGCATTTTAAGGTTAATTAGAATATGATAGAGATAGCTAATTTGCTCATAATTTCATCATTAAATACAAGTCATTTTAAACTGAATAGTTATATTTGAAAATAAAACTCCTTCACCAAAACATTCTGGTACCATTCACATTCTACCCAGTCAATCTCATTTTCCTATGTATTACAGAAATAGAGATTTTAATAGTTTATGTATTTGATGATTACAGAAAAAGAAAAGGGCATTAAGTACAATAAACAGCTTACAGAGAGGCATATTATATCCCCTTGGGAAGAGAGATTGCTGAAGACAAGTTTAATAAAAGTTTACAAATGTCTTATTCCTGTGATACTGTGAAGGGTTTACTTTTCATGAATTTTATATTATATTTTGATTGTATGCTCTACCTTAGTCATGGTAACCGTAGTTTAAACACTTTTATAAAACTTAAGCTAATTAAAATAAAATGTTTTAAAAACTGAAATGAATAAACTCTTAATTGAATAGTAAATATGGAATACTCAAATTATGTTATTATTATTCATTTTTAATTTTTTAAATGTTTATTTTTGAGAGAGACAGAGACCGAGTAGGGAAGGGAGGGAGAGACACACACACAGAGTCTGAAGCAGGCTCTAGGCTCCGAGCTATCAGCACAGAGCCCAACGTGGGGCTTGAACTGGTGAACTGTGAGATCACGACCTGAGCTGAAGTCAGACACTTAACTGACTGAGCCACCCAGGTCCCCTTCAAATTATGTTATTATTAAAAAATGAAATGAGTTAAAGTTTCAGGAGCTGTTAATTTTAATATTTTGAAACTTTCAATATGTAAACTCTTACTTGAAACAATGAACAGGTCAAGTGATATACAGGTGTTTCTAAATAATACTGCAAGTAAAGTTCAAAGTATAGAAATAGACAAAAGTGAAAGAAATTTACCAACATTTAAAGAACTTACCTACTAATATTCTATTCTTCTTGATGCCACTTTTTACTTCATCATCAATCAAATCCGTAAGCACTTTACACATTACATTGATTGATTCAAGGTGTTCTGGGCAGTCATTAGAGATTTTAAATCTGTCAAACCATACATTGGAGATTTGTCCTTTCATAGGAGTATATGGCCTGTTTAAAACCAGGGAAAAAAATGGAAAAGGGAATGTTACTAAAAATGGACATTTCAATTTTTAAAATACTACCATGTTGAATAATTTCAATTTCCTCCAAGTTTTAAAAGTTAAAGAATTCATATGAAAAGCAGCCTCAGGCATACTGCATTAACTTGCCTGTACTTACATTGATTCCATTAACATTTACTAATGCCAACTCATCTTTCCTTATTCTCTCCATTTTTTCAGATTGATAAATTCTCCAGAAAAGCCCATAAAAGGAATTGCATATATACTATATAATTATAAAATTAACATATATAGTATGCATGTGTATATTTTCTTCTGCTCAATTTAAATGACTGATTAATCAGCTCTACTATTTTTTTAATTTTTGATTTGCCTTAGGCCCTCCTCCCTCCCCCCCATCCATAATATAGGATCAAAATTTCCTATGAATTTCCAATTCATAGCTAATTGAATAATGTTTATCTTTGCAAAAAGCTTAATACCTCAAGAGTGAAAAAAAAAGATTAACCAAAATGCTTTTAAAAAGTGGTTAATTTGTAGCACTTAAGTATGAAAGAGAAGTTAATAATTTAAGAGTTTTCTTGATCACATACAGATCATCCTTAGAATAGGGGCTCAATTTTTTTTAATCGAGTTGGAATTTTATTTATTTTTATCTTCTCAGGAACCTTGAAATCAGAGTTTAATGGGGGTACAAGTAATCTTTGGAAGCAGATTATCATTCAGATATTCCATACTGTTTACATCATTTGGGTCTCAAGTTGGGTGCCTCATTGGACTTATGTTTTATGTGAGAAGATACTCTGAATTGGGTGATCTGTTAAATAAAACTGATCTTAAAAGATGCTTTATATTTACGTATAAGGTGGGATGGTTACAGTACTAGTGAATCTTAACTTATTCATTGTATATTCATACTCTGCAATGTTCTGTTAAAGTGAGTGTGTGTGTGTGTGTGTGTGTGTGTGTGTGTATCAAGGTATTCCAAATGTTCTGTTTTAACCAATTACAGTGGGGTCAAGGGTTCCTGTGTTCATGTCCTGTGTTGGTAAAGGTAAATGAAGGGAAATGAAAACAATGTTAGATGTCCCTCTAAACAAACGCAGAGGTACCCAAGGTTCTATAAGATAAACATGGAAACAAAGGTTTTCCAAAGATGAGGGATAGAAGGGTTCAATAAAAGAAACTGTTTTCTACTAAGCAAACTGTGCTTGTCTTTCTTTATGTGACAGTGAAAATGGGATTTATGTTCCATGCAAGAAATCCCTAGAAAACACAACCAGTGCTAAATGTACCCATCATAGGGGCACCTGGGTGGCTAAGCTGGCTAAGCATCTGACTCTTGATTTCAGCTGAGGTCATGACCTCACGCTTTTTGAGTTTGAGCCCTGTGTTGGGCTGTGCATTGACAGTGTGGAGCCAGTGTGGAGCCTGCTTGGGATTCTCTCTCTCATCTGTCCTCTCTCCAGTTCAAGGGTACACATGCACATGTATGCTCTGTCTCTCAAGAGTAAACTTAAAAAAAAATTAAGTACCAATCATAACTTCAAAGAAATCTAAACCAATGATGATCACAGATGCAAAATTCCTCCTATATTTACGACTTTGCCATCTGGGAATAAGTGGTTTACTCTCACCCTCCAAAGTGAGTGAAATAAAAGTATGAAATGTATAGGTAGAAAAATGAAAATGGAGGGTTGAAAGACACCAACTGAGACCTGTAGGTTCTTTAGTGAAATACCAAGTAGAACCTCAGTAAACCCTAAAATCTAGTTAGATTCAATCCTATTCGCTCATCTACTGGATCAAAAGGACGCCACCATCTGTGCAGATCTGCCCTTGGGTAACACTAAGTCTTTGGGAACAACCGGTGGTACTGAAGAGAACAGAGCTAATTTTTCTGTATTGATCATACCACTCCAAAATAAACAGACATCCACTTTCAGCACCTGGAAATCAAGAAGATAGTATTTGGAAAGTTCTTCAGAGAAACTGAAAGCAATCTAAAGACAAGAGCTCATCTACAAAGGATTTTATTTACAAAAACAGATGAATGTTATAAACATTACTTTGCAATACACTATCTAAAATTTGAATGTATATTTTGAACATCCCTCTAAAACAGTACATAAAAACCTAGTACTTTCTCCTAGTTTTATGAAGGCATATGGTATTCTGCAAATACAGAAAAGTATATGTGTGTGCTGTTTTGATGTTTTTCAAATAAATCTTTTTGATTCTCTGAGCCACTCTACCTCCCGACTGCCTCTCTCTCTCTCACCTCTCCCCCATGTCCTGCTCTTTACACTACGAAAACCATGTTTAGGTTAGAATATATAACCCTGAATGTGTTTCTTACACATATATTAAAACATACGTCTTTATAGGATATTTTTTAAAGCACTAGTTTCTTTTCAAATATGAAATAGCCAATTGGATTTTAAGTGCATCATGCTTTCTTCCTGAACAAGATTATGGATATCCTTCCATCTGATAGAGTTTGAACTCATCCTTTCACATAGTATAATTAATACTGATGTTCTACAGTGTCACCAGACATTCCCCTACTAATGGGCATTTATTTGGTCCTCAGGTTTTAGCCACTAAGAACAGTGTGGCATTAAACATATTTGTACATACATTTTTATGTACTAGGACTTTTATTCCTATGGAACAGTCCAAGTAACAGGGCTGCTGGATTGAAAGATACAGTTTTTATCTTATAGATGTTTCAAAGTTACTCCCATTAAGGCTATAAAAAATTCACCTTTGTGCAAGAAAAGAGAACATCCTTTTGTCCACAACCCTAACAGCAACAGGTGCTAACATTCTTTAAAATGTTTAAGGGTATCAACTATAGTTTTAAATCAACTTTATTGAGGTATAACTCACATTCATCAAAGTACATGTTTAAGTACACAAAGACCAGAGAATGTAATCATCTCCACAATGACACAGAACATTCCTTTTACTTCAGAAAATTTCATCATGGCCCTTTGCCAGCAATTTCCATTTACTTCCCAGGCAAATGCTAAGTGACTTTTATCACTACAGATTGTGTTTTCTGTTCTAGAACTCAACACAAATGGAATTATCTATTTGTATCATTGCTATTGTGGTTTCGATTCTTTTTATCAGTTTAGAAGAGCACTTGGTCTATAACTGATACTTAAATAGGTGTCATTTGTACTTTTAGTGTTTTTAATATCTATTTTTACGTATTGACATTATGTATTTATGGTCTTTTTAAAAAATCAGATGAAAATAATTGCATTTGACATCATGTCCTCTTGTAAAAAAAAAAAAAAAAAAAACTAAAATTTCTAGGTCTCCTGATTTAAGAGGCTCTTTCCAATCCATAGGGGTTTACATATGGAAATCAAAATTTTCTTCTATGATTTTTGTTTTCATTTTTATATTTAAGTCTTGAATTTCCTGCAATTTATTTCATATACGAAGTGCCATAAGGGTCCAAGTTCATTTTCTCCCATATGGATAATCAATTATGTCTGTATTACCACTAAAAGAAAAAATTATCTTTCTCCCAGGTGAAATTTCATTTTTGCCATATATTTAATTTTATAGTTCTGGCTTATCTAGTCTCTCTCAACTTGGTTCTGTGAGAATTAAGCCCTGATGCCTAACACATACACCATATATAATAAATGCACTTCTCTCCAGTGCATCTAGAATGGTACTAGTTCTGTATTATCCTTGGGGAAATCAAGAAAACACTATCTGAAACCATTTCCTGTGCTTTGTGATTCAGGTAAAGAATGCTGGTGGAGAAATCTCTATTCTGTTCTGCTGTATTTATCTGTCCTGTGTTAGGATCATATTGACTGTACTGAAGTGGCTTTACAGGATGTTCTGAAGTTGAGTAATACAGTTACTCTCTATCATCATCAAAACCAGTCTCTTTTTCAGACTTGCTCTGCCTACTCTCAGGCATCCATTCTTTCTCACTTATCTAAGAAATTAATCAAATATTTAGTAATTTTTAAAATGATTTCAAATACTCCTTAAAAGTCCTTGTGGGGTTTTAACTAATATTGCATTGTTGTATGGGAATTAACATTTTCTGACATAAATCTGAGAGGAGGGAAGATTCGTGCAGCCTGAGCTCTTCCCACGATCTGCCACATTCATACAAGGCTCCTCTTGCACTGTTCTCCAGGCTTTCAGTGGGAGCACAGGAGACAAAATTGCACATCAGATTTCTACTAGGACTCCAGTAGAACCTACCCTCTCTCTCATTCTTGCAGTCCTTCTGATCTCAGAAGCTGCTTGGCTCGAGAGGTAAAGAAATTGGAATCAGAAGGGGAGAGAACACAGAAAGCATTCAAGCCTCCCATCTCCAAGAATCCCTTTCTCAGGATTAACTTTCTTAAAGCACTCTGAAAATGAAAGCAGGTGCTTTCTACTAGTATTAATGTCAGTGTCAGACAAAATGAAATCCCAAACTGTATTCAATTTGTCATCGATATCAGTGTTCTGAATGAAAACTGAATATACAACACTCACTTTAAAGCTTGAATTAGACTATTACTCTTTTGGATTATTTCTACTTCCCTTTCATTTTATTCTGCTATTTCTCTAAGTATTTTTCTGTCTAAATACTTATTAAATAAGGATGATATCATAGGCTAAAATATGAATCATTCTGGGAACTCAGCCATTAATAGAAAAAAAATGACACTCACTTGACTTTTTCTCTTTGACAGGACCTTCCTTAATCAGAGATAGATACTCCATGGAGAAGGAATCCCAATGTAAATGTCACCAATTCAGTGTTTTATTCTCTCGATTCTCGAAGAAAATTACAATTTGTTGGAAGGAGATAATTGGGAAAACTTAAGGAGATAAATAATACTTCAGAACTGTTTTGTTAAGAAAATGTTATTAAAATGCATAATTCTATTAATGTTAGAATAACCTTTAAATAAAGCATAAGAGACTGTTTTTTAATTTTTTAAATGTTTATTTTTGAGAGAGAGAGAGAGAGACAGACAGACAGACAGACAGCATGAGCAGGAGAGGGACAGAGAGAGAGGGAGACACAGAATCTGAAGCAGGCTCCAGGCTCCAAGCTGTCAGCACAGAGCCTGATGTGGGGCTCGAACTCACAGACAGAGAGATCATGACCTGAGCCAAAGTCAGACGCTTAAGGAGATTGTTTTTTAAAACAGCTAAACGAACTGGCACAGATGTTATATTCATTCACCTTTTCCCTCAAGTAAATCACTTTATTACCTGGTATAAGACAGCCCAGATATTACCACAATAAATATATATGCTCGGCAAAGAACCTCTGTGTGGCTACTAAATCAATCAATCAATCAATCAATCAAACAAACAAACAAACAAACACACTGGTAGCATATGAAGCTGGAATAAGATGTCCAAGACTAAAAAACGAAAGAGTTGACATCCAGCTTGATACCAAGTTCTGTTTTGATCTGTGTTCTCTAAAAGTCATAAAATCAAAAGGTCATTCATAACCTTTAAGATAACACTGCCTGGCCCCAGTCTTCCTGTGTGTCACTTCACAGCACTTTGGCAGCAATCACCAGTCACGTTTTGCTCTGGGTTTTCTTCTGGAGGGACAGCCTCATTCTTGATCCAGAGGCTTTGCATCTGATATTCCCTCCACCTGGAATGCTCTGTGCCACATTTCCGCATGGTGGGCTCCCACTGACCATTTAGGTCTCAGCTCCAATGTCCCCTCCTTAGGGAAGCCTTCTTTGACCCTACAATTTAAAGTGCACCTCCCTTCCACCCTACAACACACACACACACACACACACACACACACACACTCTCTCTCTCTCTCTCTCTCTCTTCCATTATCCTATTTATCAGCCTTAACAGAATTTATCACTACTTGATATTTATAGATTTAGTTGCTCTTTTATTTTCCATTTATCTTTTCCACAGCAACTCCCTCAGTGCTAAGAACAAGCATGCATTTGTTGAATGATGAATGTCAGTAATCATTTGTGCCACATGGGTATAATTTGGGTCAGCTAGAAATAAGAGAATACCTAAAATCAGTTTATTTTGCTTTGAATATCTTTTAACTTTCATTTTTGTAAAATCCATATTGTGATTTCTAGTAAAAGGTCAAATTTTTCCTTTGTTGCTTAAAAAAACCACACCACCAAGTTTCTAAGAAAAGTTTTTACATACTAGTGGGTATTTAAATGTACTATTTAAAATAATTACCAAAGAAGTAAAACTATTTCTTCAAAATAGCTGTTTTGAGTAGGGTTCCTTATCAGTGAAGTGTACTTCAAGTACAAGTCTACTGGTATCAGGGGAGTGATCGCCTTATTACTGGGCTTCAAACAGAAATCGAATCCCAAGTGATAAAGTAAAAATGAATCCATTGTTATCTACATCTAAATCAAAAGTACCTAACCCTGTTTTGGAATACATTTAATAAAAAATATAAACATACATTTCACTGGAAAAATAGTAATCAAAAAGTAGAAGCACTATGCAAATCTTATTATTTTTAGAATTTTTCAAAACAACGAGAGCAATTTATATCATCATATAAGTTATTAATTGGCTTGTTAAAAAATTGCTTCATTTTTTAAGATGGAAATTCTAATAGTAAGCCCCAAACCAAGAAAACCTCTAATTACAAATACAAGTAAAGTGTGTTACAGAAACAAAAATCTTTATTGAGCACTTCAATTAAATAGAGTCCAAATTAATAATGAAAAAAAAATGAAGCAATATTTTCCATTTAAATCAACACAGCAAGTTAACTGCCGACTTTTACTTAATATGCCCCTAGCTTAGCTGATTAAAAACATCTATTAAATAGGGTTGAGGAGAAGGAATACGTTATAGTCAAAATGGCAATTTACAATTTAATCAAAACATACTGACATGCTGTAATAGACCACAACTTGGTAAATATAATAGACTATTGTTCTCCTCTCAAGCTCTTTAAAATATGCATCACTGTTGAAAACAAAAATTATAACTGTGTTTTGATAGGGTTTTCAATGTAGATAAATGGAATACATATTGCAGGCATAAAAAGGAGGGGAGATAAAGGAAACTATATGATTGTAAGCTTCCTACATTTCATGTAAAGTGGTGAGAATCTAACTAGGTGAAAGGTTTGGTATGTATCTTGTAATCCCTAGAGCAATCAGGGAAAAAAATAGATAAAATGGAATATTAAAAAAATTCAAATCATCAAATATTAAAAGAAATTCAAATCATCCACAGGGAAAAAGAGGAACCAAAGCTATAGACTTAAATTCAAACATTATCAAATTACATTAAATGTAAATGGTCTAAACAAATCACTTAAAATATGAAAACTATCACATTGGTTAGTGAGAAAAAACAAAGCTCAAAAACATGATATCTGTAGGAAACCCACATTAAATACGGATTGGTTAAAAGTAAAAAGATAAAAAAAAAAGACATGTTATACTATTGCTTGTTGTGAATACATAAAAATACATTTTATTTTAGTTATCTTGTTTTTGTATCCTACTGTCTTCCTAAATTCACTTATATCTAGTAGTTATTTAATAGATCCTTTAGGATTTTTTGTGTAAATAGCCATATCATCTGAGAATAAAGGCAATGTTACTTTATCCTCTTCAATCTTTATTCTTTTTATTTGTTTTGCCTTATTGCACATGGCTGAACACCCATCCAATGTTGAACAGAATCAAGAACCTCCTTCCTGTGTAATCGTAGAGGGGAAGCATTCAGTATTTCACCATTAAGTATGATGTTTGTTACAAGCTTTTTCCTTTGCACCTTTTATTATGTTGAGGAAATTTCATTCTTTGCCTATTAGCTGAGAGTTTTCTTTATGAACTGGTTAAATGCTTTTTCTTTATCCTTTAAGAAAAACATGTTTTTTAATCTTTCATTTTGTTAACACAGTGATTACACTAATGAGTTTTCAAATGTCAAACCAGCCTTTCGTTCCCGGGATAAGCCCCATCTGGTCATAATGTGTTATCCATTTTATATGTAGCTGAATTTGATTTGCTAGTGTTAAGTTGTTAAAGTTAAGTTAAATTAAGGAACTTTATATGTTCATGAGGGATACTAATTTGTAGTTTTCTTTTCTTTAATGTGTTTTTAAGGTTTTGTTATCAGGGTTACAATGGTCTCTTATTATGTGTTATGAAATGCTCCTGTTTCCGGAGTTTATGTTTGTTATTTCTTCCTTCATGGTTCAATAAAATTTATTAGTGGAATTATCTGGACCTGAAGGTTTCTTGTGTGAAGGTTCTGATAAAGAATTCAATTTTTTTATGAGAGTATTCAGATTTTTATTTTTGTTTCAGTTTTGATCATTTGTGTTTCTCATGGAATTTGTATCTTTTCTCTAATTGTTCAACTTTACTGCCATGAAGTTGTTTAGTATAGTTCCTTTCATTGCCTTTAGAATTTGTATTGATATCCTTTATTTCATTTCTTATTTAGAAATTGTTAATATCCAAATGTTTTGGGTATTCTAGTTATATCCAGTTGGCCATTAGTTTTCTAGGTTAGATCCTGAAGAATAGATATTAAAATCTCCAACCAAGACTGTAGATTAATCTATTTCTCCCTTTAGTTCCGTCAGTTATAAGCAATATTATTAAGTACATGCCCATGCAGGATTATTGTCTTCCTCTGTAACAACTACTTTTAGCTTATAAATGCTCATTTTTATAACTGGTAATGTCTTGAAGTATACTTTATTTAATAATAATATAGTATGTAACCTTCCCAATGTTTATGGTTTATTTAGCTACCTTTCCCCTCCTTTTACTTTCTTTTGGTTAGTGTTTTTTCCCTAACTTAGTATCTCAAATAATCCCAAGCACATAAATAATAAAGACATTTTAAAAAGTTATGTCCTGCACAACTGTTTTTAAAAGTCCATTTCAATTTAACATACATTTACCAAAGTAACAGCTCTCAAATTCTGATGCTGAAAAACTACACAGAGGGCCAGGTCACACCCAAAAATATGCTTCAGTCTTCAGAAGTGGGAAGGAAGATTCTATAATCTTTTTCCTCCAACAAATATGCTCATATACTTGCGTACAAACGGTTGGTAGACACTTTAAATCTACCTACATCAGAAGTAGTGCTCCTTAACATGCAAATTATGATCTCTATCTCCTACCTACTCAATCAGAATCTAAAAGGTTGTAACCTAAAAATCCACATTTCAATAACGGCCCAGATGATTCTTATTTCAGACAATGTATTTTTAAAACAAATGCCTTCCAGTTTAAACTTCCAATTTTCAAATTAACTGTAAAATTTAAAAACGATCCTTCTAATTAGGTGCTAACTCATGAATGTCAGGCCAGTGTGCTAAATTTAAAATGCCCCAAACAAAACACATTTGCGTGGTCAATCACTATATGTACCATTTTCTCATAGATTCCCTCTACCTTAACATCACCACCTTCTCCTTTCCCCTAATTTTCAATTTTTCCCAGTCTCTACTCTGTGAATTTCTCTTGAATTGACTGCTTGTGTTACATTTCCCCCACAGTGACCTTGTTCAGACTTTTATAATTGCTAGACCAGTGGATCTCACCTTTGGCTGCATACGAGAATCAGAAATGAAGCTTTTAAATCTTTCTGCTTTGGCCACATCCCAAACCAATTAAACCAAACTCTCCGGGGGTAACAACCAGATGGAGTTGCAGATAAAATACAGGACACCAATTAAATTTTAATTTCAGATAAACAATAAATACTTTTTTAGTATAAGTATGTCCCAGATATTGTTTCTTTATTTGCTAAATAAATCTGGCAACCCCACACTCTAGCATCTGTAATACTTTAATTGCTGACATGTATGTACAGGATCAGCAAGTAAAATATATAACCTATTGTGAGGTGGAGTTTAAAAACTCCAAGGGGCGCCTGGATGGCTCAGTCAGTTGAGCGTCTGACTTCAGCTCAGGTCATGATCTCCTGGTTCATGGGTTCATGGGTTTAGGTTCCTGGTTCTCCTGGTTCATGGGTTCAAGCTCCACATCTGAATCCTGAAGCCTACTTCAGATTCTGTGTCTCCCTCTCTCTCTGCCTCTCTCTGCTCATGCTCTGACACTCTCTCTCTCAAGAATAAACATTAAAATTTTTTTGATTAAATTCTGAAAGCTATTGCTGTAGACCAGGGGTCAGCAAACTTTTTCTGTAAAAGCCATAGAGTAAATACTTTAGGCTCCGTGGACCATAAAATCTCTTTGGCAACTACAGAACTCTGCTTTGTAGCACAAAACTAACCACAGATAACATGTTAATAGGAAAGTGTGGCTGTACTCCAATAAAACTTTATTTATAAAAATAGGTGGCTGTCCATATTTAAACCACAGGCTGTAGTTTGCTGACTCTATTCTAGACTATCAGATCAAGTTATTCAATATGTTATTTTTTCTCAGCTTTACATCACCTGGAAATTTGAACATGAAAATAAAACTCATGTGTATTAAAATAAAACTGCTAACTCAAATAGTCCTTAAAAATACAACCCAGAAACACAGGTCTGGAAAATTTCTTCAAGGATTATCAGTAATTAATTCTTTGGATAATATTTCTACATCCTGCTACAAGGATATCATAGACTACTATTAATAACATTTATTGAGTGCTTATTTTATGTCAGACATCATGTTAAGGAATTTACATATATATTCAATAACATTATATATTCTCACAATGATTCCTTAAGGTAGATACAATTATTACCTCCATTTTGCACTTCAGGAAATTGGGACACCATTAGAGAAGTAAAATAATTTGTTCAAGATCTTAGAGCATTAAGTAGAGAAATCTAGATTCAAACATAGGTCTGCTGAATCCAAAGATCAGATTCTTAACCACTGTACCACAATAATTCCATTCATCCTTAATAGCCTACTTATTTTGGATATTTCTCTGACCTATTGGTCTAACCCTGAAGCAAAAAAAATCTGAGTATTACACTACTGGTTCTTATGTACATGCATAAAATCTGAAGGCAACTAAAATTCAAAAGGAGGATTTTAGAGATCTAGTCCAATCTGTTCAATTTAGACATGTGAAAATTAAGGCCCAGAACTGATGAATTCTTCCTTGATGGCCTTAACAATTTTATTTTAAACAGGAATTAGATGACATACTTCTAAGTCTTCACTTCTCTCCTTAACTGAAGAATTGGCTTCTCAAAGATTCCACATTGATCAGTTCTGTGGACAAAGACTTAGACCTAAGTGCAGAAAATAAATCCTCTTTTGCAACCCAGAACTCATGGCTCAGTATGAGTTTTGAAACATGTAAGAAGGAACAAGATAAAAAAAAAAAAAAACATTCCACATTGTATAGCACACATCAGAATGTTAACCCAAAGTCATCTGAAGGAATAAGCAAATTTATTTGTTAACATATTACTGTATTTGTCACTCGATATATATCACATAACCTTTACTTTTATTAATATGTAAGACACTTAAATATAAATGGCACAAAAATGAATAAAACATAAATATGACTATACATATATTTCCAAAGCTTATATCCATTAACAAACCTCAGAATTTGTCAACAGATTAGTACTGTGTTCCTATTTTGATACTTCTCTATATTTTTCGTTTTAGTCTGCTATCTTCTAAGAGGCTATTAAATTATAAAGTAGGTATCATTGTAAAGATAACAATTTTGTGATCAAGAAAAAACATTTAAAGAATTCTGAATGGGGGCACCTGGGTGGCTCAGTTGATTGAGCCTCTGATTCTTGATTTCAGCTCAGGTCATGATCTCATAGTTCATGAGATCTGACTGTATCGGGCTCTACACTGACAGTGCGAAGCCTACTGGGAATTCTCTCTCTCCTCTCTCTGCCTCACCTTGCTCGTGCTCTCTCTCTCTCAAAATAAACAAACTTTAAAAATAAAGAAAAAAATAATTGTGAGCATACAAGGGAAAAAAATCACATAGTTCTCTATTTTTTTATCTAAATACATTAGGTTAGTAAACAGCTAAGCTGAATTAGTGATATTGAAAGCACTGTTTATTTGATAATTGATAACCCTTAGAGACCCTCAGTAATAAAATTAAGATCTGTTTTTAAAATAAATTAATACTAGTAACTGTTAGTCAAAATGGGTATACTGATACACTGCTGGTAATACTGAAAATTGTCCATTCTTAGAAAACAATTTAGGAAAGTTAATCCCCTAACCAAAAAGAAATTGGCTTTAAGGCCTCTGAGTACTTTCTAGGAATTTTTCCTAAAGGAAAATCAGAATAGGATAAATAGGTATGCATAGTGATAAACGAAGAATAGAAACATAAACAGTCTAGAACAGAATAAAATGTAAAGAATATTCTATAGCTATTAAAACAGTTTTCTGTATTTTAACAAGAAATTGTTACAGGGGAAAATCATCACATAGTTTTAAGTGAAGGCAGAATTTGTATGTTTAGCATAAACTCACGTTTGCAAAACTAAAGGAAGAGATTAGGGCATTAAAGACAGGATAGCAGTCTTAGCAGTGGTCATCTATTTTTTATGATACTTGTGCTTTACTCAAGTTTTTACTTTTAGTCATGAAAATGCAAAAGGTTTCCAACATGTTGTTCCTCTAGGACAAAGTTTTATTAACTATATTTATACACAATCACCACTAATAGTCCTAGAATCTGAGGGCATTAGGGCTGGACAGAGGAAAAGGAAATAGCAAAAAAAGGCATACCAAAAAGAGGCCAGACTGTGAACAGGAGTCAAAATATGTAACTACCAAACATAATTTAATGGGAAAAAAACTAAGAAGTGATAATTTGTGGGACAGAAGAGTAAGTCTAAAAACATGAAAACCTTAAAATGTATTACATTTTAATTCACCATGAAACTAAGAAAGCATCATCACCAATTTCAATACAACAAAGAGAATAAAATATTACTGAATTGTATAAACACTATCTGGTGTCTTAACTACCTCCATACAATGCCTTTAATGCCTATGTACTTATGTAAAAATAATCTTGAAATATTTACACTAAAACAGAAGGAAAATGGCATGAACCAAAACTGCAGTGAGATGTAAGATGAACTCAGATTGCCAAATCCTCAGTCTATATGGTTCACGCCTGAAAATTAAAATGAAAATTTATTAAAATAAATAAAGTTTCTAATTGCTCTGGGAGTCGGAGACAACTAGAATTAAAACTTGCTGATATCTGCACTATTCACAGAACAAAAGAAAAATGATTTCACAGTAATGTTGAAACAGATCTTCTCATATGATAAAATACTGAACTCAGTTCTTGCTTGTAAATCTTGCTTGTCATAAGAGCCCTTCCAACATTTAGTAGTAGATCAAAAGTCAAAATTTTCAGAGCCACTGGTAATCCTGGATCAGTGACATTTGATTTCCAATGCAGAAAAGGCCCAATGAAATATAGCAGAGCTAAAAAAATGTACAACTTACCAAATATTTCAACAAAATAACTTTGCTAGGTTGGTTGAGGGTTCTGGTATTTACGACTGAAAGCAATAAACATATTTCACAAACTTACTTGATTTTTATATTGATAGCAAATTAAATGGCATTACTATCCTTAATTATATGTGTCTCATTTCACTGTTTTATTTGATGTCTCTCATCAAGAACAGGGGTCTGAAACGTAATATTCCACAATGCAGGTCTATATACTCTCTGAAAATTGTTTGAAAAGCTCTTGAATTCCTTAATAGGAAGTTGCAAATTGTATTTAATTGTGAGGTTTTTATTTATTCATCTTGGGGATCCTAGAACTAGTGAAAACAGGGAAGCAAAACTTCACATTTCATGCTCTCAAGAGTAAATTTTTAAGAAAAGTGGAATTTTGTATTTAATGTTTCTGACCTTGAAAAATTAAATCTAAAAGTAAAGGAAGTCTAGTATATAAAGACCTGTTCTTACTTACAATCTCAACCTCTTTTTGTATTGATTCAAAGAAAATGATGCCATTCATACTTAAGTATCTCAGATATTTGTTTTTCTAAAATATAAACAGCTGATCACACTGCAACATTATTTTTTTCCTAACGGAGAACCAAGATACTAATCATCTAGTATGTGTGGAATAGAGGTGTAATTTAACGCAGGGTTTCTCAACCTAGGCACCCCTGAGATTCGGGGCTGGCTAATGCTCTGTGGTGATGGCTGTCCCATGCAGTGTCGGGTGTTTAGCAGCAACCCTGGCCTCTACCCAGGAGATGCCAGTAGGCTCCTCCGGTGTCCCCTCCAGCCAGCTGTGACCACCAAAAAACATCTCCCAACATTGCAAATGTTCTCTGAGGGAGAATCATCCTTGCTTGAGAATGAATAATTTAAATTACCTCATTGTTTAAAAAAAAAAAAAAAAAGAAATCCTACAAGTTCAAGAACTGTAAGTCATGAGAAACTGAGATAAAAATGATGAATTGATCTAGAACAGTAGCCCCTAACATACTATGTATGGGAACTCCTTTTAAAAGTCTAAAATTGTGGGGGGGAGGGGGAATGGGCATGGAGGAGGGCACTTGTAGGGATGAGCACTGGGTGTTATGTGGAAACTAATTTGACAATTAACTATTTGTAAAAAAAAAAAAAAAAAAGTCTAAAATTACATTGTCCAAAATGGTAGCTCCTAGACACATATACCTATAGAGCACTTAACATTATGTAGCTGGTATGACCAGCTACTAAACTTTTACGTTTATTTAATATAATTTTTTCTTTAAGTATAATTAACATACAGTGTTATATTCATTTCAGGTACACAGCATGATTCAACAATTCTATACATTACAATAAGTGCAGTCACCATCTGTTGTCAAACGCTATTACAACATTATTGTATAATTAATACAACTATATTCCCTACGTTGGGCTTTTCATCTCTGTGACTGATTTATTTTATAAATGGAAATTTGTACCTCTTAATCCCATTTATCTAGGTCACCCACCCCTCACTCCCCCCCCCCCCGCCCCACCGTATCTAAGAGTATGTTTTTTGGTTTCTCTGCTTTTTTTTTTTTTAGTTTATTTATTTATTTTGAGAGAGAGAGATAGAACAAGCGTGCACACATGAACATGGGAGATATGGTGGGGGCAGGACAGGGAGAGAGAATCCCAGCCATGCTCCATGTTCAGCACAAAGCCCAATGCTGGGCTCAATCCCACCACGAGACTGTTACAACCTGAGCTGATATCAGTCAACTGACAGGGCCACCCAGGAGCTCCCTGTTTGTTTTGTTCTACATATAAGTGAAATCACATGGTATTTGTCTTTCTTTGACTTATTTCACTTAGCATAATACCCTCTAGGTCCATCCATGTTGTTGCAAATGGCAAGACTCTGTTCTTTTTTATAGGCGAGCAATATTCCTGTGTGTGTGTGTGTACACACATGTACACACCACATCTTTATCCATCGATCTACTGATGGCATTTGGGTTGCTTCCATATCTTGGCTATTGTAAATGATGTTGCAATAATAAACACAGGAGCACGTATATCTTTTCAAATTAGTGTTTTTGTTTTCATTGATTAAATAATTATTTAATGTAAATTTAATTAATTGATCAGCATCCAAACTGAGATGTGTTGCCCATGTAAAATATACATCAGATTTCAATGATTTAGAATGAACAAAAGAATGCAAATTATCACTTTAATAATTTTATAGTGATTACATGTTTTAATTATAATATTCTGGATATAATGGGTTAAATAAAATATATTAAAATTAATTTACTTATTTCTTTTTCCTTTTTTAATGTGGTACCAAGAAAATTTAAATTTACATATGTAGCTCATATTATACTTCATGGTGAGCATGGTCTAAAATGTTTGACGATCTGTCCCAATATGTACTTGACTATGAAGATATATAATACCAACAGTTACTAAGAATTCAGTGAAATATTTCAGTGATTTTATATTTTACTTAAACACAACAGCACCCACAAACAATACTTAAAGCATACTGAGACTTCTGGATTCTCAGAAATATTTCTGGCCTAAAGTCTGAGATACACTGGTCTGTAATGTGTATCAAAACTGGTGATGATATAAATTCATAAGCTGAAAAGTGCTGATTCTAGAATCTGTTTCCAATGATCTTCCATTCAATTTTATCAATTATGCTTATATTTAGGCTGAAATGAACTTATCTCTCCTGTCTCCACAGGAATACCATTGTCTTTCTCTTTCCCAACTTCACTACAAACCAATAGCAAATAACAAGCTCTTTTGACGTTTCAAAGACATTCAACTTACAGCACAAAAATAACCTCTTGGTCATTCGTTCTTTTTTTTTTTTAATGTTTATTCATTTTGAGAGAGAGAGAGAGAGAGAGAGAGAGAGAATTCCAAGCATGCTTCATGCTGTCAGTGCAGAGTCTGATGCAGGGCTGGATCTTACAAACATGAGATTGTGACTTGAGCTGAATCAAGAGTAGGATGCTCAATGGGGCACCTGGGTGGCTCAGTCGGTTAAGCAAGCGTCCTACTTCAGCTCAGGTCATGATCTCACGGTTCGTGGGTTCAAGCCCCTGGAGCCTCTTTCATATTCTGTATCTCCCTCTTTCTCTGATCCTCCCCTGCTCATGCTGTCTCTCTCTCTCTCTCTCTCTCTCTCTCAGAAAAAAATAAAAAGAAAACAAAACAAAAGAAGAGTAGGATGCTCAAACAACTGAGCCACCCAGGCACCCTGGTCAGAGGCTTTTCATTTGCACTATCAAACTACTGAACTCCTCTAAAATAATATTAAAATATCTTTTTTTGAATCTTAGGTTTTGCAACAAAATTATCTTTATATTGTTCTACCATTTTCAATTCTATCAACTGAGGTAAGTAAAATCTTAACTGCATTCAAAAAGGTCCTTGAACTTCTGGTTCTGATTCTCCTTAACACTAGCTTAACAGAAAAATAAAAATCACATTTGCATAAGCACACAGTGTCATTAATAAGAATAAATCAAGAACAGATAGAGAAATCAGGGGTTGTATAACTCAGCACATTATTTTGCTTACCCAAAAATTTATTTATAAACCTCAGTTTAAAGCATGTGCTCAGAATAAAAGCTTATGGAGATGCCAATTTAATAATTATAAAAAGCAGTTTAACTTCAAAACTATACCAATCTCATGACTGTGCATTTTGTTAAACACATCTATAATAATCTAACTATTTATTAAGTAGTCAACTCCACATTCCTATTCTGGTTTACTGATTCAAAGAACATTGTTGCCAAATCTTTTTAAGTGTAGCAACAATGCCACAAAACCCTTTTCCAGGGATTATGAACTGTGGCACAACTAAATTGTTAGAAAGTTTATGCTTCTTGAAGTTATTAGTTTCTTTTTGGGGTAAATGAAGGGAAAAAGAGAATCTGAACAATAGCAATCTCCAGGGCTAGAGGAAGCAGAGTTCAGGAGACTGTTCATTAGGACAAAGTTTAAGTTCAAAGCTCAGAGAATGCTTTACAAAGAGGGAATAAATTACTCATCTAACAAAACTTGGCTGAATCATGAACTTGGAAAAAAAAAAACAACAGTTCTGGAAAAAAGGTACCCCAATTCAAAATACTTTAAAAACACAAGTTTAAAGAACATTTAGCTGGTACATCTATTTATATACATTTTATGCTACAGTTATACTGAGCAGTGAGATAAATTACTGCATACCTGGGAGGAGCTGTTGGATAAATAATTTTTATGTGTTGGAATGTTAAATCTTGATTTAAAACCTGCTTGATCCATGTTCTCAGTCCTTGTCCAGAATCACCTGATGGATCACAAAATCTAGGTTAAGATAAAACATTTTGACAACAAGTGTATTTAAAAGCAGTCTCTAACTCTCATATCACACAGAGGTTGCAACAAGGAATTAAAAAAAATCTCCATAAATAAAAATAACTGCACCGAAACCAATTTATCAACATGAATTAATTGATAGTTACAAATAATTTAGATTATCTTACTCCTAACTTCAGCACTGATCACTTTATGAGTTTTAAGTTTCTCCTCTGTTTAAAAGTATAACAGGAACAAATACATAAAGTAAATTAGTTTCTCTTAAAAACTTCTTTTGTATCTGATTTTAAAGTCATTTTTTAACCTCAAAAATAGCAAATTTCTAAAGTGCATATAAACTTTTGTAGTTGGAATAACCTAAAACACTTTTCCTGGTTAAAATAATAAAATCTATCAAAAGGGATATTTAGCACTTTCATTTTTAACGTGAAGAAATCTAAATTTAATTTTGATAACCTGTTTACATGATGTAAAATAATGACTATACACCCAAAGGCTGAAAAATAACCAAAATCCATGCAAGAATTAAGGTATGGATATTTCCATTAAAAAATGGAAGGAAATATAGGTCCATCTTCTGTAAAAATTTCCTGAAGAGGAAATTTTAAATGTGAACAACTTTTAACTTTTTTAAAATCCGTTCACTAAGACATCAATTCAAAATACACCTATGGGGGCGCCTGGGTGGCTTGGTCGGTTGAGCGTCCGACTTTCGCTTAGGTCATGATCTCGTGGTTCGTGGGTTCGAGCCCCGCGTCGGGCTCTGTGCTGACTGCCAGCTCAGAGCCTGGAGCCTGTTTCAGTCTGTGACTCCCTCTCTCTCTGACCCTCCCCTGCTCACGCTGTCTCTCTCTCTCTCCTAGAAATAAATAAAAATATTAAAAAAAAAATACACCTATGAATACACATTACTGTGTCAGGCAGTGAGAGCAAGATGAGGAAGAGTCCCTCCTCTCACTGAGTACAGAGTTTATTGTGAGGAGCACACATTAGTCAAATAATCACACATAAATATTAAAGACAAATGTAACCACCCACTGTAAGGATGAGACACTAGGTGCTGCCAGGGTTTATGATACGCAGAATGGGCCCAGCGAAGGAGTTCGGGGATAACGTTACTAGAATGTAAGCTCTGCAAAACAAGTTCATTTTGCACTTTATCCACTAAGTTATTTCTTCACTTAATGCCTCGCACACACTGACACAAGCCGACACAAGGTTTTAAGATCTACAGGCTGGTGGGGCACCTGGGTGGCTCAGTTGGTTAAGCGTCCGACTTGGGCTCAGGTCATGATCTCACAGTTCGTGGGTTCAGGCCCCACGTCGGGCTCTGTGCTGACAGCTCAGAGCCTGGAGCCTGTTTCGGATTCTGTGTCTCCCTCTCTCTCTGACCCTCCCCTGTTCATGCTGTCTCTCTCTCTCAGAAATAAATAAAAACATTTAAAAAAAAAAAAAAAAAAGGTCTACAGGCTGGTGAAAAATGAAGGGCACAAGGAAAGAGCATCTCGGACAGTATATGGCAAATGCTAAGTTTCTTCACAGGAAGGAGCAGGATAACCTCTAAGAACTGAGAGAAACAGCAGGGAGTATGAGATGAGGCGAGAGGAATCCTCAGAGCTCGGAGCTCCTTTTTGGCAGAAAGTGACCATCTTCTAAGGGAGGGACAAAAGGCAGCTGTGTGAACACAGAAGGGAGGGACAAAAGTGGGTTTGGGGAGATCAATGATGAGGCTACTGTTCAGGTGACCGATGCTTAAGTTAGGGTTCTAGCAACGAAACGTACGGATACTCAGGAGATAAAATTAACAGACATCGACATTAGATGTTAGTTATGAGGTGTCCATGAGGGCTTCAAGGATGATGGTTTCAAGGTTCTGGCCAGGATAACCGAGTGAGCAATGGAACTACACACTGAGATAGGAAACGCATCAATCAGCAGGTCTATACTCGCTGAGTGTGAGGTACCTCTTCAGAATGCATACAAGGTCCTCTACCAGGGGTTGAGCAAACTATAGCCAGCTGGAAGACAAAAACCATAAGCTAAGAACAACTTTTACGTTTTTTAAAGTTTATTTTATTTATTTTGAGAGAGCCAGAGAGAGACAGAACAACCAACAGGGGAGCAGAGGGAAAGAGTGAGAATCCCAAGCAGGCTCCACGCTGTCAGGTCAGAGCCTGACGCAGACCTTGATCTCAGGAACCACGAGATCATGACCTGAGCCAAAATCAAGAGTTGGACACTTAACCAACTGAGCCACCCAGGCTTCCCAAATTTTTACATTTTTAAAGAGTCATTAAAGAAATAAAGGAAAAGAAAGGAGAAAAGGAAAGGGAAGCCGAAAAAAAAATGTCAAAGAAGCCATATGTGGTCCACAAAAGCTACAGTGGTTGCTACCCAGGCCTTTACAGAAAGTTTGCCAACCCCTGCCCCACACCACCTGTGCCAGTGCCCTTCTGGATACCCTGGCCTACACCTCTCACTCGTGACACACATGCCTGACTGCTGTTCCACGTCAGGGAACCTACCTCAGGGCCTCTCTCCTGGCTTTTCCCATGTCTGCAAGTCTCACCCAACATCTAAATGACTGTTTCACTCAAGTCTAACTTCTGAAGTGTCAGCATCGTGTGAGACTTACTCTGACCACCTTATCTAAAATTATCACCGTGCCCCCACCCCCACCTCCCATCCTTCCCGTCCTGCTTTCTTTTTCTTCTATAAACTTTACTACTATCCACTCACTACATAATATTTCCTCCACTGGAATGTAAATTCCACAAGAGCAGGGAATTTTGTTTGTTTTCATTACTATATGCCTGGAGCCTAGAAAAGTGCCTTGCACAGTGGCCATATAATAGGTATTTCTTGAATGAATGGATTAATGAATGAGGGATTATTAGGCCATTGGATAAACATGTCCAGAGCTCAAAGAAAACTTAAAAAAGAGACGCACATATATGTCACCGTAATGAGGAAAAAACAGAATCCTTGGGCATATATGCACATTAGCTGGGGAGAAAAATGCAAAATGAAAACAAGGACATAGGACCAAATTTTGAGGAACCCCAAAATTAATGGATAGAAGAGAATGAGTCTGCAAAATAAACCAAAAGAAGCAAACAGGTAGAAAGAACCAAGAAAGTGTTACAAGAACAATGCTGATGAGGCACCTGGCTGGCTCAGTGGGTTAAGCCTCCTTGACTTATCTCAGGTCATGATCTCACAGTTGGTGGGTTAGAGCCCAGCACTGGGTTCTGAGCTGACAGCTCAGAGCCTGGAGCCTGCTTCGCATTCTGTCTCTCCCTCTCTCTCTGCCCTTCCTCTGCTGGTCTCTGCCTCTCTCTCTGTCTCAAAAATAAATAAACATTTAAAAAAATTTTAATAGTTGCTTCCCATACTGGCCTTACTCTTCTTTAAAAAAAAAAAAAAAAAAAAAAAAAAGAATGCTGAAGCTGCTAACAGTTGAGATAAGAAAATGTGCATCTCATTTAGCAACACAGAGGTTACTGGTGACTTTACTAAAAGCCAACTCAAAATGCAAGGTGTGCATGGTTTGGGCGTGAACCGCATAGCCCAGTGTGGAATACAGACCTTAAATTAAGTAATTACAAGTATAAATACCATTAAAAGAAGAACCACAGTGTTCTAAAGAAGCTTACAACCGAGTGAATTAATCTAACCTGGGAAACTAAACAAAGCTAATTAAACTATTATTTGTGTTTATCATCCTGAAAGACCGTACTTCTTTTGTGTTTTAGGAGTAGGAAAGGTTCAAATTAATCTGGCTGTGTATTACTCACATTCCCATATGTTTTCTACCGCTATTTTATCCTAGGGGAGAACGTCAGACTTTTAAAATTTTTAAAAAATGCCTCTAAATCCACCTAGTCAATCTTAAAAAGCAAAACTTAACACCACAAAGCAACATCATTCATCCACTCACAAGGTTTGCTTTTTAAAAAGCTGGCACTTTAATCTAAGAGCCAGGTAAAACTGTTAAAATTGGTTTGCCCATATTTATATTAACCAGAACCCAAATATCTCCTATAACATGACCACAAATAGTAAAGTCTAAGTCTAATATATAAAATCATACTTTCAATAAGGGTTTTACTTACTACAATGGAACTCTAACTATATAGGAATTACATTATATTTGCATAATTAGCAGAATTCTTTGGATATAGTCTTTGTTCCCAAGTACAAAGGAAAAAATATACACTTTTATATTGTACAAGTCTGGGTTTACAATTTAAAAAAATGTCAGTAATTTGAAATTGAAAAGAGTAAGGATAGACGTTAAGCAAAGCGACCCAGGGAAAAAAGAAATGTCTAGAAGTATTTCCTTAAAATATTATGAACTAATTAAACTTACTTATTAAAAAAAACTATGGTATTGGGGAATTTCTGGATACTTATAAATGAACACCCTTGGAGCCCAAAATAGTACCAGTAACAGTCTCTTAATTGTAAAGCATTGGTGTGCTCTTACACACCTCCCCTCACCTTCTAAATATATTTCAGCAGCCAAGGCTTTCCCTTGCAACATGTTTGGCCGGTTTCTTCCTATTTCCAAAATGATACATCCTAGCTTAGAGTTTTTCCACGTCACCCCTTCTGAAGTCAGAAAGATCTGAGTGCGAATTTTAATCCCATTATCACTCACAGCAATAGCCAAGTGACCTTGGGCAAACTGTTCAGCCTACTGGGACTCATTTTTAAAATGAGAATACTTCCCACAACTGCCCATTTCCAGGTCTCCACCCGGGGTACCTTTTCAATCCCCTCCACTAACCAATCACCATCTCTTTACGCCTACCAAAGTCTCAGCTCAAAGCCCACGTTCTCGGTCAAATCTGACAAGCTCTTCATCTTCCAAATACCTTAATATGCCTAACCACAGTTTTTTCCTTACAATTCTCTTGGCAGTAAATCATGTACCATCTTGTGATCTCCCGTCCACTGCTGACTCAAACTAATTGAATTGTTTTTGTTTTTAACTTTAGGTACGCGCCCTGAGGACACCGGCTGCATCTCATTTCTTTAAAAAATATTTCCCAAGAACTTACCCTGGGCCAAGCACTAGGGATGCAAAGATTAAAACAAGGGTCCTTACTCTTGAGGAAGGGAAAGTGAAGGGAGACAGACAGACAGAAGTAATTACAGATGAGTGTAAGAAATGCTATACCGAATAAAGCACACGCCACGATGGGAGGGCAGGGCAAGGAGAATGTCTACCCCTGGGACTGAGAGTTGACTCTGTGCTGTGTCTTGGGAGCTTAATGACAAGTGAGGGAACGAGGAAAAAAGAAAGGAGGAGCAGGAATGGGAAGAAAGGGAGAAAGGCACTGCAGCCCTGGCACAGTGCCTCACAGAAAGGGCATAACAAATATTAAGTGAACTGTCTGAAATGTCTACAGTAGTCTGGGAGACTGGAAAGAGAAAAGCAATGGCAAACAATCCAATGCGGTTGAAAACCCAAATCACTAATAGCTGGCCCTGGAAAGAACTAAATAATTTATTTGTCTCTAGCAGAGAACTTACCTTACTAACTTGCTCTGTTTAAGCTTGAGGGAAAGCAATGGTGGGGGTTGGGGTGAGTAGCAAGGGTTGCAATGGAGAGTATACTGCAGATGGAGAGGGATGGCCGGGAGGCAGGACACAGGGGCCCTCCGCGAGGGCGGTGGGCCAGTGACCACAAGACAGGAAAAGAGAGCACACGGTGGGGAACGCTGGGGACAGATTACCAGGCCCGTGTGTCCCAGGCCACAGGGCTAGAGAAGGGAGGGTCGCCCTTTCCGAGTCCAGCCCCACTGGGGCCCAGCTCTTCCTCCACTAGGGCAACAACGAGGGACCCGAAGGGAGGACGACTCATTCCCAAGCAGAAAACTAGGACGTAGAACTGTAATCCACCTGAGCCGTGCAGGAAGATCAGCGAGGCGCTGTGCCTCCCAGCTGGCGACACCATGCAACGCTGCACCCGAACTGAACACGACGCAGCCGCCATCGCTGCCGCCCGCGTAGCTTCGTGGGCCCCGCCCCTCCGCCGTCCCGCGGGCCCGCGCACGCAGGCGCGCAGGCGCGCAGGGAGCGCGCCTGGAGACGCGCCTGCGCGGTAGGGCTTGTGCTGTCCCGCTTCTCCTTCAAATCTGAGGCGTGTCTTCCTTCCCCGAGCGTTTTGGGTTTTGCCGATGGTGGTATTGTAAAGATGACAGCTTCGCTAAGCCTAATGGGTATAGTTATTTGCTGTAGGATTTTTAGCTGCAGTCCTAAAATTAAGGATTGCCTTCTTATTTGGAGAAACAGTGGTGTTCTGTTCAAAATTTGGCAGATGCAATCCTACTTTACCTTATTTGGGCCTTGAACAGGTTGTGTGTAACTTTTTATATACAAATAAGACAACTATATAATAACTCTGTAGTTTTAAAAAATAGTTTACACAGCAGATCTAAGGGCATACCCTTTCACACCTATTAAGATGGTTATTATTAGAAAAACAAAATAAGTATTGGTGGTGATGTGGAGAAATTGGAATCCTGACACACTGCTGATAGGAATGTAAAAATGGTGCAGCAGCTATGGAAACAGTTTAGTTTTTCTTAAAAAGGTTAAACAATTACCATATGAGCTAGCGATTCTCCTTTTAGTTATACATGTAAAAGAAATGAAAGCATGAGCTCAGACCAATAATTTGTACACCAGTGTTCATTATTCACAAAAGCCAAAAGGTGGAAGCAACCCCAATGGCCGTCAATGGATGAATGGGAAACAAAATGTATAGACGTAACATGGAATACCTATGATGGAATACTATTCAGCCTTAAAAAGGAATGTAGTTCTGATACGTGGTACAGCATACATGAACCTTGAGAACAGTAAGCCAATTGAAATAAGCCAGACACAGAAAGACAAATATTGTATGGTTCCACTTAGATGAGATATCTAGAGTAGGAAATTCATAAAGACAGAAAGTAGAGTAGCGATTACTAAAAGCAGAGGGGAAGGAGGAATAGGGAGATATGGTTAAATGGGTGTAGAGTTTCAGTTTGGGATGATGAAAATTTTCTGGAAATAGTGATGACGGTTGTAAAACATTGTGAATGTACTGTCACTGAATTCTACATTAAAAATGGTTAAAATGGTAAATTTTGTGTTATGTACATTTTATCACAATTCAAAGAAATTTTTTTATGTTTATTTATTTTTGAAGGAAAGAGAGAGAGTGTGAGTGGGGGAGGGGCAGAGAACCAGGGAGACAGAATTTGAAGCAGGTTCCAAGCTCCAAGCTGTCAGCACAGAGCCCAACGCAAGGCTTGAACCTGTGAGCCATGAGATCATGACCTGAGCTGAAGCTGGATGCCCAACCGACTGAGCCACCCAAGTGTTCCATCACAATTTTTAAAATACTAAAAACAAATGGTATTACCTTCTATACAAAGTCCTAACCATAGACATCTTCTAATATTGAAGTCAGTAGACCCAGCAAGTGGCTCTTTCCTCATGTAAAATTCAACAAACAGCCCAGTGGAACTTTAAGTGCCATTAAACACCAGCTTTCCATTCGTTGTAGTTTGCATCATACTCAAGCAATTACGAATTACCTTTTATTTGTTCATGGTACATACCCTACTCCCAAGTGACTAGGTTGCTTAACATCATGAGCCAGTTGCCAAGTTCTATGCTATCACAGTGTTGGACCAATGCTGTCCATGGGAATGGTCCTACATGCCTTGAGTTGACCAGATGCAAAAGGACCTCTGAGTCATTTCACTAAAAACTATAGATCGTCAGCTGAGAGTACTGAGAATGAAGTATTAGAGAGGACAGACTGGGATGGACTGACCTCTGATAACCAATTCTTAAAAGGTACTTCTGTCTTTAGGCTTGCCTTCCCCACATGAATTCTCAGTAACTTTCAAGAGCTACCGGTGAGAAGAGGGCAGTTATACTTGGAGACAGTGGAGATGTACCAGGTAAGGCTTTGAGTTCTACTCTTTGAACTCTATTACTGCCAGACAACCTGGCTGTGCATCGCCTTATTCTTTGAGATCACAGAAAACCAGAAGCAAAATTACTTGCTAGTGTCATGCAGCTAATATAGCCAATGTAATATAGCTATATTACTATTGTTAATGATGATACTGAAGAGCTGAAATTCACTGGGACTCAGTAGGGTGCCAAGTGCTGTCATAACTAAATTCCCATAAAAGTCTGTATGTTGCTGTCTGTTTCTGCCAGTGATGCTCACAGAGGTAAAGACCTGAGCATGCTACCATTCATCTGTAAAACCTGGGCTCACGGAGTGAGCCTGACTCCGAAGTCCAGGTCTTTAACTGTTACACATTTACACATTCCCTCACAAAAATAAGACAGGACATACTTCAACTCTTTTAATTCAAAAATGAAACAACCTCCCTCTCCCAACAAGCCCCAGAATACTTCTGGTATTTGGATGGTAGCCATTTAGAGTCCAAAGATTAGGAGTCCTTATGTTTTCAGATTTCCCCACGCCTCCTGGTGTTAGTTCCTGGTTGGTTCCTCTACTTGAATGAAAACCATTTTGAGCAGATAGAAGAGCAATCCTGGAAGGCTGGGATTCTGAGTTTCACCTAGAACTTGAACCTTCACAGATTCAGGATCATTATGAGAATAAACCAGATTTTTCTAAACCTAATCAAAGTGCTGTTTTATTCCCAGTGATTTAAATGCTTAGATATTATTGCTATTCCTTTCATCTTTATTTATAGAACAAACAGAAGGTTTTAGATTACTATATTTAGAAATGCCATCTGGTAGGCAAACTATTGAACAAAAACGTTTTGTTCCTTTCATGTAGCTGCACTACTTTGAAATGTAATTAAGTTTCAGGATGGTTGTTTGCTTCTTTTACGGTGGATCCATTGCCCTATTGAACTTGGGGGAAAAATTCTCCCTGCAAGATTTTTATTCAAGCATTCTTTTACTCTTTGTGTATCTCTTAATCTGTTGTTGTTACTCATTTGCTCTCAGACGGTCTATATGGCCATTATTGATGTACCCTGTTTTTGGTAACTTCATTGTCTAAACTAAAAAAAAAATCTAGTAAACAAAATAAAGCAAAAAATAATCTCCCTTTTTGTAGAGTTTTAATATCTTCTGAAATTTGCTCTTTCCTGTGTGCTTAGAAGTTCTTTAGGGGACATTTGTTGGCTTTAAAAACATGGTTGCAAGATTAGTCACTGAGAGTATAATACATTGGGTACTTTCAAATGATTACAGTTAAGTAAGCTCACATTAGTCATGCAGACAATACACAGTTACGCATCTTGTTTTCCTCAGTCTTGAGCATCAAATTGTATCCCCTCCATTTTTTATCTGTTGAATTATTTAAAGGGACAGAGAAGCACATGAGCATAAATAATACATACACATTAAACAAAATGGCTCAGTGGTAGATAAGTTTTAAATTTTATATATTAACAAAGTAAGGTCCTTTATATCCATTTATGGAAGAAAAACTAGGAAAAAACTTAAGTATCTTATAAATATCTTATAAAACAGCAAAACTAAACTCTTTAGAATGAAACCGTTACATGAGTGTATAAACTTTAATATAGCCATCACCTCAGTTCTAGAGAGTTTCAACTTGCATTTGTCATTCTAGATACAGTCCTTTTAGGTACAGATGAGAGGAGTCTCCCTACTTCATCCCACTACTCCTCCTAGATATGCATGGCATATATGGGTTACCTGGAGCATTGTGAGCTAGGCTGAGTTAGCACTGGGGAGGTGGACACATGAGTCACTTAAATATAGACCAAATATAGTTTTGGAGCATGGGTACTTATAGCTTCTGCTGCACTATTAACAGTCAAAGTAATTCCCACCAAAACAGTGTGGAGCCCCAGGGTGAAGACTGTGGAAGTTCCTCCTTCGAACATAGGCTAGGTGGTCAGTACAAATGCCTGGACACTGGAACATGTTATTTGCATTGTTATATGACTCTTGTTTGAAAAGGGATTTTCTCCCTTTGGAGCACCTCCCCTGACCAGGTCTCATATTCCCAGGCTACTCTCTGGAATTATTTCTTAATCAACTTTCTCTAAGTCCTTATAGTAGTCTTACGGTCCCTCCATTGATCTTCATATTGCCTTTGTACTCTAGAATCCATTCTTTGTTCTCCTTCAGTAGAGCTTGATAGCTCTTCAAATTCAGAACAATAACTATTAGCAACTCCTAACCAGATCCTGTTTCCTTGAGGGTGGTGAAGGTTAAATCTTCAGACCCTCCCATTTGCTGAGGGGACTGTTGGATCCCATACATCTATTAAGTAGAAGGGGAAGTGAAGCAAAAAGAGCAATTTCTGTATCAATACAGTCTGAACATCTATATCCTGATACATTCAGTTAAGAGAAGATGAACTATATTATGTAATCGTAATAGTATACAATAAAAAGCATATTGAAATGACACTAACAAGTTCTTCTACCAGCTTTAGGAATAAAAAGATGACATTAAATAGGCCATTTAATCTTTTGAATATGTTTCTCCAACTGTGTAGGGCTTGATAAGCTTATAAGTTCTACGATTCTAGGATCATGGAAGTTTAAATATGGAACACTTAGTATTATAAAACATATACTTCTTATATTTAATTCTGCTCATAAAATTATGGCTCAAAACTCCTAATTGTACTGCACAAACTCCTATTTAGTAGTATCAGAAAGATCAGGAATTATAATTGTCCTCCTTCCTTGTGTGACTGACTTAGCACCCTTACTTCTCTTCTTACTTTTTCCTTGTTGTTCAGTAAAAGCCAGTAGGCAAAAGAGAGTCAAAAAGGATCTTTTAAAAAGGTAATCAAATAATACAAAATCAATCTTTCAATCTAAAAAGTATATGCAACTTATTCCAAAGTGGACTGCTTTCAGGATATATATATATATGTTGAAAATCTGAAAACCCACACACAATTCCAAACTAATTATAGACAAAATTGTGAGTGTTCTGTGGTGGAAGGTGCAGTGGGTTTGAGGTAGGAAACCTAAGTTTGAATACTTACCCTGCTTGCCCTGTCACCTAGTAAGTTGCAATTTCTTAAGGGCAAGAACTATATTATTCATCTTTGTATTCTCCTGGAATACCCACAAAAAATTATAAGTATTACTTGTTGGAATTAAATTATGCTTTCAATTGACTTATATTTAGAAGAAAAAGAGTGGATAAAGGATGAAATTCTATTTCTTCCGACACCTGCCATAATGTCATTGGCCATATTGGCAGTTTCCAGAAGGAGCTAGAAGTGAATGGGCCAAGACTTGGAGGAGACAAAGCCAGGGCCAGAATCACAATATTAAGACTGGTTTCCACCTTCATTTAGGAAGCAGAATTCTTTGAAAAACAAAGCCCACTGTCAAGAAATCTTGTGGTGGGAATCAGATAAAACTGACATGACCCTTAGTGAAAAGAAGAGCTAGGTCATAAAGGACAAGGCAAACAAAGAGCCATAATCCGGGAAAGCCAGTCACTTAACATTGACATGTGTGATTGGAGCACTGAAGTCAGCCAGCTCATGAAGAAAAGATATTGTTCTATAGCAAGTCTATTAATTCAATGATGGTGAGGATGATAAGGGTATGTTCATGGTGTCTTTTAAAATTCAGATTAGGGGGGCGCCTGGGTGGCTTAGTCGGTTAAGCGTCCGACTTTCGCTGAGGTCATGATCTCGCGGTTCATGGGTTCGAGCCCCGCGTGGGGCTCTGTGCTGACTGCCAGCTCTGAGCCTGAAGCCTGTTTCAGTCTGTGACTCCCTCACTCTCTGAACCTCCCCTGCTCACGCTGTCTCTCTCTCTCTCTCTCTCTCCTAGAAATAAATTTAAAAAAACATTAAAAATTTAAAAAAAAATAAAAAAATAAAATAAAATTCAGATTAAAATTATGGACTATTTCAAAAGAAAGGGATGCCAATACACCCCCCCACACACACACACACAAACTCACACACCAGTTTGGATGCACTTTAGAGGTATTGTAAACCCATCAAATGACTCCCTACAAATTTATGGATCTCAGGCGTGACCCTCCTTCATGCTTGTATATTTTTGAAAGGAACATCACATATGGTTAATGGCCACAGTTTCATTCAAATTCCCAAAAAACAAGGCTTAAATTTTTTTAAATGTTTATTCATTTTTTTTGAGAGAGAGAGAGAGAGAGGGAGAGAGAGAGGGAGACACAGAGCGTGGGTGGGGTAAGGGCAGAGAGAGATGAAGACACAGAATCTGAAGCAGGTTCCAGGCTCTGAGCTGTCAGCACAGAGCCTGACACAGGGCTCAAATTCATGAACCATGAGATTATGACCTGGCTGGAGTCAGAAACTTAACTGACTGAGCCACTGAGGTGCCCCTAAACAAGGCTTTTAGGTGCTGCTTTTCCTTATACTCTCAACCAAAGCAACTGTTTACCTGACACTAGTTACGTTGTCATCCACATTAGTGGGTACGAGAAAAACAATTGACTTCTATAGTATCTATAGTAATTGTCTCCAAAATGTTTCCATTATATGCCTTATCAGTAAAATGTCTTTTGTCATATTTTATATGTGCATATTTATTTATTTATAAATCATATGGATGAACTATTTAGTGATATATTAGACACAAAACATAAAGACAAGTAGAAATTTAAAAGCATGGGATAAAAAACAAGATATCCACAAACTTTAATATTTTCATTCTGCATTCCAAAGGATTGTCTTGCCTTACATACTCTTGATGGAAAGTTATCCTATTTAGAAAATACTGTCCTTTAGTATGATTCGTGCAAATCCAAGCCTGGAAACAAGCAAATGGGGTCATTTTTACAGGAATGCTTCATTTTAAGAAATTATGATATGCATCTCAAAGTCCAAATTTCCAGGATAAATTAAATATGGTATAATTTATGTTTCAGGGAGTGTCTATTTTTTGGATCTTCTTGAAGACAAACTGGATTTTTTCACCATTATATTCCCAGTGCCTAGACTATATGAAAGAATTCTTCACAGAATTGTTTTTTAAGATATTTTTAATATCTAATATAAAGTTTGACTTTACAAAATCAATTTTCGAAAAACTGTTCAGCTCCCTGTTTGTTTCCAGAGACAACTAGCCTCCTGTTCTGTTTCTTCATCATATTGAACTCCAAGGTTTCTCCAGATGTGCTGTGCTGCCTCTTGTCCCTGTGCCTTGCCCATTCTGATCTTTTGGCCAAGAGTAACTTTTCTCTATCCTATCCTTTACTTGCCTACTTACCCTTCAAAACTTGTCTATCTTCTCCTCCTTCCATTAGTCTTCATTGAGCCCAGTGCGCTTTACACCTGCTCCGCCAGTAAGCACAGCCACGACAAAAGCAGCATTTGCACAACTGACCATTTACTTTTCTGCCTTTCCCACTTTCCGCTCTAAACTATGGCCCTAAAACACAGTGTTAACAACAATAAAGAGCCTCCACTTAATGTTGCCCCTGGACTAAGTTCTTGGAA